>NW_019727101.1:434126-603797 GCF_002891405.2 Cryptotermes secundus
AGGCTTTTCTGCTTTGGCAGCTATAAAATCAAAGTATCGTTCAAGGCCAAATATTGCTAAAGAAGTTAGAGTGGCCATTTCTGATATTACACCATGTTTAATAAACTTTGTTCTCAAAAGCAGGCCCATCCATCACACTGAACTTTGACATTTAAATGTTTTATTTTCTTTGCAGAAAAAAATTAAATACTTGTTAGTTAAATATCGTTTCATTTCAATACATATTTTGGTTAATTGCAAGTGTTAAAACTAACTTTATTGTAGGCCTAGTATTGTGATACTTTAATTTTGAGTAACAAAACTGCTAAATATTATGTAGAAAAACACAAAATAAACTGAATGAAACAGCAAACATACCATGACTTCTATTTTGATAAAAAAAACACGCTGGGGGCCTGAGAGTATTTTCTCTTCTCAGGAGGGGGCTCAGAGGTAAAAAGTTTGAGAACCACTGGTCTAAGGCATGAAATGTCTTTGCCTGCTCGAATGCTGGGATTGTGGGTTTGAATCCCACTCAAGGCATGGACGATGTCTGTATTTATTCTGTTTGTGCTGTCCTGTGTAGGTACTGGCCTTGCCACAGAGTCCTACTGACTGACTAAGATTAAGAAACTGAAGTGAAACAGCATTTCATTGATGCCCTGTTCTCCATGTGGGACCAACAGGAATAAAGACAGACGATAGATACACTTGTTTATACCACACAACTATCATAAAGTAAATGATAAAGTGTGTCATATCCACAAAGATGTCCCATCACCGGGGCCTTCCCCACCTACCATGCAGCTATAGGTGGCCCCATAATTTCAGGTCCCCTGCAACCAAGGGTCTTAAAATACTTCAAACTATGCTGTTAAAATTATGTGTACATATATGTAGAATTCCCTCCACCACATGATTTATTTCACAGTTCAAACATCAGCTGAGCATGATATTCTACAGGTGAACACACCTTCACCAGCCATCAGTCTCAGATATCTTGTTGGAAGTCAAGAGATCAAAACAAAAGAAAGAAAAAATAATAATAATCATTGATGACAAAGAGACTGCAGAGTTTGAATAGTGCCTCTGATCCACGGCAATGGATTTCACTAACAGAAAATATTTCCTGCTTTGAAATAATTCTGTGACTTCCCTCATGAAGCAAAAAATTAGTTTTGTACAGAAAGGCTCAAAAGTTTTCATGTAACAATAGATTTCAGATAATCTGATTGGTCACGTGTGTAAGTCCAAATCCCACTTCTGACACCAGTTGTCATGTATTTAGACACTGATCCCACTTCTGACACCAGTGTAACGTGTTTCGTTACTGCATACGCCGTAGAGATCATTTTTGGTTTATTGAACAACCTACAAGTAACGACTACAATTATTTATAACAATGTTACGGGTTTCCACACTTAGTCCAATCATATTTGTGTGCAAGAATGAGACATTAGCCTGTTCAACACAGGTCTGATACCCATGTTACTTGACCTGCTCATGAAAACTTCACAAGATTCATACAAGACAATTACTTACAAAAACTGAAGAACAATGAAAGAGTAGAATGTTGCTGCTTAATTCACTCACAAAAGCTGGTGTATTAACTAATATGTTACTGCCACAAGCTTTGCAGTCTGTCTCAATACCAAAAAGTCTATGAACAGGTTATATTCATGGCAGTACAGCCACAACATTTTCACTTTCACTTTATTTTAAATTCCCTAGATCCTTTCAGGTCACACATGTCATAGGATATAGAAGATGTCAAAATACATACACACATACATAAAAACAATGGACCCATCAACATGCAATACAGTCACAGTACAAAATTTGTACATAAAATATTCAAATATGATGAAATTTATGTTGATATATGATTATCGTTGTCACAATCTAAAATTAATACAAAATACCTATTCATAATATAGAAGTTTGATGTAATTCTCTCCATCACATAACTACAAATACTTAATTTAACAGTCCAAATATAATACATTTCATCAGGAATTAAAAATTTGAATATATAATAAAAATTCAGTATATACAATCAGTCATTTCATAGCAAGATCCTTAAAATCTGTAAATTATTAATTAACATATTCCTCTACAGGATAAAAGGAAATGAGCCATAAGTAAACCATTCACGACCATCTTAATTGTTTACTGTTATGTGTTATTTAAAACAGATGGTCCATTACACCACCATACTTCCATAAAATTTAAACCTTTAAATGCCCAGCGACTAGACAGTGGGTAATACATCATGTGGAAAATCAACCTAACAAACAATTCAAGAGAATATCTGGATTACAAACCTTTGTCTTCTTTATATCGAAAGTATTCGTTTACAGAGTAAAAAGAATGACATAAAAAGCTCTTTAATGTAAATTTAAAGCTTTTCTCATCATTGACCAAAATCTTTATTGATCGTGGAATATGACTGAACACTTTTAATACCTGTTATATAGGCTTCTTTATCAAATTTTGAAGTATTCACAATGGGTACATTTTATTACCTTAGGATCTAGTTGTATATTCATGAATCTCATTATTGAAGTTAAATAAATGTTTATTATTAATTATGTATAAAAGTAATGAGAATATATACTGTGAATATAACATCATAATTTCCACTTTCTTGAAAATATCCCTGCATGAATCTCTAGGTTTAGTGTTTGTTATGATTCTAATAATTTTCTTTTGCATGATAAACGCTTTCCTGGCATGAGAGGAACCACCCCAGAAGATTCTACAATAACTCATGATGGAGTGTACGTAAGCAAAGTAGATTGGCCTTAACGTTGCAAATGATACAATATGTTTTATATTTCGCAAAGGATAATCTATTGATCACTAGGTCAATATGCTGTTTCCAAGATAATACATCATCAATAATTATTGATGATGTATTATCTTGGAAACAGCATAGTATCTCCAGTGTAACAGAAACTAAGTTCCATGGTTTGATTATAATCAAACCATGGAACTTAGTTTCTGTTACACTGGAGATACTTTCCTGATCATAATTAATTTGTGTCGTTGTGTTACAAGAATTCATGGACCAAAACTCTAAATATTGACTTTTATTAAAATTTAAGGTAAGTAAATTAACATTAAACCAAGCGTTTATATCTTTGAAGGTCTGGTTAAGATTTGTTTCAAAGTTTACATTATTAGTAACAGTAATTATGATACTGGTGTCATCAGCATATAGAACTATGTTATTATCCTTATTTATTATTTTAGGTAAATCATTTATATACTCAAAAGAGTAGCTCCATCCATATGAACAGCATGGAAAAGTGGAGAGTGCTATAAATTTGTCTAAAGGTTAAATCTGCAACAGATAATGAGCTCTGTCTTCTAGGATATAACATCCTGTAGTTTCAAGTCAATCAACGTTTCAGAGAAACATGTCAACACCACCTTCAGGGTCAAAGAATAGACCAAGCAAGAAACCAGGTAGCAAGCAAAGCAATCAGTTTGCTGACATTCTGGTTTATAAAGGAAAGAGGATGGAAACACAATGCAACAAGTCAGTTCCCGCTGCCTTGCCAAAAGGCAGAATGACCCAACAAGAGTGCAAAAACAGAAAGTTCCTAATGGCTCTCCTATAAGACTGATATCAACCAACAGGAGATGTCACCAGTATAACCATCATGGAACTCTTCATAACCACCATTATCAGAATCTCAAATAGTTTTCCTCAGACATTACAGTCCTACATAACATGAGTTTTCAAAAGACTTACTGCAACAGAAACTAACCTACCAATGAGGCATACTAACATTTTAGAAGGCTACCAAAACAGGATTTGCAGCTCTCTGTAACACAGTGACATGCTGTGACATACTGAAAATGTCTTATTTTTCTGGCAGATATCTTATTTTGCATGTCATATATGCCATATTTACTAACTAATAAGAAGAGCAGGACAGAGCTGAAAAATAGATCTAGAAGGATACCATTTATTTCATTTAACAATGTTTCCTCAACTGCATTAAAGTATACACATTTGTGAAGTAGGATTATTGTAAATGATAAAATTGGGAAAGACAGATGGATGGATAGGAAGGTAGATAGATACATACATACATAGACAGATGGGTAGATTACATGGATTCCACGAATCACAGTTACTCCAGCTGTGGAATGAGACATAGTACAAATAAACATAATAATTAGGCCATAGCAGAAAAAGCACAAGACACACGATGTATTTACATTTTACATATGAGAAATGTCTTACAATTAATCCACCACAGGTATTGTAATTCAACATATAATTATCAGGCTTCTATTCAATATGTAGTGTCTACAAATTAATCAACAGAACTGAAGGTGTGTGGCAAAACAGTAAGGGAGAAAAGAAGAAAACTGAGTTCCATTTTATTATATTATGAAAGCATTTGTCTTGTAGGACTGAGCAAAACCACAGAAATTGTCAGCCAGCCAACCTCATCATCACCAATCACACCTGACACCTTCCAAATATGAAACAGGGCTACCAAAACCTGAACTGTAACATCTGGTGAACATGGGTGGATAAGAGATGTTACAACTATGGTCTTCAGGAAGAAGTCTACTAGTGCACCAATTCACAAGGGCAATAAAAAGACTGCAGTAATTATTGTGGGATATCACTGCTATCTACTTCATACAAAATTTTATCCAGTATTCTTCTCTCCAAGTTAAGTCCCTACATAGATGAAATTACTGGGGAACATCAGTGTGGGTTTCAACATAACAGATCAAATACTGATCAGATCTTTTGCATTCATCAGATACTGGAGAAAAAATGGGAGTATAATTAGATAGTACATCAGCAACTCATAGACTTCAATAAAGCCTATGATTCAATTGGGAGGGAAATATTGTACAATATTCTCATTGAGTTTGGGTACACATGAAACTAGGTAGGCTGATTAAAATGTGTTAAAAGAAAATGTATGGTAAAATCCATATAGGTAAACATTTGTCTGATAAATTTCCTATCCAAAATGGTCTAAAACAAGGAGATGCTTTATCACGACTGCTTTTCAACTTTGCTTTAGAATATGCCATTAGGAAGCTCCAAGAATAACAGGTGGGACTGAGATTAAATGGCACACATCAGCTGCTGGTCTATGCTGACGATGTAAATCTACTGGGAGAAGACACAGATACCAGAAACCAAAACACAGAAACTTTAACTGATACTACTAAGGAGGTTGGTTCAGAAGTAAATACAGACAAAACTAGGTACATGTTGTCTCATCACCAGAATACAGGGCAAAATCATGACATAAAGATATGTGATATATCCTTTGAAAATGTGACATGCTTCATATAATTCGGAATGACAGTAACACATCAATATTTAATTAAGGAAGAAATTAAAAGGAGACTGAATTTGGGTAATGCTTGCTACCATTCAGTCCAGAACCTTTTGTCTTCTCATCCGTTGTCTAAAATCGTAAAAATCAGAATATACAAAACTATAATCTTGCCTGTGGTTCCGTACGGGTATCAAGCTTTGTCTCTTAGTTTAAGGGAGGAACACAGACTGAGGGTGTTTGAGAATATTTGGTCCAAAGAGGGATGAAGTGGCAGGAGGTTAGGGGAAACTGCACAATGAGGGGCTTCATAACTTCTACTCTTTGCCAAGTATGATAACAATGGCAAAGTGAAGTAGGATGAGATCGGTAGGCCATGTAGCATGTATGGGAGAGAAGAGGAATGCATATAGGATATTGATGGCAAAGCCAGAAGAAAAGAAACCATTATGTAGACCAAGTCATACGTGGGTGGGTAATGTTAAAATGGATCCCAGATAGGATGAGGTGGTATGGACTGGCTTGATATGGTTCAAAATAGGGACCAATGGAGGGCTCTTGTGAAAATGGTTAATAAACCTTGGGGTTCCATAAAATGCTGGGAAGTTCATGAGCAGCTGCACAACTGGCAGCTTCTCAAGAAGCGCTTAGTTCCATGAAGTTAATTTGTTGGTCTATTCATAAGAAATTACCTTGCTCTAATTATAGCTTCCTCCTAAAACTATAAATTAAAATTAATTAAATTATTCACAATATCTGCAGTAATGATAATAAATACATAGCTTGAAATGAAACACCAACACTAACCTCATATGGGTGGTTCCCAAGATGTAATTTTTGTCATTCATACTTCTTTTTTACTCAAGGTCAGTCTTGGATGTCACAGGTTGCGTATAACAGACGTAGTTCACATCAGTATTTGAAATTTAATGAATGAAGGTTTCCTGAAAGGACAAAATGGACTCCTAGCATGCAGAGAAATGTTAACAATGTTCTTCCCCATGAAACCAAATTTATTCTGAGTGCCAAAATACATTACCTAAATCTGTGTAGTTACTTAAATAAATGTGTCCAGTACTTTATTTGGTCTGTATGTGAATGGAAAATGTGTTTCCCAAGACCACTGAAAATTTAACATGCACGTTTGGATTCACTTTAAAATTTTAAAACTATCCAAATATAAGCAAAATTGTTCACTAGTACAGTTCTCAATTGGTGTAATTACATAAAAAATCACACGAGAAATAAGTAACAGTTAATCATGTTGTTAAACTGAAGATTTAAAATGTCGATGAAATATGCACTAAAATATGCCTAACAAATTTTAAGGTCTGCAATCATACTACCAAGTGTACGAAGATCTCTTAAATACGTTTTATTAAATATTGCTACTTGGTATATTCCTCCAAAACAAAGTTCCATTCTACTAGGTACAATTTATATTAAAAAAAACACACACACAAAATTAAAAAAAATATACTTCTATCATCATCATCAGTAATCTGTCAAGACGACAGGTCCACAGTCTCTTTCAAAACAATTCCTCCACTTAATGCGATCTAGAGCTTTCTCNCTGCATACAAACCTAAGCCCAAAATCGGCTTTATGGACATAATCGCTCTGTGGCAGTACCATTTTCCCGTAAACTAATTCCAATGTCAACCCGACTTCACACAGAAATGTGTCGCACCTTAGCACATAATATTGTCAGCAAAAAGTAGCTTTATTGTTTACTACTTAATTATAATCACACTCCATGGATACTGCACAACAGAAAATCTTGCATACCTAAATGGGTTTTATGAACATAAATCACTAATATTTCATTCCCCGTCTAATGGTAAATGGTAGGCCCTAGGAAATACGACGAAGTTACGTAATTCGAGCATGCTTCTTCCTAGTGATCTATTGAGATGATTTGAAACACACAACTTCAGCACCAACACTCCATTATAATGCCGTAATGAACTTATACAAATGACATTACCTACTTCAACGAGGATTTGAAATTACTACATTAACTTACATATAAACAATATATCTACTTACATTTATCTCTTACGCATTTTGAAAACTTCCTTCTCTTGTTTCCAACGTTAAATGAAAACCCAGGTTGGCCAACAATTTAACCGACAAATTTCTCTTCATCGTCTTTGGTCACAGTCGCTTTCCATGGATAATCAGTACACGCAATCACGGACGTTAACACGGAAGTATCACGAAAAAGACACATTTTGAATGGATGCTGCATGAAACATTTCTTTCAGATTCGACTAATAAGAATTCATTATTTTCTGTGCTGTATTCGAAAATCTAAAGATGAATAGGAAGATAGGGCCATTCTGATATTATGGGCTGTGTAGTCTCTTAGTGAATATGTCAGACTTCTAGGTCCTTACCCAGTCCTTGGGGTTGGAAACGATCGAAACGATGGTGTCATATACGATATGTTTACTTGGGGGTGATCAAAGAGGCCTCTCTGTTAATCAAATATTGCTTTTTAAAAATCAATTAATTTAGTTTTAACCAATTATTTTTACTATTTAATCACATGTATGATTCTTGTTCCAGTCAGTGTCTAGACTAGTCCAGTCTGGTTGATCAGTTTTGTGTGTGTGTGTATGTATATATATATATATAGTAAAAAAAAGTAAAGCTATCCGTGTACCAGGCCGTGAAGGCCCATAGGGTTGTGAGACGTTGAGGGTCCACATTATCTAGACAATCGGCTCAAAGGTTGTCAGCCTTACGCACTTTACTCCCCAGGAAAATTATTTAATTCCTGGTACTCATTTCTGCTAGAGGCTGAGTAAACCGCAGGGCTATGGTGCAGCTGGAAGGATTAGGTCAATTGAAAAAAATCCAGTGACCTCATCAGGACTTGAACCCACTATCTTCCAGCTTGTAGCATAGCCCCTCAACCAACTACCCTAATATAGATACGTATATATATATATATATGTGTAAACTTTTTTGAACCATATATATATANAGATTTCTTATACTTTTTCTTCTACCCTGAAGATGGAGGCGATACGTTCCTCCGAAACGTCGGTTAACACCACATATACACGGTGCCAAATCCCAGAAGACTGCTTTCTTCAATTGTTGCGATGATTGTAGAAGTTGTATATGTTGATTGTTTGTTGCATCTGTTTCACACTGAGGATTATCTTCCAGTTCACATAATTCTTGAACTGAATACCATTCAGAATGTGGGCCAGGACATTACTGTTTGCCAGTCAGCACTGCAATCATCTAGTGTTTCCACTGCAGATTTTCCCAATTTATGAAAAAACCAGCCCACCGGAATCCAGTCACCCATATTAAATCTCCACTCACAGCTTTCTTCCCTTAGATCTATTATATGAGCTAGGGTGACCTTAAACTATGTAGTAGAGGCAAAGCTATCTATGTGCTTAATAATCATGTGTTCATGGTGTGGTGATTTAGCTTT
Source organism: Cryptotermes secundus (assembly GCF_002891405.2). Classification (NCBI taxonomy): domain Eukaryota; kingdom Metazoa; phylum Arthropoda; class Insecta; order Blattodea; family Kalotermitidae; genus Cryptotermes; species Cryptotermes secundus. The sequence continues at coordinate 442,887 of NW_019727101.1, forward strand.
CATCATACAGCTGCACCATATGTGGTAGACACACCATAATAAAATGAAGAGATGTCTTGTGAACATAGAGAGGGTTAAGAGCTGATAGTTTCTTCGACCTATCAGAGATCTTGTGATGTACACAAAGATTCTGTACTGGGAAGAGCACAACAAAACATTAGTGATTTTCCTCTATCCATCCAACCGCTGTTTACTTGCTTCTGCCTAGCAACCGTTGTTTACTTGTCGTTGCTAAGCAATGACGCTTGCGTTGTCACACTTGCTTGAATGTGGGCAGTTCCCACATCAGGATAATAATACTACTTGGCTGCATGAAATTTAAATGGGGAAATATGTGAGTTACGTTAAGCTCTTCTGGTGAGTAAAGAACAGGTTTCTGCAGTGAGCACAAGGATTAGCATTCTTTCTTTCCTGTTGTCAGCTGTTGCACCACCAGCGCTGATACTTTTCATCAGCTAAAAGTTGAAGTAGTCGACTAGTACCTTAAATTAGAACATGATGGCTTCCATCCACAGTCATTCTATCAAATTATTCACTAACATCCAATCATTATATACCATACAGTAAACACTAATCCAACATGTAAGATAGGTGAATCGGTACTGGATGAACATAATATTGTGTGGAATTAATAGGGATTAGGAAATACCGTGGAAAGTCAAGTAAAAAAAAAAAAAAACAGAATTGTATATATAATATATATTTATAAACATTGTAATAAAATGAAGTTCATTGACCACCCATGCACTGAAGTAAAATATCACAGAAAAGTCTTAACTTAACTATGAAGAGGTGTGATAGTTCTTTTGTACAGTCGTTAACATCGTGAAGTTCTACACAAATTTTGGCTTTCTTGTGACTTCATTGTTATTTTTGTGGGAATAACAAAGAAGAAATCGAAGAGATCTGAACACATAAAGGTGACCATAAAATCTTGTGGTTGCTAGTGCACCTCGACACAATATATCAGTACAGGAAGAAAGGAAATGGACATTGCATACTATCATGGATTTTGTGGCTGGGTGGCAATTGGCCTGAACCCTGGGTGAAGTTGATGACGCAGAAGTTCTGGAGAAAATATAGCAATGACAGTGATCAATTTAATATTGTGTGGAATTAAGAGGGATATGGAAATGCTGTGGAAAGTCAAACAGAATTGTACATATATGATATATATTTAGAAGTAGTGTAATAAAATGAAATTTCATTGACTACCCAAGCACTGAAGTAAAATATCACAGCAAAGTCTAACTTATCAATGAAGAGAGTGTGACGGTTCTTTTTGTACAGTCGTGAAGCTTTCTTGTGACTTCATTGTTATTTTTGTGGGAATAACAACATAGAAGAAATTGAAAAGAAAAACTGAACACATAAAGGTGACCATAAAGAAAGAAGAAAGGAAACGTACATTGCATATAATCATGGATTTTGTGGCTGGGTGGCAGTTAGTCCGAACCCTGGGCCCCATATAGAGAAAAAAGCCTTGTCTGGATGTGCTAGACAGAAGTTAAAAAGGGCAAGAGCTGGGGAAGCAAAGCAGGAACTAGGGTCAGTCAGTAACCAGGAAATGCACGCTCGCCCAAGCAGGGAGAAACCCCTGTCGGTATCTTTAACCCTTTCGCGACAATCACCGTTTATATGCGGTGCGGCTGGTTTTTTAAATGTCGCCGATTGCCGCATATATGCGGCATCACACGCCCTCTAACTCTGACTTCGATTGAAAAATGTGTGTGTTTTCTACCGAAAATTGTATTATGTAGCATTGTACATGAAATGTAGCTGTAAGTTTTGACATAAATACATGTATGGTCTTTGAAGCCTATGTTTGCAAAAATGTCTATACAACCTGTCCAGAGGAAATATATTCAGGCTGTGTTTAGAGTCGTGATTATTGTTCCTACACACTTAGGTAGTTCCATTAGCTTGGTGAATACTAATGCGGCACTTAGATAAGCGCATAGCTTTGACTGCAGAATGAATGGGGCTTTGTTCTGAGCTAGTAAACAAATAAGAGTGTGTGCATATGCCAGTCCATAACAGTTCTGCTTTCCATGAACAGTGCGTGGGTTGCAAGTATCAGAAGGATGCAGTAAAATTGTCTGTTCCAGGTTTTAAAAATTTTTAAATCCCTGTACTAAAAGCATGGCATCTAGCAGCAAACGTCTGAAAGAAGAGAGTGTTTTGGACATTCTCAATGAGTCAGACGAGTTTCTGAGTAGTGACAGTGAAAACCTTGAAGATGATATTGCAGTTGTTGCTGGGGCTGTAGATGAAGAGGATAGCCAGGCGGAGGAGGAAAGTGGCAGTGACTTTATTTGGGAGGACATGGGAACATATCATGGGCAAGGGGAAATATTTTCTGGTCATTCCGGACCTCAAAACTCTGCAGTAAATGTTCAGGACATTTTGTCTGTGTTTTTGTTATTTTTTAGCAGGGACCAATGCATAACATTGTTGTGGAAACAAATCGATATGCAGAACAATTTATAAATGCTAGAGGGAGACTTTTCCCTTGTAGATCCCCTGTATGGGAATGGACTCCAGTTACAGACAATGAAATTTATGTTGTCCTTGGTTTGATCCTGCTAATGGGGATCATTCAAAAGCCTACTCTTTGGTCATATTTTTAAAAAACGAGTTATTTCAACCCCAGGCCTTGGTGATGTGATATCAAGGGACAGGTTGGAACTATGAGTAATAACGAAATTCTTACATTTTGCAGACAACACTAACATAGCAAATTATGAAGGCCCTCCAAAACTTGACAAAATATTTCCTGTTCTATCGCACCTGAACTACAAATTCCAGAACTTATTTTTTCCCGGGCCGAACATTTCAGTCGACGAATCTCTTACATTATGGAAGGGTCGCTTGTCTTTCGTGCAGTATTTATCGCTGAAAGCTACTAAATTTGGCATAAAGACTTATGAGTTATGTGATTCCAATTCTGGATATCTGTGGTCTTTCCTGGTATACACTGGTAAGATACACCTTTCCAATCATCCCTTGTAACACAGGAGAACAATAAAACAGCGGCCATTGTTCTGCATCTGTTGGAACCCTTACTCAAAAAAGGCCATATAGTTTGGCTGGATAATTTCTACAACTCCCCAGCTCTGGCTAGACTGTTGAAGCACAAGGGCACTGATTGTGTTGGGACTCTAAAATTAAACAGAAAGGGTGTACCCAAGGTAATCAAATATGCCAAACTGAAACAGGGAGAGATTATTGCCCAGCACTCTGTGCCAGTGACTTTTATGAAGTGGCGTGATAAAAGGAATGTTTTAATGATTTCTACTTATCACAACACTGAAATGAGAAGTGACTCGAAGAGAGGCAAAGAAAAACAGAAACCCCTGTGTGTAATTGATTATAAGTAGATGGGGGTGGGGGACTTGAAAGACCAGCTGTTGCAAACTTACCTAGTAGAAAGAAAATGTTTGCACAAATGGTATATGAAACTTTTCAGAAGACTTCTGAATGTGACAGTCGTGAATGCCATGATAATATACAGACACAACACAGGAACGAAAATGGATCACCTCACATTTAGAGTCAGTTTGGTGCAGGTGCTTTTTGAACAGTTTGCTGATATGGAGCGGAAAGTGCGAAGTGGCTGGGCGGAACAAAATGTCATACTGAGGTTACATGAAAGACATTTCATTCAAAGGGTTGCTCTTTCTGGGAAGAAATGAACGCCACGGAGAAGGTGCGTAGTATGCAGCAAACATGGACGGAGGAGTGACTTGAGGTTTCACTGTCAAGAATGTGATGTCGGGCTCTGTGTGGATGGATGTTTTGAAGCCTATCACACACAACTTAATTTCTAAGGTAATCTGCATGATTAATTAAAAGTAGAGTATTTAATAGCAAAGTTATGTTTTATACAGAGCACAGTGTTCGTTTCTGGTTTTAAATTCTGTATTTCTAATTTTTACACCGTTTTTAAAAAAATAATTGTGATCTTCAGATGAAAACATTGAAATATCGCCGTGCTGTTTATAAAATCTAAAACGATATTCTTTTCTGAATATGATGATAATTTTTCGCTTTGAAATTCCAATTTTCTTTGCTTTTACAGCGAATTTATAAAAGTTGTGCATTTCTGGTAAGAAAATTTAAATATTCTCTGTCCACCCAGTAAGGTTTACTTTAAATGCCGTTCATCGCATAATGGTTAAGAGGCCAAGGTCAGAAGGCAGTACCCACAGGGGCTGTGGAAGAATGAATGGAGGAAGACACCTTTCCCAGCATTACAGAATGAATACATAACACACAACATACAATTCATTCAGATTAACCTACACCACAGCAAGGCTGCTATGGCAATTTTATGTAGACAACTTGCTGAGGCAAAAGTAGATGTAGCACTTATTCAGGATATATAGGGGCCAAATAAGAGGATTAACGTATTCAGGGGAAACAGTTTATTCTGTTGTACCTGGAGAAAATGTGAGATCATGCATATATGTTAATAATCACATTAATGCTTTACCCTTGCTGGAGTACTGTTCCAGAGACACAGCAACGGTGAGGATGACATACACATTGGGCAGAGGCTGTGAGGAGCTCATCGTCACTTTAGACTACCTTCAGTATGACTAGGATGAACCACCACCTTCCAAAGAAGTGAGGGACATTGTTGAATATTACCATCTTAGGAAAAAGCAGATAATTGGGTGTGACGCCAACACGCACCATGCTTTTATGGGGGAGCACTGACATCAACCCAAGAGGAGAATGACTCATGGAATATTTGGTGAGTTCGAACCTTAATATTCTAAATGAAGGTAATGTGCCTACCTTTATGATTTGCAATAGGCAGGAGGTTATTGCCTTGACACTAGGGACCAATAAAATATGAAACCTGATAAGTAATTGGCATGTATCTGATGAGTCGTCCTTATCGGATCACAGATATATATGCTTTTAAATAAGCAACATTACAGTAGATCAAGCTACTTATAGGAATCCTAAGAGAACCAATTGGGAGTCTTACAAAGACGACCCAAAGGTAAATCTGGAGACCATCTCGTGAAATATACGCACAATAAAGGATGTTGATTGGTCTGTTACCAGTTGCAATAGGCTATTATCTCGTCCTTTTATTGGAATTGTCCAGCTAGGACCACTCGCAAATCAAGGAGAACGCACTGGTGGAGTAACAGCTGAGTGGGCTTAGAACCAAAATGAGAAGGCTGTTTAATACAGCTAAAGGAACAGGGCAATGGGACACCTACAAGGAAGCCCTTACCTGTTACAACAAAGAAATAAGGAAAGCCAAGCGATCTTCATGGAGGAGACANTAATATTCTAAATGAAGGTAATGTGCCTACCTTTATGATTTGCAATAGGCAGGAGGTTATTGCCTTGACACTAGGGACCAATAAAATATGAAACCTGATAAGTAATTGGCATGTATCTGATGAGTCGTCCTTATCGGATCACAGATATATATGCTTTTAAATAAGCAACATTACAGTAGATCAAGCTACTTATAGGAATCCTAAGAGAACCAATTGGGAGTCTTACAAAGACGACCCAAAGGTAAATCTGGAGACCATCTCGTGAAATATACGCACAATAAAGGATGTTGATTGGTCTGTTACCAGTTGCAATAGGCTATTATCTCGTCCTTTTATTGGAATTGTCCAGCTAGGACCACTCGCAAATCAAGGAGAACGCACTGGTGGAGTAACAGCTGAGTGGGCTTAGAACCAAAATGAGAAGGCTGTTTAATACAGCTAAAGGAACAGGGCAATGGGACACCTACAAGGAAGCCCTTACCTGTTACAACAAAGAAATAAGGAAAGCCAAGCGATCTTCATGGAGGAGACATTGAGAGGAGATCAATGCTGTACGAGGCGGTGCCAGACTCATGAGGATCACGGCAAAACAGGCGACCAATAAGATCAGCACGATTAAGCTGCCTAATGGACAGTATACTCAAACAGGAAGGGAGACACTGAATGAATTATTTAGGGTTCACTTTCCTGATTAAAAATTTATTGATAATTTGGACAGACAGGGTCATCAGAACCTGGGCACTTGCCAAAGCAGGATGAACAAGGCAAACCGGAACCTGGCCAAAGTCATAATTCACTAATCAAAAATCAGATGGACACTGAATACCTTTAGACCCTTTAAGTCAGGGGGAACAGATGGAATTGTACCGGCGCACTTTTGCAGCATGGGGTGGAACTCTTAGTTCCATACCTATGCTGCATATATAGAGCCTGCATGGCATACGGTTTTAACTCCATGGCCTGGAGGAAAATTAAGGAGACGTTTATCCCAAAGCCTGGGAAACTTGATTACACAGAGGCTAAGGCTTATCATCCTATTAGTCTGTCGACTTTCCTTTTGAAAACAATGGAGAAAATAGTGGATAGGCATATCAGGGACAGGGCGTTGAGGACATATCCTCTACACCGAAACCAGTGTTGTGCCCCAGGTTATTAATGGATCGATTTTGTGTTTAACTTATTAGAAAATAATTATAAGTTTTATAAATTGAAATGCATCGGGTCAACCACAAGTTGGAAACCCGCCGGAAGCCAGAGTTGCGACGTCATACATTTTTTAGCCATCCGGTGTCAGTTGCACAGTCTATAGAAATTGCCGACAAATTAAGTGATGACAAGTTAGGCAGTTAGGAAGGATTTTCTAAATTTTGACACACACCAGATGAACTCAAAATTGGTCTGGGATTGCCACCAAACCCTCATGGAACTGGCCAAACACAACAGGGTACAACTGATATGGATGCTGGGGCATGAGGGTATTGATGGAAACGAAACAGCAGATCAATTGGCTAGGATTGGAGCTGAACATCTGTTCATAGGACCTGAACCAGCCTGTGGCATCTCTATAGGAGTTGCCAGAAATGCAATCAGGGATTTGACAAATATGAAGCACAAGAAATACTGGGGATCCTTAACTGGACTCAGGCAAGCAAAGAGACTCATACGAGGACCCTCTGCTAAAAGAGTGAAGGAACTGTTGAAGTTAAACAGGAACCAGCTATGATGGGTGGTGGGACTACTTATAGGACACTGTCACCTTAAAGGACACCTTTTCAAACTGGGACTAAGTGATAGTCCCACTTGTGAGAGGTGTCAAGAAGAAAATGAAACAGCCACACATATCCTGTGTGAATGTGAGGCCTTAGCTTATTTAAGATTATGTCACTTGGGCCAATACTGTAGGAACCAAGTCACTATTTCGACGCCCCCACATACAAAATCCTATGCTCCATTTGAAGCGTAGGATTGCTGAGGGGATAATCAAAAGGGGAAGCACAATAGATCACTTTAGGTTGCGGTGCAAGGGCCGAGAAGACCCACCCCTTATACATTCATTCACTCATTCAACTTATCAATGAAATGATAAGTATTACACAAAATATTACCACAGAGTGAGGCATCAAACAAACTTCATATGCTATTACAGTGTGCCTGGCAGGCCATGTTCACAAGTAGTTCCTAATTTGTACATCCTGGTGTTTTAAATTTAAATACTTAGCTAGAACACATATAAAAAATATAAAGTTCTTTAATTATTTCTGCTTCTCATGGTGGACAGATGAAAGGCAGTTTCTGTTATGTATCAATAATAATTTCTGTAATGTATTATTGGTTCCCCTGCAAAAGAAAACAAAATCATGAGTGACAGCATTTGAAAGGCTTCAGAAGAATTAATTCAGAGTACTTCCTTATTATTTGTTTAATTTATTGTGATAACTATGTACTTAACGTATGCGAAGTTATATCAATATGTGTGTGTATGAGACAGCGTAGGAGACAATGAAATTGTGTTACTTAACCCTTCAAAGCACAATTGTTGCTATATGTATTGCTCTCGTTTAGTATCAAGAAACTCAGCATTTGGCTTATACAAAGTATTCGTGTTTCATATTGTTCTAATGGTAAAGAGAAAATATTTCCATAAACAGTATTAAATAATTGGTCTTTGTAATGGAGAGGCAAAGTGTTTTCTGTGAAGTAGGAACTTAATTTCTGTATACCATTTAGCTGAATTTTAGGCTTCCATCACACAAAGACCTAAGTGACATTATTTGTATCTTCTCACTGACAAGAAAACCATGGGAAGCTATTCATGTTGTACCCAGCAGATGGCTCATGACAGTTGTACTGACAATTTCAGCTAGTCTGCAAACAACTCCTGCTTTCTTGCTGTCATGTTTTCAAAGGTTAATGGGGATATCATGCTACTAACTGGAGTATGACCTAGAATGAAATTGGGATACAACTGATCTAATCTGGTTGGCCAGAGGGAAAGTACATCATAATACAAGTTTGTAACCTTCCTGCATAAAGAAACACAGAAAACAATACATATACATCATTACTAACAATTTATATCAATATACATGATAAAATTCTTATGTCAGACCTTTTTAATCAAAGACAGATGTAGGGCCATAATATAGTTGAAATTTATATCCATGTAAATATGCTACACTTCAGTGAAATGCCTTCAGAGTGAATTTCAATTGATCTGAAAAATATACGTATCATAAGGAAGGTTTAATACAATGAATACTCATGGAAATGGAAACAGTATCTCAAGATATAAGTATACTGTTACAAATTCAAAACTGTGTTTAATTTATAGATTCTTAAGTACTGTGGTATCATAGGTGGTTGAGGTACTCTGCTACAAGCCAGAAGGTTGGGGGTTCAAGTCCTGATGAGGTCATTGGATTTTTTCAATTGACCTAATTCTTCAGGTTGCACTATGCCCTTAGGGTCGACTCAGCCTCTAACAGAAATGAGTACCAGGAATTAATTAAATAATCTTCCTGGGGAGTGAAGCACGGTCGGCACGTAAGGCTGACAACCTTACTGCCAGTGAAGTGGAGAAGATGAGAGAGGGAACAGAAATTACAGCCTTCTCTAGGTACTATCCCAGCATGCATCTGGAAAGACTGAGCTGACATCTCTATCTTGTTCATTCATACACATAATCATCAAGATTAGAAAGTGTGTATCCACAATGTAGTATGTAATATTCCCAATATTCCCTTTGCAGATGAAGTTTACTTGTGACCAGTTTATAAATGGCATTTCAGCAAAAAAACAAAAATATATTTGATTAAATTAATATTTCAATAACATAACAATGCAAAATAATATATTACAACACCACCACAACCTGTGAAATGGTGTAGGGGATTCATGGAAAGCCTATTTATGGCCTCGTGTAAACCAGACCTTTTATTTCATCAATATGGCAAGAACCACAGTGGTCAGGTAATGTGTCATACTTAGATCTCTCGTACCAAATCTCCCCAAACTGGTTACCAGTTTATGTGATTTCATTATGGTTTATTTTACAGTGCTGTCAGTATCTATGCTATACAGGGTGTTTCACGACCTTAGGGCATAATTGCAAGAGGTGATTCCCTAGGTCTTTGTGATAAAAAAAGTTATGTTATGGACTGTTATGGAGTTATGACCATGTTAAACTCAGAATAGAAGGTAATGATTACTGACAATAAACGGAAGAAAATAATAAACCAGCATAATACATGATACATTTAAAGTATGAATGTAAAGTTAACTTTGTTAAATTACCTTTAATTTGAATTTATTGGTGCTTAAAGCTGATTTTCGAAAATGTCACTGCCAGTCGCAACGCAGGCTCCCGCTTGGTTGTGAACCGAACATACCATACCATACCATACAAACATACCAACCCACCCCGCTCTCAAGTGTTGAGATAACGAGAATGCTCTCTCTGTAGCTGGCTAAAAATAGTGACCTGCTGGCTGACAGACGCGGTTCATACGAGGGCGTGTACGGGAATGAAAAAAATGATCATAACTCTGTAACTGTCCAAAATCAGACACATGTTTATATGAACTTTTTTGATCACAAAAACCTAGGAAATCACCCCATGCAGTTATGCCCTAAAGTCGTGAAACACCCTGCATAGCAAGGAGTGGCAGGACGATAAGTGACTACACTTGCGGAAAACCGCAAAAATATTCAGCTGAGATAGCCAATGGCTTGGCTGGGATTTGAACTGAGCACTCCTGAATACAAGTCTAAAGTGTCACCACTATACATAACTCTGGTTTATGATATACATAAAATATTCCTTTATGGTTTTCAGAAAGCAGACTTTTTAATCAGTGAATATAACTAAAAATTAAAAACAGCTGACTAATATTATGAACATCTCTCATATAAAACACCTGATTAATGGGTCATAATATACATGAAAAAGTTCATTTATAACCCCATGTAATGTAAGCTTTGTTATGGATGAACATGGCTGCAAATCAGAAATTTCTGAGTCTTATATGTAAAATTTTAAAACAATATGTCCAACAAACAGGAACTGACAATAGGTTGGATGGACAAACATTACATCCACATTAGGGGTTCCTTTTTACTTTGCAAAGAACAATTGTAATACATACACACCTGTTAGTGATGAGATGAATCCATCCATAATTGAACCAATTGGTGTGCTTATGTAGATGAGCCCTGCCAAAATCCCAGCAAAATGGCCAATGAAAGAAGTATTTGGAACAAGCAAATGGATAAGTATCAATTCAAACCAAGCAGCATAGCGTGTAGGAACCCACAGAAAGCCTATAAATTCTCTGCCTGGTGGAGTTTCATAGCTTGTTAGCACCTTCAGTGCAAATATAACTCCTGCAGAAAAGAAAATAGCAAATATATTGTCATGTATTTATGGCTCAGTGACTAATAATAACGGGTTTTGGATTGGATTTATTAACATCTTTCACAGTCTCTCTTAATCACATCCGATTACAACAGCTCACAATAAATGACTGCCTAAGACTGTCATCTCTTCTAGTCTGTCTTCTATTGTTCACTCCTGGTTTCTTTATTCTACTGTGACTGACTTGGTTTTTATCTAACAGCCACTTATATAGCATATCAGTATCATAGGAAATGTTTGTCGAATGTTCATATCCACGGAAACACCTGTTGATTCCACAGCAACGAGCTGGTTTCCAAGAATCTACAACTATCATTTTTGTACCCCAGGAAATGTGGTCGTCAACTCATTTCCTAGAAATTGGTCTGCATGTCACAATATTATACAAGATATGAGTTTCAACGTTTGTATCTCCATTTAAAGATTCACATACATGGTCCCACTGGTCTGTTAGTTACCAAACCAAAAGCTAAATATAAATTCCATGCAACCACTGTGTTGTTCTACGTTCTAAAACATTGTGATGTGTTGCCTAAAAGCTGGACTATGGAACATCCATCACGGACCAAATGGGAAGGAGAACACACATTTCAGTGTCCGTTGCTGGTCAGCACACACCAGTTGTCATGTGTTTCCTAGACAATGCGACAATAATTCACGTGGGTTTCTGGATTTGAGTGAATATTTATTGGACACACTCTAACAGTCACACGTACAATTATAAACATCCTCTTCTTCTTCTTCGCTATCACAATTCTTCTTGCATTGTTGATCTCAGTGAAGTGTCTTTTGATCTGCTCGGTGACTGCTAGAACTCAACTCAACTGTTCTTGGCAACTGCTAGAATTCCACTGTCCTCTCTGGTACATTTGACCCATTTAAATAGGCCTTTTGCGGACCGCCTATGGAACACCTTTCTCAACAGTTTGGTTTTCCCGTTGTCATACAACTCTTCGAACAATTTGTTGTAGTCATTGAAATACACCATTAGAATTCCAATATTGCATTAAATTCTGTTGTCTAGGAAATTTTATCCGTTGACCAGCAACAAACGCTGAAATATGCGTTCTCCTTCCCATTTGCGCCATGATGGATGTTCCATAGGCATCATGTCACAATATCTATCTTTTAAGATTACATAATCCTACCATGGGCACAATCAGAATTTTTCTGGAGGGTTGGAGGACAGCCAGTTTTCCAAGACAGGGCAGGCAGAATCTTTGCACACAAACTTTGTGTAAGTCATTTATGACTATTTTTACTGATAATCCTGGAGTATTCAAACTGCATATTCATGATTAATGTAGTTTTAATATTTATTATTATATATTTCTCCTTTTCTAGAATTCCAGGGAAGGGCAGTTGCCTGGCTTTCCCCCCTGCCAGTAATCGTGGACCCTACATCACATAGCATCAGTGTCACTCCCACCTTATAACTTTGTACACTACATTGGTGGTATTATGGTCTAAATAAATATAAAGATGGCCTCTAATGGCACGATGTTCAGTTTCATGAAAATCTATCACCTGTTTCAGTTATTAAGACGAGCGGGCAAAGATGGATGCATGAATATAATGTATCATATGCCTTTCATTATAAAATAAGGAAAGTATGCAATAAACTGTTGAAAACAATGGAAAAGTTAATCATACTGTAACCATGATTCTGATTTAATTACACAACAAACCTTCCAACTGTAAGAAAAATCAGAATTACTGGGTTTTTGGACATCATCCAGTATTCTAAAAACTACAGAACTGTGCTTTGGAAACTGGATCTGTTTCAATCCTCAGGTGAGGAGGAGATGCATACTCTGTTGGGTCCCTTAAAAAGAGATAACCTCCATCACTAGCCCCACACCTGAGGATGGAAACAGATCCAGTTTATGACGTGTCTGAGTTCTAGTTTTCAGAATGCCGGATGATGGACAAAGTCCAAAACTCCAGTAATTCTGAGTGTTATATACCACTGTCAGAATCCTTCAGAATATACTTGTAAGAAAAGTACCTGGTTACCTGAAAATCCAATTGCACATGATCTCATGTAATATGAATTGTGCAGAACTTCGGTCAACGTGTAACCAAGGCCAACATAGATCACACTAGTTAAAACTGATATCATGAGGAGGAGAAAGCCAAAATTTGTACTTCCATAGCGGCGTTCCAGTGACCGGCCTTTCACCATGAAAGAAATCATATTGTAGTAGAGATGCATATCATCTCCATGTTCAAAAGTTGAGAAAAATAGACGCTTGTAGTCACGATGTTTTAAGATAGTCTCTGCACTGATACAAATTTCCCACTTTTCCCATGGGACCTGTATAATCCCCAAATATAACAGGACCTAGAAATAAAAACAAGTTACATGCATATTGAGCCATACATTAATGACAGAAAATTCCTAACCGACTGTACTCACAAACATTAACTTTGGAAGAATCCGAATGTTTTCGCAGATGAATATTTCAAATGGATAGAATAACCTTATCATACACATAAGTGGAAATGTGTGTAGACATAGTTAGACACCATCTACCTAGTTCCAGAGCCATTTTTTAAGCTACTTCCAGTGTCTGAAGCCATTCTCAACATTGAGACATGCAGAAATGAATCTCTTATAATTATTTGCCAGACTGCATTCTAATAATTACCTTTATAATAAGGCTTCATCACCTCCCAGGCTTTTCAACTGATGCTGGAGTACTTACCTAGATACAAAAATCCATTCCTGACCATATGCTTCAAATATATTGTCACTGATCTCACAAAAAATCATTTTAAGCCCTGATGTTTTCAGATTTTTAAGATGATTCACTGTTAAATTTGTTTACAAACACTGTGCTACCATTACCTTACAAATAAAACTGCATACATTTCTTTCACATTTATATTCCGTAAATTTCAATTTCACCTCGTTGGTGTCTCCACCTTATCGTGGTGAGGGGGTTTGAGTATGCCAAGGACCCTGAGAGCTATACCAGCGGTATCGTAGCTACTGGCAGGGCCTCAATTGCTGGACAGGTCAAAGGGTAGGCATCAGACGAAGAGAGACACCAAAAACTGATGCCGGAAGCAGCGTCATCAGCAGCGACTTGAAGCACAGAGCAAATGATGCTCGAGATGGTTCAAGTTCGTATAGCAACAGGCGTGACCAGAGTGGTTTGAACGGCAGTTGTACTGCGATGTGGAAAGCAAATGGAAAAACTACCACATTATCACTTTTCCTGGATAGTCTCTTTCCAAAAACAGAAGATCGCATTAAGTGGAGGAACTGTTTTGGAAGAGACTGTGGACCTGTCGTCTGACAGATTACTGATGAATGAATGAAATTTCAATTTACATACAAGATACAAACTGAAAAATGGTAAGATGATTTAGAATTTCATCTTGCCACTATTTTGAACAAAATTCTCTTTTTGAATAGAGTATGCAACATCAAACAAAATAAGACAATGATTATGTAAAGTGAACTGAAACAAGTGTGGGTTATTACAAGAAGCAATCTCAGTATTTTCATAAAAGGATTAAGGAAAACCATGAAACATTAAGTTAGACACTATCTTGATTGGGACTTTGTCTGAACCTCCAAAATACAAGTGAGACATGTGACCACTGATTTAATCTGCCTTGTGAGCAGTTTAGTTACAGAAATCTTAATTAATTTAGATTAAATTCAAAAGTACCAATATGCCTAACATACATATTAAATGCAGTCCAGCAGTCTTGGAAATTCATAGACAAAATGCAGAAACATTAAATTCAATAAATATCTTTCACAAAAATATCAGAGGTTTGAGAAGCAAAAGTGATGAATTACTACACTCTTTTGAAATAGACAACATAAACCCTCACATATTGTGTTTAAGTGAACATCACATGGTTGAACAGGAATTGCTGCTCCTGTCAATGAATGGTTACCTGTTGGGCTGAAGTTTTGCTGAAAGAGCCTACAGGGGTGAGGAGTGTGTTTTTGTTAAGACAGATCTACATTTCAGTAAAATTGATATTTCTCATCACTGTAAGGAGCAAGACTTTGAAATCTGTGCAATACAGCCAGTAACTAAAACATCTGACCTAATTATATTAAGCCTGTACAGAGCACCTTTAGAAGAGGTTAATGAATTTCTAAGGAGACTAAATGCAACTTTAAAATGCCTGTACAATCCAAAGTCTGAGTTTATAATCTGTGGAGACATAAACATAAACTATTTAAATGAAAGCAGTCACAAAAAACAAGTAAACTCTTTAATAAGGACATACAATCTGTCACACACAGTGAATTTCACAACAAGAGTTAAAAATTCCTTAAGCACAGCCATTGATAATATCTTTGTAGATAATGCAAGGTTAAGTTATTCTTGTACATCTCCTATAGTCAACGGCCTCTCTGACGATGATGCTCAACTTCTTACAGTAAATAATATTATTGCGGAAGTAAATTCAACACCCTTGAAACAGAGAACCACAAAAATAAATAGTGAAACCACTGCTCAATTACAACATCTATTAGAATATGATAAATGGATAACGAAAGGCATAACAATATCTTGTAAGTATAAGAGAGCATTACATACATACATACATATATATAGCATTCCATAGATCCTTATGTTAGTCAGAAAGACCATAGGATGTGGAATTAGTCAAAAAATCATACAATACATGAAAGTAGGAAGAATACTCCGACAGAAGAAGATAGGTGTGACTCGCGTACTGAGATACGACATAAGGATGACAAATCCTGAACAGTTTTAACATTCAAAATTTAGCAATATATATGACGAATATATATTTTAGTTATTTTAGTATAAAGACAACAGGGCATGCGATGCAGTAGTTCGACGTACATCAAAAAGCACCTGAAGATGGCACTTTAGTGCCGATACATGTAGTGCAAGAGAGAAGAGTAAGGTGAATAAATGTATGCACTGTAAGATGGTCAGAATAAATCATGGACATAAATCAGTGCAACAGGATGCTAAAATATAACATTATTAATCTAATTTCATCTGCTCAGTGTGGATTTAGAGAAAATAGACGTACGGAAACTACAATCTATGCCCTAACTAATCATATATTAGAAACTTTGGAACAACGCCGTCATTCATTAGGAATTTTCTGTGATTTGACAAAGGCTTCTGATTGCGTGGTTCGTGATATCCTTTTGAGCAAGTTGGCAGCATATGGACTTGGTGGTGAAACTTTAACATGGTTGAAGTCATATTTGGGAAATAGAAGGCAAAGGGTGGAATTGTATACTAATGGGAATGAAAAATGTTGTTCAGGATGGGAGATTGTTGAATATGGAGTGCCGCAGGGCTTGATTTTGGGTCCTTTGCTGTTTCTTTTATATATCAATGACCTATCATCAGCATTAAATACTAATAATAAGTTATTGTTGTATGCAGACAATACAAGCATAGTAGTGTCTGGTATTGATATTGATGAAATCCAAGTAAGGTCTAACATTGTGTTGAATTCTTTAAGCCATTGGTTTGCATGTAATGGCCTGTCTCTAAATCTGAAAAAACTAAAGTGTTAAAATTTGATACAATTAATCGAGATAATATGTCTATACATTTAAAGTTTAATGATGAGATATTGCATGAGGAAACCCACATTAAATTCTTGGGCACTGAAACTGATAAGACCCTGATTGGGCAAGGCAAACTTTGCAATAAGAAACATGAAATTGTATAGCAATATTGAAACACTAAGGATGATTTACCACGCATACTTTCATTCAATTATGAGATATGGTATAGTATTTTGGGGAAACTCGTTGGAGGCTAAGAAGATTTTTCTTTTACAAAAGAAGGCCTTCGGGACAATGATGGGAATGAAACCCAGAGAATCATGTGGAACAGTTTTTAAAAAATTAAAAATTCTGACATTGGCCTCTCAATATATTTTATCTTTAATGATACTAATGATAAACAATTTGGGGCATTATACTTTTAATCATACAATTCATGGTAAATCAACAAGACAAGTTAGAAACCTACATGTGCCTCAATCACATCTAACAAAGAGGCAAAAAGGGGTCTATTGCATGAGTGTAAAAGTTTTTAATAGTTTGCCTGATTTTTTAATTGAGTTAGTACATAATAAAAAACAGTTTATTGGGAAATTAAAGGATGTATTGCTTCAAAACCCTTCTTATACTGTTGAGGAATTCTTGCTTTTCTGTCAAGACCTACAGCTAAGGAAAAGATGTGTCTGACAGTGCAAACTTCACTAAACACTATGTCCTTGGCTGTGCTTATATATACTTGCTGCAATTTGTATTGCCTTTTAACTATTGTATGTGTTTTTGACAAGTATGGATTATATATGCTACTGATTTTATTTGTGAATGTGTAAGTGTCCAATGTTTTGTTTGCTTGTTGACATGTTTTATATTCGGTGTCGGTGGCACATTTATGAATATTTTAAAGAAACGCAAATGTATTGGTACGTATGTATGTATGCGACCGCCAGCGACTAACCGCTTGAGCTAGGGCGCGGACTATTCGTACCCTAATAACGGTCGAGCTTACCTGCCCTACTATTGTGCACAACGTGACTGTAGGAATTTGACGAAAGCCAACATTCATCATTTCAGAGAGCAGTAGTACTACCCCTAATTCAAGCCCCCGATTTCTTCGCCTTTGCATATTCGTAATAATTCACCAGTTGCCTTTCGTTTACCTAAGAAAGACTAACCATCTTACACAACATTCAAACTTTCCATGTGGTGTACACTAAGTGCTATCCTATTGGCTATTGGTTTAGGCAAGCACGGATCACTCCGTTCACGGTGACCAAACCGCTGAAAGTCGGTGACCATCTGTGATTAGATACCCACTTACTCCGTGCACTGTCGCACGTTGCCACGGATCAGTCTGTGGCTGCGATTCGTGGTCACTGCCTACTTGATAAGTTACTGTACTAACCGACAACGATTTATGATGCTGTGGTCCATTGTTCCATTGCTGTTATGTAACGAATTGGTTATTGTCGTCATTGTATGTGTGAAATAGTAGAAGCTGTCAAAATTGTTGAAATCTGATAGTGACAACTTTTGTTGAGTATTGCTGCTGACAGTGCATAACACTGTATTGGTGATACCATGAGTACTGAATCATACTCTATAGAACATAGTAATTATGTAGACTGCAAAATTTACCGAAGTATTAAATGTGTGTTAGGACGCCGGTTAGAAGGATCCATAGAAAAATATCTGGTTGCAGGTTAAGTTTAATTCATTGTCGGGGCTTAAGTGTATACTTACAATGATGACGTAAATTGGTTAGTTAATTAGAAGACATCGTGCTCAAAATGGTTAAAAGAAAATCTGTTGTGCCCCAGCGCCTATGTGAAGAACGTAGAACCGAGTTAACGTGGGGCCTAGCAGATAATGAACCAGTGCTACGTCAGGTTGATAATGTTGGCATCGGTGATAGTACTGAATCTGTACATTACATGGATGACCATGGAACAAAGGATAAGATCAACAGGAAGCGTCTTCGTAGGAAATTCCAGTTAGAAGATGAAGTGAATGATGTATATCTTAGGGAACTCTTAACAGGCTGTGCATTTTATTTGACACTTAGAAAGGAACTGGAATTGAACAAAAATGAACATGCATTTCAGCTGGGAAAGTTATCGCTGGCTTTACAAACAAACTGTGTTACATTCCCAAAGGACAGTGAATTCTGGCTGTATGTGAGCGAGTTTCCAGATCGTAGCCTGTTATATAGCGAGGGTTCTGACGGTGTTACATATTATCTTATTAAGGGAACTTTGGATGTTCAATTCTACTCAGGTAATCACATATTTTATTGTAAGTGTCCATGAAAGAGTAGAAATACAGTAATTTGTAATGCATTCTTTATTCTGGTAATGATTTGGTTCATTCATTAATTTGAAACCAATGTGCAATATTTCCTCAGAGGGAGGATTTGGGCAAATTAAGTATTTGCACATAAGATTACAATTAATTTTTTTTTGTATTAAATCTCCTTTGCTTTCACAGTGCTTTTTGCTTCTTAAGTGCAAAGGGCGTTACACTGTCTTCATTGTATGCATCAATTAATATTTATAATCTATTCTTAATTGTGAAGAAATCTAGGAACCTGGCAGTGTGGCAGATGTCAAAGTCAGCAATGAATAAATGTTATGATATGCAGATGGTCAGACAGTAGTTTCTCACCAAGGAGCTGTGAGTTTAATCCAGAATGAATTTTGTGAGATTCATGATGGACAAAGTGACAGCAGAGAAGGTTTTTCTTAGAGGTTCTTTATTTTCCCCTTTCATATCATTACATCACAATCAATCCATTCCCACTGTCACCTGATGCATGCAAAAACTCTGAGCAGACAGCATATTGTCACATTCTGAGTATTTAAGTTTATTGCTTTGTCTTTGATCTCATGCTTGGCTGTTTAGAGTAAAAGGTAAAGTTATCTCTATGCTTAATTAATTAAACACCATGTCAAGGAGATATGGGGGAGTGGAGATACAGCTTCATCATTCTTGACCTCAGCACTCGGTAAGGTGAGTGCACAGTTTCATGGCCTGGCTGCATTACACCTGGGCAGAGAGTCCCCAGAGCCATTCTGGATGCTGTGGAGAAGAAAAAAATATCTTGCCTCTGCCAGAAATTGAACCCTGGCTATCCACCATGTAACTTGTTATACCAGCTGAGCTATCCTGGCTCCTGACTGCTTAGAGTAAGAAGATAAATGATATGAACTCCGTCCCAAGCGCAAACAATATATTATATGTCCTTGATCTTGCTCTCCTTTACACTACATGTTTCGGCCTCAAATGGCCATCATCAGGTGTATACACTCACGTTGCTGTTACACTGCACTTAGTTTAAAATTTAACATTTAAAAACACGTTCCTTTCGTTGTGTGCCGCTGCGGTTCTTTACTATGTGACATGTAGTAAAGAATAGCAGTGGCACGCACACAGGGAGACTACACAAAATAACACCTGTACAGTGCTGGAAACATGAACTAGCTGCTGCAGCACTATAGACATAGGGCAAGTAACCCTGACAATTTTAAAATTTAGAGAAAAATTCTAAAGGATTTTAAAATTAGAACTAAAGATTTTACAAGTGCTAACGTGTGTAACAAAAACTAATCTATAAACCAGACAGATATCAACGAAGTAGATGCTGATAATAACAACGAAAGGAACGCGTTTTTAAATGTTAAATTTTAAACTAAATGCAGTGTAACGAGCAACGTGAGTGTATACACCGGATGATGGCCGTTTGAGGCCAAAACATATAGTGTAAAGGAGAGCAAGCTCAAGGACATATATTGTTTGCACTTGGGACAGAGTTCATATCATTTATCATATAGAGTGCAACAGGTTGTTTAAATATAATATTAGAGTAAGAAGGTTAAGCTTATTTAGAAGGTAGAACAGACTAAGTTTTGTGTCCTCGCACTCTGCACCTCAGAACTCAAGAGAATAGCCTTTTGTAGGGCTGAGGTTTTTATAGCAGAGGTTATAAAGAGTTCTGTCTTCTGAGATATGTTTTGGAATGTCAGTTGACTTTCAGCAGACTCTATGGTATTATATCCCAAGAAATAGAACTCTTTGAATAGTCTTTGATATGATGAACCCCATTTGAGAATATAATCATTGTCTGTTTGCTTCATTGCTTACTTAACAATGCTGTATGAATTGCAGTGGTTTCAAAGTCTGCTACAGTGAGCATATAAATGGTATTAGGACTAATAAATAACATTCTAAATTCACACAACATTTTGGAAACTGGACATACATTTGACATGATGGACAAGACCGTGAAAGTATTACATATAGAAAGGAAAGGACCCAAACTCAACACATTAGAAAGATATTATATATATGACATAATGAAGAAAGGTCTGCAGATTAATGGTACATTTACAGATGTGCATAACCCCATATTTGACATTCTAGTAAAAACACACACAGAGACACATAAAATAATCCCACCCCTTCCCCATCTCTCAAACCACTCACAGTATCCTCCCCCTGCCTCATACCACTTGACTCTATACAAACAAACCCGCATATACAGATACCCCCCAAACAAGTGGTGTAGACTGAACAGTTACAACATAGCGACAACCTCAACACAGAGAGCAGCATGTACGTATATCATAAGAAAATCTAATGTATGTAAATACATATACTTAATAACCTAATAACAAGTTTAATAACACACACACAAACTTCTTATAATAATAAAGAAACTGTTACAGATCACTCCAAATAAAAGACCTGTTAGGTCACATACAGAACACTGATCATAAGCTTCACAAGAGGATAGTAAAGTTAAGACAACACAATACCTAGCTTATGTGAGAAGATCTATTTATTATCTAAGTAATTTAAAATTTTAACTGAAAGATTCAATTTATGCATTTAAAAACACTCAAGTGCACAGTAACGATCCTTATGCAATTAGATGCAATTCAACAACTGAGACTGGTATCATTGTAAGCCTGATGATGACCCAGTATAAGGGTTGAAACATGTTGTATCAATAAAAACAAATGTTGATATGATACTGTCTACTTTGTTTTAAATACAGAATATTGTTGTGTAGACTGCATATTTTGTATACATCTTACGTACCTTAGTTTCATAGTACACTTGGTCATCAACTTATGACCGGCCGCACTTACGACCACAAACAAAAACGTAAAAAGTTTTTAAAAATAAATTTTAAAGATGATAAAAAGATTAGAAAGGTTAAAAAATACTGTTAATAAATATATTGCCAACATACGACCAGATTGACTTACGACCTGTCAGTCAGAATAGATTAATAATACACATGAATTTTAAAAATATGACGTATAGGATGATAAGTTTTAAGTTTTAAATACATGTACTTTATTGTTATGTGTGGTCATATACAAATTTAGTATTGTTTGTAAATGTACATATAAAGGCAAGCAGTGAAATGGTTAACGGATCGATTCACCTGAAGATGGCAGCATACTGCCGAAACATGTAGTGTAGAAGTGGTAGATGGGATTGTATGCACTTGAAGACTGTTAATATATACACATTATGAATATGAATCAATGCAACAGGACGCTAAAATACAACATACAGAATAGAAGTCGGTCGTAAGTCAACGACCAAGTGTATTAGGTAATAAATCGTGAAATGGTGATTCCAATTTTCAGATTTGGAAGGATGTTATAGGAAGCAATTGTAACTAAGTATTGTATGATAAGTATGATAAGTATTACCTAAGTATTTGTGTGGAAGAACCAGAGTTAACCATGAAAAATATCAATAAAAATAGTCATTTTTGGGCCTCACGTTCATATTTGCACTGGATGCTGTAGTGTTAACGTCTGCCCTGTAAGTCACCACATCCTTGTAAATCATTAGCACATGATGATGTATGGTATGATGATGTAAAAGAAAATGTAAAACTATCCCTGTAACAGGCCGTGAAGGCCCATAGGGTTGTGAGACGTTGAGGGTCCCACATTATCTAGACAGTCAGCTCAAAGATGGTAGTAAGGCTGTCAGCTCCATGTGCCATCTGCGCTTTACTCCCCAGGAAAATTTATTTATTTAATTCTTGATACTCATTTCTGTTAGAGGCTGAGTTGACCCCAGGGCCATAGTGCAGCTGGAAGGATTAAGTCAATTGAAAAAATCCATTCACCTCATTGGGACTTGAACCTGTGACCTTCCGGCTTGTAGCATAGTGCCTCAACCAACTACGCTACCGCGTGCCCCCCAAAATGAGGATGTAGCTTGGCATATATGCACGTGTTGAATGTACATTCTTCACAGTTTTACACTGAAACCTGCCTGACTTTAGTTTCTGTCTGCCTTGCCTAGAATATTTTCCGGTGATCCCTTTCTGTGTAAACTGGTGTGATCTTTGCCATCTCATATTAACTTTTTATTTTACTCTTAATTGTTTTCAGGTTTAGCTCTTCGTTGCTTTGTGTTAACATTTGGAGGCTTCATTGAAGAATTGCATCATCTAACTGTAAATGTCTTTTTCCGTGAATCACATTGTCGAGGATCGACGTTTCACTTGGAAGTGAAGCAGAGGAGTGCAAACCAAGACTTCCAGGCAGTCATTTCACATTTCTTTGGCATTGTAACTCCAGGTATGTTGCTAATAAGATACTGGGAGCTCCACTACACGTACTCAGTATCCAGTTGTGTCATTTGTTATTGTAAAAATACATACAAGTACAGGTTTCAAGAAGCACCTCTGAATAAACATCTTATGAAAATGATGACAGAGAAACTGCTAGCTAAGAGACTGACCTGCCAGCTGAATTAGTGCTACTTGCAACCAGCGCATGCAGTGCTTTATTATTGCAGTGTGTTACAATAATCTTGTGCACTATTTTAGAGCATTATTATATAGAGGAGTGTTGATGGCAATTTATATTAATATAGTTTCCTTATTGATGTTTCTTTATTAATATTTTGTGCTAGACATATTGAATTTGGATGAATGATTTCTGTTCTGTGTAATCATCATTACTATTTTTATTCATTACACAGATCAGTATAAAAGTTATGCAGGATATGTCATGGAAATAACAGTGAATGTGCCTGACTAGGACGTTTGAAATAACAATAATCATAAAAGCAGAACCCTACATCAAGATCCATGAGGTAGTGTAAGATAGTCATAAAACTGTTTACTAAATCGTGTAGTATGCAATTACAGATAGAGAATGTAATTAACTGTGCACAGATAGTGTACAACTTAACACAATATAATTATTATACATATAATATGGCATAACATATATTTGTCAGATATCAAATTGTCTGCTGTTTGACGCAGCCCTGAACCATTTTCATTAATATCATCCTCACATATTTTCCTAAAATTCAGCTTAGAATTATATTGAGATTTTGGCCTCCTGGGATGTGTTGCTGCGTATTTTTGTTACTCCGTACCGATGTTTTGGAGGAACTTTATGCCCATCATTTTCAGATTGGAAGGTACACCCTGAAGATGGAGGCAGCAGTTCCCTATGAAACTTTGGTCTCGGTTGGTTAGTGAAGCGTTGCCACAAAGGCTGAGGACACTGCTGTGAGACAATTCTTTTTTTTTGGGGGGCACAGCAGGAGGAAGTTGTGTCATGTAGGGTAGTACAGCTACATAATCAATGCATTTTCTTAAATTTTCCTCTTCTCCAAAAGTAAACAAAACAAGAACAGCCTACACCCATCTAAAAAACTACATAATATCATATCCCAGAAGATTGTAATTTTAATATCACTGGGAAAATTTTAAATTTTATGTAATGTTATTCTCTGATCTCTGTTTTTGTCTCTCAAGCAAGTCTACCCATCAAAATTCAGNGTAGTCACACAACTAGCACAGTAGCTGGGATAGAGAAGTTGGTATAGTCACTGGCTATGGGCTGGACGAGCAGGGGTTCAGAGTTTGAGTCCTGGTAGGGTCAAGAATTTTCTCTTCTCCACATTGTCCAGATCGGCTCTGGGGTTCACCCAACCCCCTATCCACTGGGTACTGGGGGCTCTTTTGCCCAGGGTAAAGCGGCTGGTGCATGAAGCTGACCACTCACCTCCAGCTAGTGCCAAGGTCAAGAAAATGTGGATCTATACATCTGCTCCCACATACGCTTTCATGGCGTAGTGCTTAATTAGTTAAACACAAGGACAACTTTACCTTTTACCTTACATATCTACCACTTCATTGCATGTTTTGACTTTGAGGTTATAACTGAATGCGAGAGTAATGCCAAATTTTTTGGAGGAAATAATGCTGCATGTAACTGCATTATGACTTTGTTGCTATTTATTGTTTCATGTTCTTATTAGATGTGTCTGTATTTAGTTCCAGACCAACAAACCCCATCCTAAAACTGTGAACACCAGAGTTGACATTATTCCCTTATAAGGGAATATTACTTTGTTAATGAAGCCATGTTGTTAATACTGTATGATGCCACACCATATGATGCATTGTACTGAAGGAAAGTTCTGTTTCAAATCTCATGAGATAAACTTTTTATTTAAAGTGTGTGATGGCTTCAGAGAAGTGAGGAAGCATGATGTTGAAGCTCTGTACCGAGCTATTAAGGAACACCACAAGGATGCACCAAGTAATAAATTGTCATTCACACAGCACTCCAGCTTAGTGCCAAGATTACGTCCCTATCAGAGTCAAGCTGTGAAGTGGATGCTTTGCAGAGAATCTCTAACTGATGGTACCTCCGATGGTAAGTGATTTGTAGAGATTCTCTGATGGTGTTTAAAAATACAGAATGAATGAAAAAGTTAGTAGAATTTTCAAAGTGAATTGCTTCTTAAATGCTTGGTATAGCAAGAAAACCGATTGCATGTTTTCCCCAGTGCTCAGAGTTATGTTTCCTCTCTCTGGTCACTCTCCCACTCTGGGTGACAGTTTGTGAAAACCTGGATGTAGGCAACTGTTGCTTCAACAGAATCATGTTTAATGATTAGTCAGAGTGCCTGAGAAGTAGGCTCATGAAATCTACTGTGTAGTAGCAGCATGACTTTGGCTACCAGCATGCTCTTTCCCCAGGTTAGAGTGGTAGGGGCATGAAGCTGAACACTTACTTTCATCTAGTGCCAAGTTCCAGAATGGCAGAGCTGTATCTCCACCCCTCCGTACATCTTCATGGTGTGATGCTTAATTAATTAAGCACAGAAACAACTTTACATTTACTTTAGCACCATTACTTTTAATTGATATTTGATTGTCTGAAGAAACTGTACTATATTGATTTTATTTTATCATTTATTTACAGTTTATACACTACAGTAGGTCACACTATATAGGATCATACATGAATCATGAATTTGAAAGGCTACAGAAGGAAGCTTTCATGACCTAATTTAAGGCATCATCCCAGTGTTTGTTTGAAGGGACTAAGGAATTGCACAAGACATTT
This sequence comes from Cryptotermes secundus, assembly GCF_002891405.2. Classification (NCBI taxonomy): domain Eukaryota; kingdom Metazoa; phylum Arthropoda; class Insecta; order Blattodea; family Kalotermitidae; genus Cryptotermes; species Cryptotermes secundus. Next base: position 468,546 of record NW_019727101.1, read on the forward strand.
TAGTCAGGATAGCCAGTGGCATGACTAACATAACGTCCATGTATTTATTGTCTGTCAATATTGATGGACGATAAATACATGGACGTTAAGTTAAACAATTGCAACAGGATGCTGAAATACAGAATTATAAATAGTAGTCACACTAAAGGCATATATAATAAAGAAGTGTTGCAATTTTGACGGACAATAAATACATGGACGTTAAGTTCAACAATTGCAACAGGATCCTGAAATACAGAATTATAAATAGTAGTCACACTAAAGTCATATATAATAAAGAAGTGTTGCAATTTTGACGGACAATAAATACATGGACGTTAAGTTCAACAATTGCAACAGGATCCTGAAATACAGAATTATAAATAGTAGTCACACTAAAGGCATATATAATAGACAAGTGTTGCAGTATTTATGGACGATAAATACGTGGACATTAAGTTAAGCAATTGCAACAGGATGCTGAAATACAGAATTATAAATAGTAGGCATGACTAAGATTGAAACTGGGCACCTTTTTAATAAAAATCCGAAGAGTTGCTCCTCGAGCCAGCTAGTTTAATAAGCTGATGCTTTCTTTTCCAGATGAACTGCACTGCCTATACACAGAATTAGTGACAGCTGATGGGCAACTTTTGTTCTATAACAAGTATGCAGGTTATGTAACACTGGAGAAACCAAAATCTGTGAAACTGCCGTCTGGTGGCATCTTGGCAGATGAGATGGGACTTGGTAAAACAGTTGAAGTATTAGCATGTGTGCTGGCAAATCAACGCCCTGTCAGCGATTGGAAGAAAGAGGAAGGGAACAATGATTTAAAGCAGGAATCTTCTTTTAACAATAATGAAGACAAGCGTGAGGATGTTGTAATAAGTGTAAATCATATGCAAGAAGAAAATATGTGTGTTTTGACCTGCAAGGATAGCAGCATTCAGAAGTTGTTACTGTCAAATGTAACAGGAGAGTCAGCTAGTCAGGATGTTGGTGAAGAAAATACTGCCATGCAAACGGAAAATACAGATGGGCCTGGTGAAATTCAAGTGGTAGATCTTGGAATGGAATGTGATGTAGCTGCAAATGTGTTGATCTCTACGTATGGTGAAATATCAATTGGTGGAGATAGCAACTCATGCAGTGGTATCAGAGCTCTGGAAAATTGTGGTGGAAAGTCAAATGATACTACTGTAGCACACAATTCTGAAACCAGTTCAGGAATTGATGTAGAAAACAGTAATTCAAACACACATGAAACGCCTCTCACTAGCGAAGGTACTGGAAAATGTTTCGATAAAAATAATGACAGCACTCTACATAACAATGTTAGTCAGGATTCGCTGCATTCAGATATAGTGGATAACATAGACAACTTTGATATAGACAGTGATGATGATGATGATGTTGATGATGACGATGATGATGATGAAGATTGGGAATATTTTATGAAATTAAGAAAGTTTAAAGGCCGAAGAAAACGTAAAATAGGAAGAGAGAAGAAAGAAAGGTACAAGAAAGTGGTTGTAAAAAAAGGAGCAGTTCGTAAATATAAAAACAAAAGAACAAGAATAATAAAAACAAAAAGAGAAAAGAAAGCATTTACTGATTCAGTTGAAGAGACGATAGAGCATGTCATCTCCAAATTCTGCTATGGAAATGGTAAAGTTATGTACAGGAAGGGCAAATACAGGAAGGTGGGTTTATAAGTGAAATGTTGAGGCATGTCACTGAAATGTATAGCAATTTTTGACACATCTGCTATGCAGCAGAACAGATAGTCACTTTTTTAAATATATTGTTCAAAATCAGCTTCTCCTGATAAATTGGGTATGCTGATTGCAAAAAATGACAGTTAAAAGTTGTAACACACAATTTCTTATTCTACTTCCTCTTTGTTTGTCTGTTTACATGGCACATTATGCACCCATTGCTTCACAGTTTGAAGTAGCGTTGCTTAAATGAAAATGAACTGTTCTCTGGGTAGTAGAACACCATTTTCTCATATTATGGTTGACAGTAATTGTAAGAATACTAAAATTAGGATACAAAAATGAAAGAAATATATTGTTTGGGCTGAAAATTCAATGCACAGAACTGTGACATGATGGAAATTTTTTGGTACCCAGGACTGGAATGACGATATTAAAACAAATCTAAAAAGTTAATTTTCTTTTTTTGTTACCATAACATTATCAGCAGTTAAGAAGGTAGAGTTCGTTAGTGATAGGATATCAAATATAATACTAAAAGGTTGCTGATGTGATATCATTGTTATGAATGCTCATGCCCCAACATAAGATAAAATTGATGACATAAAGGATAGATTCTATGAAGAACTAGAACATGTATTTGATAAATTCCCAAAGTACCCTATGAAAATTTTGTTAGGAGATTTCAATGCCAAAGTAGGGAGGGAAGACATTTTCAAACCAATGATTGGGAATGAGAGTTTGCATGAAATTAGTAATGATAATGGAGTTAGAGTAGTAAACTTTGCCACATCAAAAATCTTACTATCAAAAGTACAATGTTCCCACATCGTAACATCCATAAATTTACTTGGACATCTCCTGATGGGAAGATACACAATCAAATAGACCATATTTTTGTAGAGAGGAGATGGCACTCAAGTATACTTGATGTTCGATCATTCAGGGAAACAGATTGTGATACTCACCACTACCTTGTTGTGGCAAAGTTTAGGGAAAGACTGGCAGTGAGCAAACAAACAACACACGGAGTTCATATGGAGAGGTTCAACCTGAAGAAATTAAATGATGTNAGGGGTTACCAGCCTAGCAGTAACTTAGTGAAGGATGAGAATGGTGATCTGCTTGCAGATTCCCACAACATTTTGAATAGGTGGAGGAACTACTTCTCTCAGTTATTGAATGTACATAGGGTCAGTGATGTTAGGCAGACAGAAATCCATACAGCTGAGCCGTTAGTACCGGATCCTAGCTCTTTTGAGGTTGAAAGTGCTATTGCAAAAATTGAAACAGTATAAATAGCCAGGTAGTGGTAAAATTCCGGCAGAACTTATTCAAGCAGGAGGTTAAATATTACATTCTAAGATCCACAATCTAATTACTTCTATTTGGCATAAGGAAAAATTGCCTGATCAGTGGAAGGAGTCTATTATTGTACCAGTTCACAAGAAGGGTGATAAAAATGATGGTAGTAATTATTGAGGGATATCACTGCTATCAACTTCATACAAAATTTTATCCAATATTCTTCTCTCAAGGTTAAGTCCATATATAGATGAAATTATTGGGGATCATCAGTGTGGGTTTCAACATAACAGATCAACTACAGATCAGATCTTTTGCATTCATCAGATATTGGAGAAAAAATGGGAGTATGATGAGACAGTACATCAGCTGTTCATAGACTTCATGAAAGCCTACAATTCAGCTAGGAGGGAAGTATTGTACAATATTCTGATAGAGTTTGGGATACCCATGAAACTAGTTAGGTTGATTAAAATGTCTTTAAACGAAACGTATAATAAAGTTTGTGTAGGTAAACATTTGTCTGATAAATTTCCTATTGAGAATGGTCTAAAACAAGGAGATACTTTATCGACACTCCTTTTCAACTTTGCCTTAGAATATGCCATTAGGAAGGTCCAGGGAAACCAGGTGGGACTGAAATTAAACGGGACACATCAGCTGTTGGCCTATGCCGATGACGTGAATCTACTGGGTGATAATGTAGATACCATAAAGAAGAACCCACAGACTTTAATTGACGCAAATAAAGAGGTTGATCTAGATGTAAACACTGAGAAAACTAAGTAAATGTTGCTGTCTCATCGCCAAAATGCAGGCAAAAATCATGATCTAAAGATAGAAAACAGATGTTTTGAAAATGTGGCACAATTCAGATATTTGGGGACAGTGATAACAGATCAAAACCTGATTCAGGAGGAAATTAAAAGGAGATTGAACTCAAGTAATGCTTGCTACCATTCAGTCAAAAACCTTTTGTCTTCTAGTCTGCTGTCCAAACACATAAGAATTAGAATGTACAAAACTATAATTTTGCCCATGGTTCTGTAAGGGTGTGAAACTTGGTCTCTGACATTAAGGGAGGAACATAGACTAAGGGTGTTTGAGAAGAGGGTGTTGAGAATATTTTGACTGAAGAGAGATGAAGTGACAGGAGGTTGAAGAAAATTGCATATTGAGGAGCTTCATAACTTGTACTCTTCTTCAAGTATAATTAGAATGATCAGGTCAAGGAGGATGAGGTGGGCAGGGCTTTTAGCATGAATGGGGGAGACGAATGCATATAGAATTTTAGTGGGAAAGCCAGAAGGAAAAAAACCACTAGGAAGACCTGGACATAGGTTGGTGGATAATATTAAAATGGATTATAGAGATATGGACTGGGATGGTATTGATTGGATTGATCTGGCTTGGGATAGGGACCAGTGGAGGGCTCTTGTGAACACAGTAATGAACCTTCGGGTTCCATAAAATGCTGGGAAATTCTTGAGTAGCTGCAGAATTGGTGGCTCCTCCAGAAGGGCTCAGCTCCATGAGTAAGTAAGTAAGTTACCATAATATTCTTGACTAGTGTTGCGTGTAGCAAGAACTGACAGCAGGTTTGTCTTTTGTTCTGGTTATGAACCTGCATGCTGTATGACCACTTGTCTATAAGAGACTAATGAAACCAGTTCTAGTACACTCACTTTCACAATATAAAATGAGCTCCATAGGTTGCATCTTTCCTGTTACCTTTTCTAGCAACTGGTTTGATGGCAGTTTAGTTCCACACACACACTTTCTATTTGATTACCTTGCACTGAAGGACTTTCATTTTTAAATGGATGTACTGTTTGTAAAATCACAAGTAACCATTTGATACAGTATGTCATTTACTCCTCATTTTCTGAAGCCAGACTATCTTTGTGTGGTGCCTTGCAGTCTGGTAGATTCTTACCAATATTTGAGATAAACCTTCTGCCTTCATAGCCTGAAGATGACAGAAACAGGTTCTTACAAAACATTGTTAACAGGCTCCCAGAAGGCTGTAATATGCAGTGGTACATTAATAAACTTTGTTTCTGTGCAGGTGAGCAGCTGGCATGAAGCCAGTCAGATATGGTATAGAGAAATGCTGGCAATGGTAACTCTTCGCAAGCCTCAGAGTATTCGTGAGCGAGCAAGAGGGACCATATTAGAGTGTGTATGTGGATCACATGAAGACTCTGATAAATCCAAAGTGTGCTGCTCTGGATGCAGTCGCTGGCAACATGCGCAATGTGTCGGCTTCAAACAGCTTGAGGGAGCCCAAGAACCCAGAGCCTACTGTTGCCCTCAATGCTGGCAGGCTCAGGTGTGATAAATGTGTTACAAATGTTTGATAGTGCTTGTACCATATTTGTTAGCAGTCACAAGGTTTAAATTAGGTTCTGTGTGCCTGAGGATCCAGCTACACAATTGTTGGCTTCTCAAGAATGGTTCAGCCTCATGAAGTTAATTAGTTAGTTATTTATGACTGAGGAGGCAGGATAGCAAAATCAGTACAGCATTGGGCTATGAGCTGGATAACCAAGGAATTGGGGTTCAATTCCCAGCAGGGCAAGAGATTTTTCTTTTCCACAGCATCCAGAGTGGATTTGGGACCCAATCAGCCTCTTGCCTAATCAGTATCAGGACCTCTGTCCGTGGGAGTGAAGCAGCTGTGGCATGAAGCTGACCACCTCTATATGGTACCAAAGTTAAGAATTTATGCAGAAATATTGCCATTCCCCCATATGCCTAAATGGTGTGGTGCTTAATTAGTTAAGCTCAGGGACAACTTACCTTATTCTATGACTGAAAACTTTTAAAATCGTTTGTAGTCCACTGTCCCTTCCTATGGAAAGAAAGTAGGCTTACGTGATCACCATATTGTCTTTATGCTCCATTCTTCATCTTCTGAACAAGTTCTCACAAAACTTGGTATGAATGTTATGCCTCTGGAGGCAGCCCTAATGGTGCATTTTCTGATTTCTTGCTGTTAATAATGGTGGTATGGCAGGGGAACAAAAAAGTTGTTTTCTGTTTTGGTTTGATGACAATAACTAATGAACCATGTGAGTTAGGTACATGAAGTTTGGTGTTGAGATAGACTGTAAGCATGCCTGCACATCATGTTTAAGTAATTATAAGTTACAGTTGCAAACATATGAGGTTATGTCTGACAAATTTAGTGTAGACAGAATCAGTATTCAAGTAACATATTGTCGCGTATCGGGCGTATATCGCGACAAATAACTTCACGCCGTATTTTATATAGCGAATTTTATTTCACATTCGCTCTTACAATCACCCAAATTACAGATTCACAATTACTGCTATCTGCAGTATCACAAATACTATACTCCAAATGCCAGAATACATCTGACTGGTTGCTGGCTAACTTGGAACTAACTCGGAGGTAGCTCGAGGACTGACTCGGAGGTAGCTCCAGGACTGACTCTGAATAGCCTTCGCTGCTCCTTATGTAGCCTCGGTCCGGACCATTATCGTCTGGTGCCGTGTTGCTAGCCACGCTGTCCGGCAACCGCGATATCCCTTGGTGACGTCACCGCTGTTGATTCGCGTTGNCGTCGGCTCCACTCGGCTCACTTTGGCTCCGCTCGTGACGTCACCGCGCGTTGCATAGCTATCAGGATGCGGGGTGATTACTCGCCTATTATGCGAGCGCTACGTGCAGCTGGGGAGGTAGGGGTCAACATGTCACAATATTCTTCACAAAAATAATTTAAAATGGCAGTTGAAGTAGTAATAGATTTGTATGACTGAAGTCTCTGTAATGGAAAAGTACAGTCTATGTTTCCACTTAGAATGGCTTCCTTAGTTCAGTGGGCTATTTTTTATATATGTATAAATGTGTTTAAAGGCAAAAAGATAGAGACTGAAATATTCAGTTCAGAAATATATTTATTTTTCTCATCATTTAGTGTCTTCTTTCTGAAGGAAGAGGCAGACGGGAATGGGTTAGAAATGGAGTTAAAGTACTTTAAACCGTACGCTTCATTTTGTTTGGGAAGGCATTATGCGATTGGTGTATTGTTATGAAAATTACTGTTAGGAGCTGTATATTTTTGGATGTAAAATTATATCATTTATCAGAAAGGTGCTGGTATTATTTTAGGATAAATAAAGTGAAAGGTTAGGTTTTATTCGACATTGTATCATTGAAACATTGCACAGTTTGTGTAGGGTTGTACCTGAATATAGTACTCATGTATTGAAAAATGCCATTATATCCAAATTGTTTTCCATGGGTGACACTAATTTATACTTCTTGGCTAGAAAATCGTAATAAATTATTAGATTTGTGTTTTTCTGTCACTGAACAACATAATGTTAAGTTTAACACACTGACTGCCATAGTGAATTCTTGCCTTTTTTTTTTACCAGAGGCCACCAAGTTGCTATATGTAATCTTTGCACTGTTGTGAATTGTCACAGCTAATAACAAATGTTGTATTGTCACAGATTCTGTTGTGCATTGCAGTATTCACAGTCCATAGCAGATGCACTTCATTCAATCTTGTATGCAACCATCATACACCAGTGATTGGTGTGGTGCTACATAAAAGGTCTCCTGGAGACACTAGTGGATGCTGTGGCAGGCAGACAAAGTTCTTCGCAGACCCTGATGTACTCCATGGCAGTCAGCATGTTAAATACAGTTGCTTATCATAAAAACAGCTTCACAGAGTCTGTCTGTTACAAAGAGCTAACCCTCAATCACTAGACATCCATATGTACATCTGAGATGAAGTTTGTCAGTGGGAGATAACAGGAACATTTTACAGTAAAAATTGTGGGAATGCATGACCTGAAACTAAGTTAGAGAAGGAAGTGGAAAATTCATGCATCAACGAAAACAACAAACAACTCAACGAAATCTAGAAACACTGCTGCAGAGGAAGATTGAAATTTACATGATTTTACAGTACCCACCTAACACTTCAAAACAAAGTAATCCCAGGTGTTAAAACACTGTTGTCAGAACCCTTTAGAATAAGCAGAATTATGGTTTGTAATTACTGTACATAGGAGCCTGTTGTGTCTGGAGCCACTTTGATAGTCTCCCCTGCTTCCATCAGCAACCAGTGGGTCACAGAAATTCAGAGACACGTGAATCAAGAGAACTTCAGTATTCTTGTGTATAGGTAGGTCACTGTGCTTTCTTTCACTGATAGCAAGTTTTCTTCATTTCACTTCTAGTCCATCTACTATATGACTCAGGATACATCTTATGTGCATTGTATAGGCAATCATGTGGAAGAAGAGTCCTTTGTAAATTTGTTAGAATTTTCAGTCGCTGTATGATAAGTAGAAGCATGTTAAAAATAAAGTCTAGACACTATCTAGTGATGATGTCCTGGTCTACATTACTAAGTGTTAGTGGTGCACCCTCATTCTTATAGAAGATGGAGTTATGGGGATCTGAGGTTCTCACAGCAATGGCTATAAACAGTATTAATTTCTGGGATATTCAACCCAGACTACGTGGTGTTATATCCCAGAAGATTTGGAATTTATGATACATTTTTTGTGAGTCTTTTCTTTTAACTTGTGGTCTACATCAGAAGTAACTGCTGTGAATGGCACAATCTGATAGTTTAGAAACCTGTGGAAGTACATTTTCAGTAGAAGTTTTAAAATGTCAGGTTTCTGCTTGACAAGGATTAAGTGATTTTCTGACTAACAAGATGAACTAACTAATTAAGCACTATGCCATGAAGACGTCTGGGAGAATGGATGTATAGATCCATGTTTTCTTGACCTTGGCACTTATTGGATGTGAGTAGTCGGCTTCACACCCCAGTTGCTCTGCCCTTGAGGAAAGGACCCATGGTACCCATTGGATAGGAGGCTGGGTGGGCCTGGAGCCGGTCTGGACACTGCGAAGAAGAGAAAATTCTTGACCCTATTGGTACTTGAACTCTGACCCCTTGGTCATCCAGCCTTTAGCCAGTCGCTGTACCGACTGAACTATCCCAGCTCTCTAACAAGAGGAAAGCATAAGTAATTTTTTATGTTAAGATTCAGGTCTTCTGGTATGTGATTCCATATATGAGGGTGAGTCAAATGAAAACCTTAAATTTGTAATAAAAAATCGAAATTTCACACCGTTATCCTGTAAGTTGGTAAGCGTGCTACAAACAGCATGCAGAATGGCCCGTAGGTTGCAGCATAGTGCAGATGCACGAACACCATCACAGCACCAGTATAAGATGGCTGCCCCACTTGAGACTTGCACCAGGGAAGAACAGCGTTCTGTTATTCGGTTTTTGTGTGTTGAAGGTGTGAAACCTATTGAAATTTATTGAAGAATGAAGTTTCAGTATGGTGATGCACGTTTGTCACAGCAGAAAGTGTACAAATGGAGTAGGAAGTTTGCAAATGGTGTGACTTCAGTGGAAGATGCTCGTTGTCAGGGTCAGGCACATCGAGTTTTGACTCCAGAGAACACTGCAGCAGTTGAAGCCATAGTGAGGGAAAACCACTGAGTGACATTGAATGAAACTGCAGCAAGTTTAAACATTAGTCATAGTTCAGCACACCACATTGTGCACGATGTGCTCCGGTTTCACAAAGTGTCTGCAAGATGGGTGCCATGGCAGTTGAGCTTTGTACCACTTGTGCACAATAAATAATACTCCAAAAAATATTTAAGGTTTTCATTTGACTCGCCTACGTAGTTTGGTAGGTAGGTATCATTGTTTGAAGACTAATGTTAATCTGTTTAATGGCATGAAGCTTCTTTCACCTATATGTAGTGCTGAGGTTAAGAATGGATGGAGCTGTTTGTCCATTGCTCCACACTTCATGCTGGGGTGCTTAATTAAGCACTTAAACAATTTGTAACATGTATATATTCTTTTTTCTCCCAGACCTGGCATAACCCCTTGCAGCTGAACATTTTACATAGTGTTTCAGATTATTGCTTTTCTGAAAGGAAGCGTGCACATAGAACAGACTACAATAATACATAATATTTTTCTATAGCAAACATATAGACTAATGCTGCCTATGCAGCTCTTGCTGTTTAACCCATTCTGTACTAATAACAAGTCATATTAGTGAAAGATTGAGGTATATCACATGTCTGACTCAGTCATTTCCTAATAGTGCAATCCTTTTGGGCATTAAAACAGGATTCCAAGACAATGAAATATGTCACTTATAGAATGTCTAAAGGCATTGCATTTGCCTTAAATTTATATTGATTCACAGAGAAATGTCATTTTGGTGAACTGAAACATTTTACATTTTCCAAAAGGAGTTTAGCTTTGTCACTTTGGAGACCCTTGGTCTAGACAGTGGACTCTGAACCAGTGAAGTTTATAAGGAACCAAAAGGGGGGCACCAAATAGCCCATTCACTTAGTATTATTTTCACCCTAAGTATGCATAGAATTGCGATTTTACTGCCAAACTCTGGGGTGTATACTGTGCTGAATATCTCACAAAGACCAAACATGGAATCAAATTTAATAAAATAGAAGCTGTAGCAAACTTCCACACTTACTGTTCCCTTACCACCAAGGAAGCCAGTGAAAGAGACACTCTGTAGCTTCAGCTGTGAGGACAGATAAAGAGAGTAAAGCCTGGTCTCACCTATTTTCTTCTGGAGTTTCTTCTTAATCACATGGTCCCTTTTCATTATATAGCAGGATGCACTGGACTCCCGTCCTTACTCCTACTGTGAGATCCCATAGACTCCACAACCTCATGCATATTCCATTGCAAGATCTATATGTCAAGCCACATCCTCGCTTCACCTCATTCACCTTGAAGATGGTAACTGCGGCGAATGATGAAATGAAACTTCACAACACAAAACCCAAATTTACACATTAATCCATGGTCTTTGATGTTGATTGAAGTAGACATTAATCTGTGGTGGTCACACCACTATACAGAGAAGGGTTGGTTAGTTAGTTAGTTATTTAGAGAGGGTGGGTTTCCCCATGCACTGTGACCAGTTTGATCTATTGTGCTTCCCTCTATGATATTCTACCAGTCTCTATACCCTACCGATAAATGGTGCGTACCATCAGTCCCGCCGAGCAAGCGAGTTTGGCCACTTGCTTAGCGGTGTCTATAATGCTTCCCCCATCTATCAGAGGCCTTAGAGACTATTGTTGGGCAGGAAACATTCTGGAATTTGGTTCAGTGATCCCCTTTGGGGATATGAGGTTCTTTTACATGCTGTAAAGTTACGACACGGGACACACAGCTTAAAGTCCCACCCGGAAGACTTGTTCCCTGAATTTTTCTGCCCTTAAAAATTCGATGACCTCTGCCGGGTATTTGAACCCGTGTACCACGAGTCATGAGGTGGGAACGTTACCTCTAGACTACGGAGGCCACTTACAGAGAAGGGCTAAAAAATACAGATCAGAGTACTAGAGATGGAACATAAGGATTGTCAGTACTATATTTTCCAAGAAAAATGTGATGTTTTTGTTTTTCTGTTTTACAGGGGTGTGCACAAGGATGGTTTTCTTCAGCCACATGATCTTGCAGAATACCATGTAGTCCTTACTACATATGAGACACTTAGAAAAGAGTTGGATTATGCAGACCTAAACACAACAGATGGGCACAGGTACAAAAAGTGTTGCGTTACTTCTTGTGTGGTATAATCTGAAGGAATGAAGATATGTGTAGCACTGGCATATATTTTCATTATATATATGTTCATTTTGTTAATGGTATTTATACATTTTTTTATTTCTCAAATGATGATAACTGCACAGCATGTATATTGCCAAAGGGTGGGGTGGGCAGACATTTTGCAAAGTACTATCCCAACGTTGCCTGGAAGGACTGAGGAAAACACAGCAAACCACAGGGTAGGCAGCATCTAAGCCAAGATCTGTGAACTCTGAATCTTCAGATTGAGTGCACACAGTTTCATGGCAAAGTTTAGGTTTTCACATCTTTGGAATTGGAAGATGAAAGATGCACCTATCAGTCTTGCCATTACAGTCTTAACATAAAACAACTCAAGAACTGCTGAGCGGATTCTTGTTATGTTTGGAATTGGGGAGCTTTGGGAGCTTTACTGAAATTTATCAGTACATTTCACTTTTAGTTAAAATTAGCTAATAATAATGGACACAATATGAAGACCTGTGTGTGTGTATCTGCCTACATCTCAAGCATAGCTCATTGAACACTTATCAAAGTGAAAAACGTTTTTGAAGAAGAGCTGGTGGGAGAAATGAAATATGTATTTTACTACCAGTACACTTTTTTGTGTAAACCTTAGAGTTTTCAAGCTAATTAGATTTGGTGTTTTGTGCATGGACTTCAGTACTTATTTGGAGAAGTAATGAAGTTGAATTGCACTAGATATTCAGAGTGCCTATTAATGTGTTATATTATAGTGTCTGGTATTACTAGGTCCTTGTTGCTGCTCTCCCTTGCAGACTAAGACATGTGAAACGGTTTCTTGCACCACCTTCACCCCTTCCCTGTGTTCAGTGGTGGCGACTGTGCCTTGATGAGGCACAGATGGTGGAGTGTACAGGCAGCAAGACGGCTGAAATGGCACGGAGACTGGGGGCAGTTCATCGCTGGGCCATCACAGGAACACCAATTCAGAAGTCCATGCATGGTGAATTTATCCTGGCAGTTTATTATTTTTCATAATAATGTTCTTTCAGGATCTGGGATAGCATAGTCAGTATTCAGTTATTCAGTATAGAAGGGGTGGGTTTCCCCATGCACCATGACTAATAGTCTATTTTACGTCACCCTTTAATTTCTACTGTCTCCATACCTTACCGATATTGGTGCCCGCTACTTCCCCTTTCTGCCAGCGAGGTCAGCCCTCTACGGGCAGTGGTACCCGATAACTCTCCCCTTTCTGCCAGTGAGGTTGGCCCTCTATTGGCATTGGTACCTGATAACTTCCCCATCTACCGGAGGTATTGGAAACTACTTGGGTGGGAAACATTTTGCCAAATTTTGCTCAGAGGTCTCCTAGAGACATTAGCATAGTCAGTATAGCAACTGGCTATGGGATGTATGGCAGGGGTCAGATTTCGAGTCCAAGTAGGATCAAGCATTTTCTATTCTCCATGTCCCCCAGATGGGCTCTGGGGCCCACCCAGCTTCCTGTCAAATGGGTACTGGGGCCTCTTTCCCCAGGTTACAGCGGCGGGGGTGTGAAGCTGACCTCTCACCTCCAACTAGTGCCTAGGTCAAGAATATGTGGATTGGTACATCCACTCTCCCCTACATCTTCATGGCAGAGTGCTTAACCAGTTAAGCACAGGGACAACTTTACCTTTCTTTAATGTTCGTAACACTACATTTTGCATACTTATTTCCAAGCTAATTTTTGGACGTTGGAATATGTTGTGATTTATGTTTATGTCCTTTAATATTTTGTTATCATCGTCCTTTGAAGCATTAGGCCTATCAAGAACTTTTACGAGTATTACAAAATGGAATCCTTGCATCATTTCAGAGGTCATCCCAATGTTCCTTTTCATTTTGGTTGATATTTGAAGATCTGTTTCGCAGTCATGTCAGAGCTTATCCTGTCAATGTGTTCTTTCCAGTTTCTTCTGTATTCTGTACATTATGTTATTTGTGGAATTTGTAGTTGCCTCATAACTTCCTAATTTCTTTAACAGCCCAAAAGGGCATATCCTAGACCCTCCTCATGATATGCATTTCTCCTGATATCAGTCTTCTTTCATCAGTTCTTCAGTTTCCTACTGTCCATTATTCACCATCATGATATAATGTTGGTCTGGCATGTCTTGCATATTTATGTTCTAGTATACCTTAACATTTTCTCTATAACCTTCCTTAAATCTCTTCAGAGTTCTTACAGTAGTCAGAACATTGTCCCTTCCTCTTCTGCAAAAGTTATTATTAATTCTTTAACATTTATTGTGTGGGGTCATGGGATTTAAATCTCCCACTGTTGTGGTGGTGACCAGATAGTACTCACTGGTGATGGAGAGGAAAGAACTGGTAAAGTACTGCTAAGGAAATATTATGAGAAGGTAAAATTGATTGTAGACATTTTGTCACCCATATAAAACAGAAATGATACCAGAGCACGATAAAGTATGAATAAGTTGGAGAAAAAATGAGCGCTCCTTTTCCAAACCTCGAATTATGTACATATGTATGTATCACAGTAAAGAAAGGGTGTTTCCTGAATTCTGTTTTATGGTGATTTCACTGAAACTTTATAGGTGATGTGTTTTAAAATATGGCAAAGTAATTTATCATAGGTAAGCTGGCAAGTGGGTACGCTACAATCCCAGATAATGCACATTTCTCCAGTTACCAGCTTAATGCATATTGAGACATGTGGGTTTTCTACAAATAAGTACAACAAGGTGCCATTGCATTTGTATGGGCTTTACCAGATCCGAGAACAGGATTTCATGGTGAAAGCGATCAGCACAGTAGAATGGACTGCTGTTATCTTATATTACTTACTCATGGAGCTGAGCCCTTCTGGAGGAGCCGCCAATTCTGCAGCTACTCAAGAATATCCCAGCATTTTATGGAAGCCGAAGGTTCATTGCCGTGTTCACAAGAACCCTCCACTGGTCCCTGTCCTGAGCCAGATCAATCCAATCCCATCCTATCTCGCTGAGCTCCATCTGTTATCTTATATAGGTATCATAATCCATAAGGACAATGTGAAGTTTGAGGTTCTGACAGTTGTGATTAGGAAGAGCCTACCTTTTGGGATGTGAGATCATATGGTCCAGTGTATATTTACCAGTGTTCCTCTGCAGCTTCAGTAAATATCAACCAGACCACATGGTGTCACCAGGCAAGCTGGAACAGGAGGAATGCTCTAGACTTGTATTCAGAGGTATTTTGTTAGAATCTTAGCCAGAGCACCAGCTACCCTCACTGAGGTTTATCATGATTTTTTGCAGTCCATTCAGGCAAATGCTAGGATAGTAGCTTAATCAGGTGACTTCCTCCTGTCACATCCTCTCCATTAATTATTTGCCAGTCATCCTGCAATTCAACATTATATCATCTGAAATACTAATGAAGAAGCTACCCCTGTAACAGGCCGTGGAGGCCCTTAGGGTTGTGAGACGTAGAGGCTCCCACATTTCCTAGACATTCGGCCCACAGATGGTAGTGAGGTTGTCAGCCTTATGCACTGGCTGGCCTTTTCCCCCTAGGAAGATTCGTGGTACTCATTTCTGTTAAAGGCTTAGCTGACCCCATGGCCAAAATGCAGCTGGAAGGATTAGGTCAATTTAAAAATGCAGTGACCTCATCAGGAATCAAACCCGTGGCCTTCCAGCTTGTAGCATAGTGCCTCAACCAACTATGCTACCATGGACACCCGAAATACTAGTAGAATCATAAAATAAAACACGAAATAAACAAGGCATCACATCCCAGAAAACAGTTTAAAAAACACTTTTATTTAAACACTGTATTATGTACAGACCACTGCTTGCTGAATAATCAATAAACTGACATATCTTGCATCTTTTATACTGTACAGTAATTATCATGCACTTAGTGTACAAATTTTGAGTTGTTTTGTTTTAACCTGCAGATTTGTTTGGCTTGGTGCAATTCTTGGGAATCGATCCTCATTGTGATCTTCGATGGTGGCAAGATCTTGTGTATGGGCCGTACTGCCAAGGAAACTGTGCTCCACTGTATGACCTCATGGCCAAAATAATGTGGCGTACAGCAAAGAAAGATGTCTTGGATCAGGTATATTAACTTGCTATATATATATATTTTTTTTATTATTTTGTGATCCCACATATAGTGAAATCGTATATGTAGTGAATGCTTTTTCTGGTCCAAGAAATGGCCCCATATAAACAATGTATGCCTGTATTTGGTGCAAGAAATCTTCAGCCTTCCATAACTCATACCTCAGTTTAGTGTGACTGTGATCAAAATGGCATTTGATATTCATGTTTCTTCTCTGCTGGCAATGTTACTGTACAACCATGATTTTTGGCAAGTGACATCACATGTTGAACATGCACTAAAGTCATGCCTCTTGTGACAACATCATTAGCTTGATTAACTTAACTCTATGTATGCTGGTCCGTCATGCTAATAAACTGAAGTATATAATAATTGTTAACACCATCCAGTGTGATTTAGTGTATAGATATTTATTGCCTTTACTTATTTCAGTCAGTTGACCATCTTCAGAAGGCATAAGATCAAAATGTTCAGGAACTACTATTACAAAGTTTATAATACATACTTACAAGTTTTTATATAAACGTTATTTGCAATTATTTGGATTAAAATCTTGTTAATGTCCAATATTTAAGATCTTGAACCGATATAGTTTGTGTCCTTGTGCCTCTTCTGTTAAAACGGAAAGTTGGGGTATTATTTGGAGTCCTCAGAGGTATATGCAGTGATGCCCAGCTTTTTTTTAGCTTGTTATAATTCTGTATTGTTGTGATGTCTAGTTTCCTTTTTGCTGTGTTTTGAGGGAACTAGACATCACAGTGATACAGAACCATAACAAGCTAAAACAAGGGGGCATCACTGCACGGACCTCTGAGTTCTCCAGATAATACCCCAAGATTCTGTTGTAACAGAAGAGGCACAAAGACACAAACTATATCTGTTCAAGATCGTAAATATTATACATGAATAAGATTTGAATCCAAATAATTGTAAATAACTTTTTGTGTAAAAACTTCTAAATATGTATTACAAACTTTGTAATAGTAGTTCCTGAATTCATTGATTGATCTTATGCCTTCTGAAGATGGTCAAGTGACCAAAACATGTAACGGCAATAAATATCTACTCATTGAACCACACTGGCTGGTGTTAATAATTATTCTATAATTTAATTAGCTTGCTCCATTACTGAGGTCCTTTCAGTGTTTGTTTCATGTCATTATTTTAGCAGTTGATATTGAATTTGTAATTGTGTTTATTTGTATAGAAATGGTTTGCCCCATTACGTATGTAAAGAAAGTATTTTTTATAATTATTCATATATATTTTATGTCTTATAAGAAGGCAAACAGTTTTTGATGTTAGTTTGTGTAATTGCTATTTAGTGAAAAACCCAGCTTAGTGCAATGAAGCACAGGAAACATTTTAAATCAGATTTTTTTTCTCTCTCCACATTCTGGACATTAATTGATATTCAGTATAGAGTGCACAAGAATTCCCGAATGAGATTATTTATGAAATTTCACTCTAAGTGATATAAAGTTATCAGAGGTAAAATTTAGTACATCTGTTGGCATATAAGTCAGGCCTGGACAAATCCTGGGCCAGCAAAACCTGAAATGTTGGCTTCAATATTTGCAAAAGAAATCTGGTCTGGAGGGTACGTCAGTGCTTGAAAACTATGAAGATGAAAGCATTACTAAAATATGGTAACTTGTCATTTTGATGGACCAATAGGAGGAACAGGGCATCCATTATTGCAGATGTCTGCTATAACTGATTGAAGGGGTATTTACGGAAGTGTGCCACAGGATACATCACCAGTACATGTAATAAACATAGAAACACACAGTGTGGTTACATGAAGGGTTTTATGTTGGTGCTCTTTTTTATATGAAATAGTTTTCTAACTAAAAAACTTTAGTGCCTCAACATCTCTAAAATTTCATAATTGTACACAACCAGATTTTGTGTGTTATGTTGGAAATCTGTTATATTGGGGTCCATTATAACGAGGGTTTGCTGTATGTTTAATATCTTCATGTGCACTTTATAACATTGCAACATTCCTGTTCTTCAGATTAACATTCCAGATCAAAGTGAAGAAGTGGAGTGGTTGCACTTTTCTCCAGTGGAGGAGCATTTTTATCGGAGGCAACATTCTGAATGTTCACAGGACTTCATAGATAGACTGAGTAAAATGCATAGTTTGGACATTACTCTAGACTCACTTAATAGGCAGACCATGAATAAGGTAAGCTGTTTTAGTGACTGAAGTTGGAACACGGTTTTTCTAGTGTCCAGATGTTAGTTCTGTCGATCGGGCCCCACTGAGCGGGCTTTTGCCTGAGGACAGTCTCTGAAACATTGTTTTGAATGAAAGACAGGATGATGGATAATGTTCAGAAAATCAATAACTGTAGCATTTCATTTGGTTGATTGTCCGGGTAATATATGATTTTAAATCTTTTAGTACCCCATAGTAGACAGCTTGGTATTAACTTGGGATATGGTTTATTCTTTGGGATGGTACTGTGAGGTTGACTTCCTAATTATAATTTGGGGGTAACAGTTTAACAGTTTGTCATTTGGAAGTTGGGGATTTTAAATCTTCCAGTACTACACAGCTAATGGTCATATTTTAACCATTTTTGGTGGGGAATGGTGGTTAAAATGTGAGTACTAAGCTACAGACAGCTGAATCACAAGTTTGTGCCTTTGTAGTAATGCATGCATTGGTAGTGATGGTTAAATAATAGTTATACAGTTTAGTGGAAATGAATTTGTTAGTACTGTGAATGATTTGGAGTAGTTCAGAATGTATAATTCACGTATTTCAGGTACTGGGACCTTTGCTTCGTCTGCGTCAGGCGTGTTCACACCCTCAGGCTGTTCGTGGACAGTTCCTGACAGCCACCAAAGCTACTATGAGTATGGAGGAGCTGCTTGAATCTCTGATTAAAAAGACACAAAACGAGAGTGAGGAAGCCCTTCGCCAATATATTGCTGCACTGAATGGTAAGGTTATAGTTTTCTTGTCTTTGTTTTTGCAACTTATCTTTTACCATCATTTACATTGTTCTGAAGTTAAATTACTCTTATAGCATTGTTTTCATTTTATATGCAGTGTTAGATGAAAAGTCTCCTGCTTCTTCTGTCTTTTCACAGACTTTCATCTTTCATTTCTTTCCAGCTCTTCTCTTCTTGATGTGTTTTAGTACCTGACTGAACCATCTTGTTCTGGGTTATTACATAGGTCTCTTTCCTTTAAATTTTAGTTTTAGTTTCCTCCTTGCTATTCTTGTTACATGATCAAACCATTGTAATCATTTTTCTACCAAGTCTGTCAATTTTTGAACCCCCGAAGTCCAACCAGAGAATTCACAATGCAAAAAGGGATAGCATCAAGCAGGCAACTGCCATTGTTGTGATACATAGTGCAGTGGAGGCACATAAACCCAAAATCGTGTATAGTCAGAATTACCACTGAAAATCTCTTAAATCTCTCTTAAAGTAAATGATTTTGTATATACCCTGTAATACAGTGCGTACAATCAAGTGCNATTTACATAATAAAGAGTACATATGCAAGTAAGATGTAGAATAATTTTGAAGAAAGCAGTGTTCTGAGATGTGGCGCCATGTAGATATTGCATTAACTGACTTTTTGGAGGAACATATCACCTCCATCTTCAGGGTAAAAGAAAAAAGGAGAAATTCCGCAAGTGAAAAACCAGCAGGAGCAGGTGCTAATAGCCTAAAGTCAAGATGGAGGTGATACATTCCTCCTAAACGTCAGCTCACAAAATATCTACACAGTGCCACATCCCAGAAGACTACTTTCTTCATAGTTACCGCCATGAAACCTCAGTCTTACATAGAAAAAATTTATTTTTAATTACATAAGAAATAGAAAGGGAAGATGGAAGAAGGGAAACAGCAAACCTGAGCACTCACCATTCATCCTGACCATTCCAATGAATAGTCCTCCTCTGAGTCAGAGTCAGAGTGTCAGTGTTTACATTTATTCTGAGCTTATGCTCCCTGAGTGATACTGTGTGCAGATTTGTCCACGTGATTTACATTTGTATTTTTCTCCATATTTTTATGTGTGCATACGCACATGTGTGGTTGAATTCATGTAAGTTAACTGCATGTATGATGCTGCTCTGTTGTACCAACATAGAAGATGAGAAGGTGCAACATGCATCCTGAAAATGAGGTCTAATGGTGCTCTGGTGAAGTTGTGACAGGCGCAGCAAGCCAGCAATAGATTCAAGAATGCTGTCAGAAGTGACAGTCTGTAGAAGAAAGGAGTGGGTCAGAAGGAAAACAACATGGAAGAATTCAAAGACTACAAATTGGAATATTGACTATGGTGACAGCTGGACATACACATCATGGAATTCTAACGTTGAATACGTGTTGTAGGGCTGGCTGGTATCCATATCATCAGAGAGACCTGGGCCCAAGCTGTAGAAATGTACCGAGATGTTCTGAGGATTTCTGAAGAATACAAGGGTAAACTGAAGACTGACAAATTGCAGGTATGCTCATGTTTCTATACATGCAGTCACATATAGGGTACAAAATATCTTCTAGCTTTGTTTCTGCTTTGTATGTGTCAGTGGATCAGAAGTCTCCAATCTGTTCTGTCATCCCACAGGTCTGTCCTTTTCAACTTCTTGCCAGCTTTTTTGTTTTTTCTTGACCTCCTCTAGTTCCTGGCTGAACCATCTTGTTCCTCCCATAGATCTTTCTCTTTAAATTCCAATGCCCATTTCAATATCCTTGTTCTGTCCATTGTTTTTATATGCCAAACTATTGTTATCATTTTTCCTCCAGTTGGCAAAAAAAGTTTTGTATTCCATCCTATTCAATTGGGCCAAATTTATGGCCTCATATGTGTGGAGTTTTTAATATTTTGTCTTAACTCTCACAGATGGTTTGTGCTGTGCTTGGCTTGTATATAACCTGTATTGTGTTGGTACAGGTGTCTAAAGATATTGACTAGCTCTGTCAGTTATGCCAAACTGAATAGGTTTCTGAAGACCGAGACAGAATTGGGTCTCAAGATTGTGTTTTTAAATGAAAACAGAATGGTATTTTAGTTAAAAGCAGAATGATGCATAATGTCCAGAAACATAATATTTGTATTTTATGTATTCTTAATTATATTGTCTTCTTACCTGTTTGATATTCCATTTCAGATGATACACACATTGCACAATCTGGCTGATATGCTTGATGCTCGACATGAAGGCATTTCTCCCACACTGCGAGATGACAGACTTCGAGAGGAAACCAAAGCCCTGGAGCAGAAATATATGCAAAAGTGCAATTCTCAGGTTGTAATAGTTCTTTGTCGTTTCAGAGTGGTTTATGGGGTGAAGAATAGTCATCACGGTACACTGAAATCTTCTTGGGCCAATGACTATGTCAAAATAAATTAGAAAAATAATGTTTTCCACTGTATTATAATATTTTCTGTTCAATGAGTGATGGGAAACACAAAAGAATAGTCCAGATTTTGGTGTCCTAGGTTATAACACCATGTAGTTTTATAGATGGGTACTGATGTTCTGGAGAAAGATACTGCCTCCATCTTCAGTGTTGAAGTGTATAGAGTGAGGACTCTGTTGGGTTATGTAGCCAGGTTGCAAGCAATCTAGGCACTCAAACCCATGTGAGAGGTAGATATCTCACTCCAGGCCCAAAGTAGAGTACTTTCTTAATTTTCCATTAAATTGTATAATTTTTAATGGTCTTGCTTAACCTTTATCCTACGGCCCTTTAAACTTAGGTTGTGGCAACGGTACGGAGTTCTTTAAATGGCCGCTATTTGAGATTCGTGAAAATTGTAGTCACTTACTAATTTTGCTCCTATTTCTGCTATTTCTGTGATAATCGAACGAAATAAACGCTGTTTTTTTCTCGAAAGAATATAGAATCAGATATTGTAATTTACAGATTGTATAAAACATGTTAAAATTTTTGCACTGACACCAAAGGAGAATTTTCGCAATTTCTTGTTTCTGAGCAAGAATTCATACGTTCTGGACACCCCTGAATGGAAGTTGCTGATGACGACACTTGTGCATGTCACGGTAACACCGGATGTTGAGTCTAGAGACGTTATCGCAGTCTNATGGGTACTGATGTTCTGGAGAAAGATACTGCCTCCATCTTCAGTGTTGAAGTGTATAGAGTGAGGACTCTGTTGGGTTATGTAGCCAGGTTGCAAGCAATCTAGGCACTCAAACCCATGTGAGAGGTAGATATCTCACTCCAGGCCCAAAATAGAGTACTTTCTTAATTTTCCATTAAATTGTATAATTTTTAATGGTCTTGCTTAACGATAACATGGATAAATAACCAAATACAGATTTAATTATAACTGAAAGATATTGGCAGAATAATGAAACTGAAGTAAGATATGATGATTAGCCACAAGTACGTGTATAACAGGATTTGTGCTTGATTCTTTCAGGTAGCTGCAGCACAGGAAACATTGGCAGGCCTGTCACTGACTGTAACAGAATTAGAAAACAGTTTTAATCTGGGTCGAGATGTTTGGTGGGAGCATCTTTTATCCTGGATTGTTCTTCAAGGGGAAGAAATGGAACTCCTGAGTAGAATAAGAGATGATTTATTAGAGAACAGAATTCCAGGCCAGGACAGTTTGATAAACAGGTAAACTTTCCTCTCACACCCAAAATGGAACTGAAGTGTAAACATACAGAAGAGTTCAACTTGGTGTGCAGAAGGACTAAGGACAAATTTAAAAAACTTTCATCTTCTCAGTATGTAATTTTGACATTTTCTCATGTATGGTGGTATTTGATTTTTAGCTGTAACACAGTTCTGGAATACAAGTGTCCATGGTGCTTCATAGTAGCACTGAAGTACCATATTTGTTGATTTTTCTTGAAATGATCCTAGTTTCATTATACTTCCTGTACCTGTAAACCTGAGCTCCAATAGGCTAATGTAAATTGAACTTGTTTTGAAGTTCTAACCACTGAATGAAACTGCTATCTCTGAGTAAATCATTGAAGGTAGAGGTAAAGTTGTCCCTGTGCATAATTAAACAGCACGCCATGAAGATGTAGGTGATGCAGGTACAGCTTCACACATCTGAATCTCAGCATTAAATGGACATGAGTGGTGACCTTCATGTTCCAGCTGCTTTATCCCTGGGAATGAACATCTGATACACATCAGATAGGTGGGACAGGCTCCAGAGCCTGTCTGGATGCAATGAGGATTAGAGAAATATGTGCCGGATATGTTGTTCATATCATTGTTTTCTGTTTATAACTAGCACACTCAAAGTATAGTCATGTGAATGCATTTATGTGTAGATTAAATGAGCCTTGCTTTTTTTTTTCCAAATACTGCATTTTGGCCTTTCATCTCTGCTTCTGTCATCAGGGAATGACATTATTCCCTGATGATGAAGGCATAGAAGGTCTTTAAAATACTGGCAGTGTTACTCCTGCATGATGGAGGTAGAAAGTTCTCTGAAACTTAGGACTTGTGCTTCACATTGATGCAGCGGGGTATCTTTTAATTATTAATGTAAGCACATTGTGTCATATACAGGGTGTCTAGTATTCGAGGTGTGGAATATGAGCTTGGAACCTGGAGTGATGCAGTGCAGAAGGCCAGAAAGAAGGCTGTGCAGGATTTGCGACAGCTTGAAAGAACTCCTCGGCAAGACTTAGTGAATGGAGCTGTAGATTGTCACTTGCGTCTCAGTAATGCCAATAATAAGAACAAGAAAAAGTATGTAATTCCAGCTACTTTTGTATGTATATCTAATGTAATTGGTTCATTGTGTGTATATGAGTGAATGGATTTTGTCTGTTATCTAGTATTTTGAGCATAACATTTTGATAAGTATACTTGATTCTGTTCTCAGGTGTAAAGATGGGGAAGTTCTGGTCAAATTGGTGCATTATACTGAGGTGATTCCAGTCACTGGAACAATTTGAGTAGATATTTCCCCCACCTTTTCACATGAGAACAGAAACAATTCCAGTTTTTCAAAACTTCATGTTCTGTTTAGAATAGTGGGAAGATAAATAGGGTCCAGTACTGCCAGAAATCTTTAGGGGGGTACTCGGTTTGAACACCAGCTGTGCCCAGCTATCCTGCCTGACTAAGCGTTGTGTGGGTCTGTCCTGCAAAATGCCAAGATAGCACCTTGAAATAGTCTACAGCTGTTCCCTCTGCTTATGCATCCTATCCATGTATCCACCTCACCAGTATGAGAGTCCTCTTTTTTGCGTGCAGAAAAATTATTGTTATCTTGTGATATGTGACACAGGTTAGTTTGGAAAGCAGGTACCAGTATTTCAGAGGAACCTGAACATGCTAGTTCTGTGTGTTGCTTGAAGATGGAGGTTGTAGGTTTTCAGGAAAGCAACAGCAAAGAATGGATTAATATTACTGTTTTCCTGTGGAAAATATTACACACATACATAAATACACACGCACACATTCACGTGCTCTCTCTCTCTCTCTGCTGTATTATGCATTATAAAAAATATTGGTTTGAGTCTTCATTTATTTTTCTACAAAATGATATAATAATTTGCTCTTGCATTGAATTCCTCGTCAAGAAAATTATAAACATATTTTCTTAATTACTTTGTATTAAGCAATTCTGTAGCAATAAGTGGCTGCTGTGTGTGAGTTTTCAAGACAGGACTTCCATAAATCTAACTTTTGCCTTGTGGGTTGGCCTGACTGGTTTGGAGGGGTGGCTTACTCTTCTTCCTAAGTGTATGTGTATGATAAGCTGACTGTGAGAAGCTTCCTTCATGGCTTGATCCTTTACTCACTTGGCCTGTCTGTAAGTAGGGTGTTCGTTGTGTGTTATAAAAATAAGGAAAGTAAGGTACAAAGTATAAAGTTTAGGTTGAAGTTTTTTGACAATATTCATGACGGAGTTAGCCATAAGTTAAATTAAAATTCATTACAGCAGTGTACAACACTTCTTTTAATGGATATTTTGGATGTTGTTCTTCATTCCATCTTTCTCAAACCACAGCATTTTGGATACTCTATGTTTCATTTGGCAACAGGATAAAGTAAGGAATCTTTAGTCTTTTGGGCCCCTTGCAGAGTTAGTCTCAAATCCTGAATGATGTCTCTTAATCAGAGCAATACTGTACACTATATCCTGTAACATGAAGAAGGAAACTGGATCAGTTTCTGAAACATTGATAGGGGTTTGTGTTGATAATTGGATTTATTGAAGGCTTATAACTTGTGACTACAATTAACTGTAATAGTCTCACTGATTTACACACTAAAGATCACTGTAACTACAGCACACGTCTCTGGCTTCACTAGTCATTGCTTGGTAACAGCTCCAAACAGTGGAAGTTGCTGTAGTTCCATGCTCACATCCTTGCTGGCTGGTGACTGACTCACAACTAACTTACCTCACTTGTCATCACTGTATAGCCTCAGCATGGACCACATAGCAAACATTGCTTCCAACAGCTCCTCTATTGTTTCATGTTTACTTATTGCAGCAGACACGTAGTTACTGTGCCTTTTCCTAGCAATGGCCACATCTACACATTCCACTATTCCGGTTTTTCATCCATCATGTCACAATAGGTAGAAAAAACTGGAACAATTGTCAGCATCCAAAATGTCAATCATAACAGTTAGACTTTGTTTCGATTGTTCTATCATGAAAGGTACCCAGAGTACACATACAGTTGGTTACAGGTGCAAGCTGTGCATTTGTGAGACGTATCTCAAGAGCTACGAGTGCCTGGTGTTTGCGGTGAGCAAGAAACAGACTGAACATAGCATGGTGGGTAATGTTCTGCTCCTGGGACAGCTGAACCAAGGCACATGGAAGCCCTGTGAAATGGAACGAGTACTTCGAGGTTTGTGTTTCTCATACCAGAAATTTATACATTAAGTAGCATGACCAACATATTTTGGAAGGAACGTGTTCTTGAAAATGAGCATCACAAAATTCCATAACATAAATTTTATATTTACGAGTATATTGACTCCTATATTATAAGTGGAGGTATGTTCGTATAGGAATTTTTCAGAAGCATGCAATATTAAGTGCAGAAGCTTAAGCCTAGATAGAAGAATACAACTTTTGCCATTTTTAAATGGAAATAGGCACTCTCAACACTTAGCGTGTGTGTGTGTGTGTGTGTGTGTGTAGATCCTAATTGTCACTGTGTAGGCTATCTTAGGCCTGCCACACACACCCCTTGCTCATTTTGTCTGTAAGGCTAAGGGTAAGACCAGATGTATAGAGGGAGACAGTTACATGCATAATTGGCATGTACCATTAATTGCTTGATCTGAATGAAGTCTACCACATTTTAAGAGCCTGTAGGCAAAATGGTGAGCAAGAAGGAACATGTGTGGCTAGTGCTAGTTTCAACATTTAAAATGAATTAGGATTTGAAGCTTTCACTCATGCTTCATATGTGGCACAAATCTGGCAAGACTGGAGTCTTCCAGAATTCCACTAGATGAATTCTCCTAAGTAGTTTGAAACATGATATGAATTTATTATGTAATAAAGGGTCAAGCCTGTAGTTCTTCCTTTTCCACATTATTCAGCCATTTTGACTGACAATCATACAATTAATTTTTACCGGTCCTACATTGATGTATAAGCAGGAAGATGGTACTATGCACCATTCATAAGAAACAATAATGCACCTCACGATTTGTAAGCACACTTCAAAACCGTCTTTCCAAGAGGAAAAGTGAGAAAAGTAAAATCAGTTTCAGTTTACTGATTCAGTTACTCCTGAAAGAGATTGATATGTATCACGTAGAAATATAATTTCTAAGTATTTCAAGTAGTGCGGTATGTTGGGGTTATGATAGTTCAGGCAGCATAACAAGTAGGCCACAACTGGACAGCTGAGCAATTGGGGTTGGATTCCTAGCAGGGGCAAGAGATTCTTTTCATCTGCAGGATCCTGACCAGCTTTCGTGCTCACCGAGCCTCCTATTCAGTGTTACCTGTGGTCATTCTCTGAGTGTGAAGCAGCCAGGGCCAAAAGCTGACTACAGGCCTCCATGTAATGCCAAGGTTAAGAATGCATGGGACTATACCTCCTCACACCCATACATCTTCATGGTGCTTAGTTACATACAGCAATAACTTTACCTTTCTGTCTTTTTAAAATCTCCATATATGGGCTAGCTCTATCTATTGGACCCAACTGAGTAGGTTTTACCTGAGGATGGGGACAGAATGCAGTCTCTGCAACATTGTGTGTGTGGCTGGAAGGATTAGGTCAATTGAAAAAATCCAGTGACCCCATCAGGACTTGAACCCATGACCTTCCAGCTTGTAGCATAGTGCCTCAACCAACTATGCTACCGCATGCCCCTAAAAATGGACAAGACGATGGATAACGTCCAAAAACATATTACTTCCACTGATGAAATTACATAAAAAATGGTGATCAGTCATGGGAATAAGTGGCACAAGAATGGCTGAAGGCTGGACTGAAAACATTATATACGAGCGGAATAAGTAACTTATGGATTGTTGGATCAAACACACTGAAAAACACGTAAATTTAAATGTCTCAGTAATTATATTTTCTGTTACAAGTAGAAAATATCACCATAGATATGCAGTTCGATCATGTGCAAAACTTGCGTGTGTTTCCATTAATATATTAATTATTTACTTTGTTTCTTAAATTCATATCCTGGCATGTGCAGTATTGGTGGCATTTGTTCGAGGGAAACGGTCTAACAGGGAGTGTCTGGAAGATGGCAGTCAACATTTGAAACTCCTGGATGCGATCAAGAAAGAATTTAAGGTAAGTTCCAGACATCACATTCCATAGAAAAGAAGATTCAATATTTGTGCCTGCAACATCTGTACTGAGTAAGCAAGATGGTTCAAGAAGTAACATATCTGATTTATATATGGGAGGTAAATGAGTGAAATCTGCCAGGGCACCTACTATCCAAACTGATATTTGTCATCATTTTCCTCAGTCCTACAAGGAATTTCTGGAGTAGTACCTCCAGCTAGGCCACAACTGCTTCAATCCAGATTCTTTCCACTTCATTCACTAATAATGCTGCCATTTAGCGCTATGTAATTTGAGTTACTGACTGCATCATTAAACAAACCACAGGTAAAATAAGCATCTGTAGTGTCTGGTGTATTTATACTACTGAACCCCAGGACAAAAATAAGTTTTGAATATTACTGTCTTCTTAATAATGACACTGTAAAATTTGGTAGAGTCTTGCTGATGTTTCAGAGGAAGATACTGGTTCCATCTTCTGTCCTGAAGATGGAGGCAGTCTGTTCCTGCGAAATATGGATGGTTATCCTCCAGCCTACATGGCATCATGTCCCAATCTTCATAGAAAAGAAGTGTTAAAATTCTGAATCCAAAAACAATCTATAAAGTTTAAATTTAATTGTTATCTCTGTGTTCCTTTGGGCCATCTTAATCTGATACACATATGAAAGCAATTTCATCCTTTAACCTGTAAATACATACACAGTGAGCTGTTGATTTTCTGTGTTACTGGAGCTGGAGAAGTACCATGGATAATTAAAAACAGTGTATAATACAAAAATCTGGTACGAACAATCCATGCTGCATTGAATTCTGAATATGAGCTGTAAGAGAGAGGTTTTGTTGCTGTTACTACTAAACCTTGAGACATTTCCTTCAGCAGAAGAAAACAAACCCTGTTGAATGGTAGTAAGCCAGCATGAAACACAGTAAAATAATAAATTAGAAAGTTATAATAGGATGAGAAGATGTACAATCTAATGCATATTATTGTGAAACAGATATGAGGGAGAGTCATTAAATAGATTGTAAATGGAAGTAAAACAACTGTAATATAATCATATGTAACAGGTTTTGTATGTGTATCACTAGGAAGCAGCACAGTCCAGCTTCATGACAGATTCAGTAGCAGATGCACATGCACATGCACATGTTCTGAGGCTGGTTAGACTAGTCAGAATGGTGACCATGCTAGAGGAGTGTAATACTGAAGAGCAACATTCTGTTGTATGGTTGTATGCTTTTATGGGCAAAAGGACTTGTGCAAAGGATATTCATAAAGGAACGTTTTATGTTTACCTTGGGAAATGTTTATCACATAAAGCGGTTCATGACTGGGTCAAGAAATTCTCTTGAGGGCGTTAAAAAATTGCAGATGATGCCCAACCAGGTATGGAAGTGGAGGAGACAAGAGTCAAAAGTCTTCAGTGCTGCGAGTTTTGACACATTGGTAAAGCAATGGGACAAGTGTATTAATGTTGGTGGAGGATATCTTGAGAAATAGATGATTTTTCCAGGTTCGAAAATCGCCACGTTTTGCATTTTACATCCATTTGTGACCAATTTACTCTCTCATCATCTAAAAGTAAGTAAAGTAAAGGCATCCCTGTAACAGGCCCTGGGGGCCCATAGGGTTGTGAGATGTTGAGGTTCCCACATTTTCTAGACAATCGGCTCATAGATTGCGGTAAGTTTGTCAGCCTTACATGCCGGTCGCCCTTTACCCCCAAGAACATTTCAAGAATATTCCTGGTACTCATTTCTGCTAGAGGCTGAGTCTACCCCAGGGACAGAGTGTGGCTGGAAGGATTAGGCAATTGAAAAAATCCAATGACCTCATCAAGATTCGATCCCGCAACCTTCCGGCTCCTATATATTAAAAGGTAAAGTTGTCCCTATGCTTAATTAACTTATCACCATGTCATGGAGATGTATGGGGTAGTGGAGGTATATCTCCACCATTCTTGGCCTCAGCACCAGGTGGGGTTGAGTGGTCAGCTTCACGTCCCGATTCTTTACCCCTGGGGAAAGAACCCTATCCGTTGGATAGGATTCTGGATGGGATCCAGAGCCAATCAGGATACTGAGGAATAGAGAGAAGTCTGTTGCCCCTGCCAGGAATGGAACCCTGGCCATCCAGCCTGTAGCCTCTTGCTGTACCCATTGAGCTATATTGGATATCTTCGCAGATACATATTACTGAAACATATATAATGGGTGACACATCATTATGGGAAGCTATTAGTCAGTACCTAGGGGATTATAAAATTCACACACTTAATCCACAAAACAGGCAACTGAGAGTGCACTGTATTTCTCTCTAAAACTCTGTTCATGTCTTGGACGGTCATTTTTTTTTACATTTGTTTTTGCTGCAGAATTTCTCAAAACATATTAGAACCATAGTATGGTTGGTAGAATATCTCCATATTATGGAACAGAGACATTCCAAAATATGCAAAACTACAATTTATAAAGTATATATTAAATTGATATTAACATTTAACACCAAAATATGGATTCTTAATGAAAAATATCTCAGCAGTTAACTTAATTTTTTAGAAATATTGAGAGGGAGAAACATGAGGTGACAGAACAGTTGTTGACTTCTTGGACATTGTCCATCATCCTGTTTTTTATTTGAAAACAACGTTTTGTAACTGGACTATGTCTCTGTCCACAGGTAAAAGCCTGTTCAGTTGGGTCCAATTGATAGACTTAGTCCTTTTCCCCAGACAGAATTAGAAATTAAATTTGTAGAAAACAAGTCAGAATTCAAAATTTGTTAATGGAAATAGAGGAGAAACAACTGTAATGGTTTTGCCATGTCAGAAGAAGGGATGGAACAATGATGCTGGTAAGGGCATTGATATTATATCTTAAAAGTCCTAATGAATGACCCAGAACAAGATGATTTGGTCAGGTACTATAAGATGGCAAGAAGAGTGGATAGAGCTGGCCCAGAAGATTACTTATGACTCTTTGCTGAAATAAAATAAATTCAGATTGTATTATGTACAGTTCTTTTCTGGAGTTAATTATAAAAATGAAATTGTTTATACATAGAATACAATGTATGATATTTTTATGCTTATTTTTCAGCAATTGCGGTTGGTTTGGACACAGTTACGAGACCAAGTCTCGGCTCAAGATGAGCTAGATATGGCCAAGATGAGACTGCGAACTCGGTTTCCAGATGAACCGGTTCCTCAGTCTAATAAGAAGCAGAACCCTCTGCAACAGCTAAGCTCCAACATTGGCAGTGCTGTTGAAACAATCCACATTATTGAGAAACATCAGGTGTGTATGACAGTTTTGAATAGTGTGTGATTGCAGTAACCATGTGTTTGCCTGATGATGGCTTTAAAAGCCAAAACATGTAGCTAAGGTAATGTTGACCTAGACCGTTTCATTGTTATGCTGTGACGGATTCCAATAAAGAATTGTGTATAATAAACACAACAGGATGCACAAAATAAAAAATATCCTCTTGAATCAAAACACCTGCAGTGCCACAAGTGCCATGGCTTCAGCCCATATTCAGTATGTGATATCACTTGCCAACGGTTAAGACTGTGTGATTACATTTTCTAGCAAAGGTATACAATGAATTAATAAGTATCAAGGTGTCATGAACATTAATTGTTGTTTCAACCACTATTGTACTAAAACTGGGTACATATACAGAAGGTAAGGAATTCCTCATACCAATTGCCAGATGTATAATAAATTGAAATTCACTAAATACAATTAAAAAATACATTATTTACTGTGGGATTTAGCTTGGGTCAAGAAAGGGTAATCACGAAATGCAGGAACACTAAATATGTAATGTACTATCAAATGGTGCAGGCAGCACAACAATAACAATAATACGCAATAAGACAAAATAGATATGATGGGATCTGTTCCATCTCATTAAGTTTTAGTGTTAATGTTGTGTTCACTGCCCCATTTGAAAATACGTTAAGACACACTACAGGATGCATACTTTGAAAGGTATTAAATATGATTTCACTGTTTCTCAGGAAATATTGTACACTGAGTTTGTTGTTTTATATGCAGGTTGGCGCCCATGAGACCAGGTTGGGAACAGAAAGGATTGTAGCTCAAGGGGAGCTACGCCGAAAGACAGGACAACTCCTGTATCTAGAAAACCTGCGAAAGAGTCAGGGTTTGGATAGCAATCCTGACCCCTGCCCAATATGTCAAATTAACCTAGGAGACAAGGTAGATCAGTAGATATATCTTTGGTTGTAATACAGTACATATGAGTAGTGTCTGTGCAAGTGAACAATTTAAATTCATATAGAAGGGAAAACACTGATGAGTTAACTGGAATCAATAGGTAAGGTAGGCAAAACGCATAACATATAGGCCACACATTGCATGAAAAGTTGTATATTTGATTCATAATGTGATCTTAGGTTGGTGCATATAGTGTGATATGTTAAGTACCAACATTTCAGTGAAACCTACTGCTTGCATATCTGTCCCTGAAGAGTGAGGCACTTTATTCCTCTGAAAACTTTATAAACTTCTACCAGACTGCACGGTGTCATAAGCCAGAAGACCACAATATGAATTTTTACTCCCATGAAGTCACCTGAGATTGAACCATGTATGTAAATCCCTTTGTAGTATTTAGCTGGAAATACAGAATCTTGGACATGTACACGTAAGTGGGAAAGTCTCCATATGGTACATAATTATTTTTTTATTTTTTTTTTTTAAGTTTTTCTTTATTATTACTAGTGGGGTGGGACTAAGTCCCTTGTACTGCGGCCACTTCTGGCCTATTGTACCAGCCCCAGATGATAGGTGAGGGTGATTGAGGAGCAATTGGTGGAATGAAGATTGGCAGGGGAAACTGAAGTACTTTGAGAAAACCTCCCCCCCCCCACTTTGTCCACCACAGATCCCACTTGACGAGAACCAGGATCGAACCCGGGCCGCCACGGTGGAAAGCCAGCGACTAACTGCTTGAGCTATGGTGCGTCCATATATTTATGTTACTCATGTTTGGTCAAGACCATGACAGCGTAATACTGTAAAGGTATCTCTTGATTCACAAAGGTATCTTGCCATGAAAGCTGTTCATAAGGTGAAAATTCATAAATCGAAAATGAAATTTCCAGACTTAGAAGTATAAGTTGTTCATTATAGCAGAAATTAAATTTATTAAGTTAAAAAATGGATTCTAATTAACATACTGTAACGTATTGTCGTAGCAAAAATTTGTAAATTGAGTGTTCATAAAATGAGGGCTACCTGCATGGGCTGAATCAGATAAATCTTCCATGATCGTCATGAGCAAAAGTTGAGATGTAGGAACTGAGAGGCAGGGAGTAAGGAAGTGAAAGGAGCTACCATGAACAGGGCAGGATATAGGCACCACATTCATCTAGTCCTGTGCTGACATCATCATTTAAATATACAGTGCTCTCAGTTCCCAGACTGTTATTGTTGTAAGTACCTCAGTGAAAGAAGATGAGATTGGAGGCCAAGATCACACTTCTGCAAGCCAGTTGCATCAATCTGCCACATGACACTGCGCTGTGAACACGTATTGTTTTTACATGAGTGCTTTTTCAAATTTGTGTTTCACTTTGTCTGCGATGGGTGGAAAAATCGAGCAACGTGTCTGCATCAAGGTTTGTGTGAAACTTGGTAAATCCACTACCGAAACCCTTCAAATGCTTTGTGAGTCTTTTGGTGAACATTCTTTAAGCTGGACAGTGGTTTTTGAATGGCGTTCACATTTCAAGGCCAGTCGAGTGTCAGTTGAAGATGATGATTGTTCAGGGTGACCAAGCACCAGCAAAATGACAGAAAATGTTGAAAAAATTCAAGAACTCATCCACAAAGACCATCGCCAAACAATCCTTGAACTCGCAGACACTGTTGGGATCAGTTATGGAGTTTGCCAGGAGATCTTGAAAGAAAATTTGAACATGCGCTGCATTGCCATGAAGTTTGTTCCCCGACTCTTGGCAAATGATCAAAAACAGCAGCACGTAAACATGTGTCTTGACCTACGGAAGAAAGCTAACGAGGGCCAAACTTTTATCTCTAGGATTATAAAGGGTGACAAAAGTTGAATTTATGGTTATGATCCAGAAACAAGGCAACGGTCATCACTGTCGAAGAACCCACAATCACCAAGAGCAAAAAAGGTGTGGCAGGTCCGGAGTTCAACAAAGACCATGCTCATTGTTTTTTCAATGTGAAGGGGATTGTCCACCGCAAATTTGTTCCTCCTAACACTAGGGTCAACTCTGACTTTTACTTTGATGTTTTGAGATGCTTGAGAGATAATATGCGACAAAAAAGACCAGAACTATGGCACAACCACAGCTGGCTCCTTCATTATGACAACGTGCCCTCCCACACATCCCTGAAAACCACATTTTGTGACTAACAACAAATGGTTATCGTTCCCCATCCTCCTTACTCACTGGACTTAGCAGCTACGTATGTTGATGGAAGCATGGGAGAGGTGGAGTACTGGAAACTACCCAGTTTTTCCCATCTGCACCTTGGCACTTTTATTTGACGTGTTCAGCATATGGAAACAGTGTAATAAGGTTTCACTCTGTATAATGAATGTTTTGCATATTTATTTATTGTTTATTTAACAGCACTGTCTGAAGCTCAGAATATGTAGTGTTGAATGGTGGGATGGTTAGTGAATAATAAGTTGAAAAAGATGTTGAAGGGAACTGGTTGTGGCCTAATTTAAGATTTTTTCTGGAAATACTAACAAACACCACAAACAACATTAGTCAGTACAAATATGTTTCTGGGCATTATCCATTGTCCTATCTTTATCTAAAAACACTGCCCCTTTTATTTTTCAGAGATTGGATTCTGTGTCTGTCTTTAGGTAAAAACTACTCAGTTGGACGCAGTTGATAGGTCTGAGTAGGTTTTACCTGAAGACGAAGACAGAATCCAGTCTCTGAAACGTTGTATTTTGAAAAATCAACAGGACAGTGCTTTAGACAAAGACAGGATGACGGATAATGTCCAGAAGCATAATATTTGCACTGATGTACCATCGTTACAGACTGTTAGATCTTATTAACTTTAGTGAGAATAGCCAGATTCCTTGCCAAGATTTGAAATAAAGACCTCCTGAATACGAAGCAGGAGTGGTACCTACTTAACTTCAGTGTTCAGTAAACCTATTTTCATTATGAACATATTCCTGTTTTGCTATAGAAAGTTTTCTGAACTAACACAGATGACAGAAAATTGTTGGAAAGGAAGTTACAGGGGTAACTCTGTTGCAGTGGAGTGTACTGCAGTGCGGACACTGTTACTGCATGGACTGTGTGCGCTACATGGTAGACCAGAGCCGCGGGGGACGAAAAGTCAACTTGAAATGTCCAATATGTCGTGAAACCACGCAAGAAGATGGCATATCCTACGTCAATCTCAGTTGTAAGGTGTACGAGTCCCAGAAGGATGGGACAGCTATAACTGTGCGAGGCTCACATTCGACTAAGGTGGAGGCAGTGGTGCACCGTCTCTTGGCACTCCAAGCAGAAGATCCAGATGTCAAAGCACTCGTTTTCTCTACGGTATTGCTCTTGATGTTTGTTATATTGGTACAGTATTTTACTATTCCATGAGGATTAAATGATAAGGTTGGATTCTTTAATTTTTTGGCAGTGGGAGAAAGTGCTGGATGTCCTTGCTGATGCATTGACAGAGAACAGAGTTTCCTTTTCTCGGCTCCAGCCTGGCCTCAAACATCAGGAAATATTAGAGAATTTCAAGGTAAAATCATGTGTTTATATTGTGTAGGAATTTGGACTGGGTTTGTCTGGCTTGAGATTAGATCCAGGGATGATTTCTTATGAAGAGAATAATGAACCTTCAGGTTCCATGAAAGGCAAGAAATTTCTGTACCATATTGGGTACAGCAGTACCATTCAACTTCACTGCTTTCCTAGCTAAAGAAGCTCATTTTAACATATATTATGATGAATTATTTCACATTGCACTGATTTTATCAGTAAAGATATGGAAGTGACTGTGCAGATGAAGAAAACTCAAAAGTATGGTAAGTTTAAGTGTTTGTGGTGGACAAAGTGGCGCTGGGGCGGGTTTTCTCCGAGTATTTTGGTTTCCCCTGCCAATCATCATCCCACCAAATTCTCCATCATCATAATCACTTGAGGCAGGCTACAATAGGCCAATCAGTGGTTACCATGCCGAGTGGACCCAATTGGACTCCACCCCCCACTAAGCAAATAAAAATTAAAAGGCAAAATTTTGGAATTTCTTTTTGTTAGAAAATAAATGTTAAAACAAATTGTATATTATTTTCCCTTTATATTGCAGTATTTTGTGAATGGCAAAATTAATTTAATTGAAAACCTAATTGTGCTGCCTGGTCATGGCTATTGCATGCCTGAGGAACAGCAGTAAATAAGTATGGAGCATGGTGGAATGATGATTAACAAGGGAAAACTAAAGAACTCAGAGAAAAACATACTTCATTGCTAGTTTGTCCACCATGAATCTCACCTGAGTCATAAACCTATGAGACATTAAGTAAAATAGATTCTTTATCTCAGAAACTGATTGTACTGCATTGAAAATCAGAATACTATAAAAGTTTTAATGAAATGTTTTTTGATTCCAATTCTGCTTTTACAGAAAAACAAAGATAAAGCTATCCCTGTAACAGGCCGTGAAGGCCCATACAGTTGTGAGACGTTGAGGCTCCCACATTTTCTGTAGACATTTGGTTCACAGATGGCGGTAAGGTTGTCAGCCTTACACGCCAGCTGCCCTTTACCCCCCAGGAATATTCCTGGTACTCATTTTTCCTAGAGGCCGAGTTGACCCCAGGGCCATAGTGCGGCTAGAAGGATTAGGTATATTGAAAAAATCAACCTCATTGGGACTCAAACTTGCGACCTTCCGGCTTGTAGCATATTGCCTCAGCCAACTACGCTACCGCATGCCCCCTGCCTTTACAGAAAAATGCAGTAACATATCCTGTCCTAGCCAGAGGTAGTTAGAACTGGATGAACAGTTCATCCCCTTTTATCAAGAGGAACTGCCCATGCAGTTGAGTTTTCTAACTACAATGTAGCAGGTGGAACCCATTTATTGTATTTGCTTGATCTAAGATTAGATTTTACAGTGGTATATAATGTAATTTGTGATGGAAATGTTACCAACCAATTATTCATATTTGGAAGGCCACACCCATCCAGGCATACAGCTGACTGAATTTATTTAAACCTCCCTTTACTAGTCCAGCAGATTAATGTAGAAACATTTCATATAATACAGTGTGCAATACAGTTGAATACATTTCATTACCAGCAGCAAATATTCCAAAGATAGAGTTTTATTCTGAAATATGAGTTTCTCACAACATTAACTACAAAGAGTGCTGTCTTCCAGGATGTAACACTGTGTAGTTTTGTAAAGGAGTTCTGTCCTAAGATGGAGAGAGCAGAGTCCAGAACATTGGCACCTACCTATCAGACTACACTGTCACACCCAAGAAGATATTAATCTCTTGAGTTTTATTATTTGTCATGTGTGATGTTACTTTATTGATGCTGAACACTATAATATTATGAAACATGTAAGTATTTTGCATTGACTGGAACTGTAATATCATGTTTTGATGCAGTTTGCTTTTCATTGTTCTCTGTATTAATACACCCAACCAATAGAGTGATCATTAGTGTTACTGTGTTCTGTACAGCATGAAGATGCATCAGTTTTTTGCAACCAGCGGTGGGTACTGAACTAATCCTGTTTAGGAATCTGTTCTAGTCTTTGCAGAATGCCTGGGCTGCATGGATTATGAAAGTTTAATGTGTCCAAGTCTGAATGTGTTAACAGGACAGCAAGTCACAGGTGACTGCACTCCTTTTGCCTATTCGATGGGGTGCCAAGGGGCTGAATTTAATAGAAGCAACTCATGTATTATTGGTAGAACCCATTCTCAACCCAGCCGATGAGCTGCAGGCTATTGGTCGTGTCCATCGCATTGGTCAAACCCGGCAAGTATTACAAATTCAGGCAGTATAGGTAAACATTCCTACAGGGGACATGTGTGCTACTAGCAGTCCAAGTATAGATCGTAGCCTTTCCTATCCTCAGGCTTCCGTCATTGTAATTTTCCCATATGGCTCTACTGTTGGAAGTTATCCACCACCATCTTTTGAATTTACCATGTCATTTCTAGTTGTCTGCAAGTAGGAACAGCAGGTGGCAGGAGACAAATTTTCTTAAACAGCTTGTGTGCAGTTCATAGTGGCTGTTCAATTCAAGACATGAAAGGTCTGCTTGTTTGAACACTAGGATCAGAGGTAACAAATCCCACTGGAGGCATGGATGTCTGAATTTTTTCTGTTTTTGTTTTCCTGTGTAGGTAGTGTCCTTGTGATGGGCTGATCCTCTGTCCAAGGAGTCCTACCAACTGTCCATGAGATTTAAATTTCAGAACTAATTTTGAATGGGTACAGGCCAAGAGCCTAATGTGTCAAAGTAGAAAAGAAGAAATAGCTTATGTAGATGTTTTCATGTTGTTTTCCTGTTTTAGCTATAGGAGTGACATGGCCATTAGAAGAATGGGAAAGGGTTAGTTTCAGACCTGGGGAATTAAAAATACTAAAGTCAGAATATATTAATCTTATTACCAGGTATCTACTCAAACTAAGGACACAGTAATTCTCTGTGTAGTAATTTTACTACTAGTGATTTTGTAACTCATCATTCACATTTAATGTTACTCTGAGGAAGAATGATTTCAGACAGTACATCAGGGAAAATCTTAAATAATTTTTGGACACTGCTGGAATACTTAAGCAGGACCATAGAAACTGAGTTTAAATAAGGATAAGCCATAAAGCTTAAGGCATATGTAAACTGATATAAGACATTCTTGAATGACTGTAGATACTTTGGCTAGGAACACCATCATCTGGCACACTGGGTGAGTTCTCATGTGCAGACGTTCTTTTATATGTTCAGGAAAACCGTGGTTCATCGATTTCTTATACGTGGAACAGTTGAAGAGCGAATGCATGCAGCAGTCCAAAGTGGGGTAGAAAAGTGGAGTGGTGACAAAGTGACACTGCGCCAGTTACAAGATTTGTTTGCGTCTCCTTGTGAAGAGTCCAGTAACAATCTGGACAGTAGTACCAACAGTGACAGTTCTACCACACTATCTGAAAACATTACTTCTGCTCCAGGTACCAGT
The DNA here is from genome assembly GCF_002891405.2 of Cryptotermes secundus. NCBI lineage: Eukaryota > Metazoa > Arthropoda > Insecta > Blattodea > Kalotermitidae > Cryptotermes > Cryptotermes secundus. The sequence goes on from NW_019727101.1 coordinate 507,319, forward strand.
TCATGCGTCCAGCAGGTCACGAAACAGTAAGTCATCCAGTACTGTCACTGCCGAATCTCATGGTGATAGTAACGATACTGTTGTTACATTGCAGAGGACAGACGTCAGAAATGACAATAACCCATACCCCTTCATTATGCCACTCTCAGGCAATATCTCAGCAGTATCAACCACAGAACCAGAAATAATTTCCAGTGTTGATGTGACATCAGTACCAGTTTAAGGTGGCAATGAAACCAATGCTGGTACTTGAAGCTAGCAGTTACAGCTGTATGTGGTGATTTAATTGTAGTGGAATTGCAGTTTTTGCCTGAATATAAGCCACCTTCAGATATAAGCTGCATCCCCAAAATCATATGGTTTCCAAATGTAAAAAGCATTTTGTGAACTTACATCATTACTTGCAACAGTAAGAACAGCTGAGCATAAGCAAATTTCATGTTATTCTATGTAGTTTCATACATTCCGTATTCCGTATTGAGGGGGTGGGTTTCCCTGTGCACTTAGACCGGTTACTAGTCCATTGTGCGTCCCCCTTTAATTTCTATTGTCTCCATACCCTACCGGTACTGGTGCTTACTATCAGCCCCTTTCTGCCAGCGAGGTTCCAACCTCTTACTGGCAGTGGTATCTAATAGTTAGTCCCTTTCTGTCAGCAAGGTAGTTTCATACATTACTTAAAATATATTAATTTCAGGTTTGGGGTTGACCCGAGACTATAACATTGTGAGGAAGTCAGGTACAGCACATTTCCAGTTGGAGTCACATATTTGGTACCACAGATTTGAATCGAGTTTGTGTAGCTGCAGCTAAGTGTGATCGCTTGGTCATAAAAGCAACCTTTACTGGATTTAGACAGTCTGATGACAATTTGTTTTTCATTGTATAAGCTGCACCCTGATTTCAAGAGCATTGATTTTTAGAAGAAGATGTTTCTTGTATTCAGGCAAATGCTGTTAAGGTATAATGAAGAAAATGAAAAGAAAACACTATGTTTACAATTATAATTATTTTTGACTCTGTCCATTAAATGTGATTATTAAAACAAGTGTGTTTCGAAAGTGGTTCTGTGTCTGTCTGCAGGTGAACAGAAGGGCCCCTGGGTAGAAGAAACCATAGTTTCATGGATTAGTGGGCGCAGTGAAGTAACTTCTCTTTTGTATCCTGTTTATCTGAAGACATAAATAGAACCAGTCCCTGAAATGTAGTGGTTATAATGTCACGTGTTAATGACTAGACATATGCATGGACCATGTAGCAAAAACTGCTTCCAACAGTTCTTCTATTATTGCATGCATATCCATTGCCACGGACACATGTTTAGTGTGCCATTGCCTAGCATTGGCCACATATGCATATTCCACTATTCCAGCTTTTCAGCCATCATGTCACAATAAATATGAATGATGGAAAAGTTCCAAGGTAGTGGTTTAAAATGTGTGTCACACCAAACTGAGAGATCACTTGTCACAGTGTTCATGGTAAATTTAACAATTTTCAACGGACAATTTTAATATTTAACAAAGAGTCAAAATGCGTTAAAGGTTGTGAACATGATAATCTTGAGGAAGACTCAAAGGACATTTTCAGTTTTTCAGTGTAGTGTAAGGGTGCATGTATTTCCTTACGTACATTTTTATACATGAGCCAGTGAACAGTAAGTGAAATAATTCACCAAAAATAATTTTATTTTGGTGATTTCCTAGACATACTTAAGCTCTATTTTGCAGTATACTCATATCCTTCATGAACTATGAATTGTTCATGATAGAATTTTTTTACGTACTGGTATAGTCATTATTTTTATGCAATAAAATGGCATTTTGTATCTGTTGATATGCATCAGTAATGTGATATATTATGGCAGTTATATTAGGTGGTGCAAATCATATTACTTTATTAAAGTATGGTAAAACTGAATAGCTTTCCCAATTTGAATGAAACACTAAGTTGTGTAAGACATGTTTAAATGCGCATTCATGATGATTTGTTACACTGAAAAATATTTTCCCTTAAGAATGTTAAAAATAGGCTTTTCATTTATAATCACTCACTTTTTTTGTTTAAATTTATTTTGAATGGGACCATGTTTTCTTGAATAATGGCTTTAACCTGTCTTTTCTGTGTGTCTGTGGTCAATTGAATGTTATCTTGTGATGTGAGAGGCCACACATTTTATGTTCTTTATCGCAGTAACTCCAGGAATTGAAACAGTTCTCTCTTGCTTTTCTACATTGACTGTTAGGGTTCATTCCAGACATGATAATCTAATGGATATCTGTGGAATTCTGTGGCCATTCTGTGGATTTGACAAATTCAGCCATAGCATCATGCAGCATTTTCAAAGAGTAAGTAATATGAATGTAAAAAAGGCCTATTTTAACATTCAGAATGCAAAACGTTTTTGTGTAAGAAATCAGGCGGAATGAAAAAAGATTTTAATACACGTAGCGTAGTTGGTTGAGGCACAATGCTACAACCTGGAAGGTTGTGGGTTTGATTCCTGATGATGTCACTGGATTTTTCAATTGGCCTAATCCTTCCAGCCGCACTATGGCCCTGAGGTCACCTCAGCCTCTAACAGAAATGAGTACCAGGAATCTTCCTGGGGGTAAAGGGCAGCTGGTGCATAAAGGTGACAACCTCACTGCCATCTGTGAGCTGAGTGTCTAGAAAATGTGGGAGCCTCAATGTCTCACAACCCTTTTGGCCTCCACGGCCTGTTAAGGGATAGCTGTACGTTTTATACCTGTACGTTGGAATGTTATAGACAACTTATATGAGTTTCATTAAGATATGCAGAATTATTCACTTTTATCACTCTTGCAGAAAGTGTATTTTTTTTTGCATCTCCCTGTGTGTAGTTTAATTTTGGTGCTGGGAGTCTGCAATAAGAGTAGAAGGATCTCTTCTATATTGTTTTTAAGTAAGTAGCATTTATATAACTTAAATTTTTTCCTTAGTGTGTCTAATTTGCTCAAGTTTGGCTGCTGTCGTATGATATGTGCAAACAAGAAAGTCATCTTACACCACTGCATTGGTGTAATGACTCTCAATTTTTCTACAGTAAAATATTGTTTTAAAGATTTGCCACTTTAAGGCTGTCACCTGTATATCATTATGTGGACCCACAGCTTTGGGTTAATCCATAAAAATAGTCGTAAATGACTTCAACATTAATTTATAACCAGTTTTCTCACCCATCCCCCCCCCCCTACTGGAAAGAAAACTGTACTCATGTTTGTGAGGTACCAAAATGTGTCTTCCATGACACCAATCTGAGCATACTAGCTTAAGGAGTAATGCTAACTTATATGTGGGTGATGCTTGGTTCAGATCATGGCTTGAAGGTCAGCTATGCTGATAATTTTCATGTTTTTCCCAGTTTCTCCAGGGAAATGCTAGGAAAGCACTTTAAAATAGGCCACAGTAATTTTCTCCCCCCACCCCCTATCCTTTCGAGGTCGCCATATGTAGTCATCCATTCATACACTCTTAACACCACAGAAACGTGGTTGATAGAGCATCATCAAAGAACCATCACATTCTAATGCTTTATGAGTGTGGTTCTTTACCACTTCAAACCCAGTTGTAATTTGTGTAACCATGCAACAGAATCCAAAAAAACATTCACTCGTATACGTATTCTGTTGATCTGCTCTGTTAAAACGTTTCTGTATGCGTTTGGTAAATGTATGTGTAAAATGCCCAGTAGTGTTACAGTATTTTATTAAATTATAGATACCTTTGAAAATATTGTATTGAGAATTCATGTGTGTTCTTTTCCTGAGGATATATACATATCTTATTTCAACGTTTCAAGGTTTCCCCTGAGGTAAAACAAGTGTGTTATTTATATTATGATGTCTGAATTACTTCTCTTCTTCCTTTCTTAAATAAATAAGCACCTGATAGAAGTGAAATGACAGAGTTTTTTTTTTCTCATACAATTATTATGATGAGTGAAACTAAATCCCTTGGTACTTAGGCCATATATGGGTCCATTGTAGCAGCCCCAGATGATTTATGAGAGTAATGAAGCATCTGGTGGGGTGAGAATTGACAGGGGAAACAGAAATACTGAAGAGAAACCTGCCTGAGTCCTCCACAAATCCTGTGTGACCTGACCTGAGATTGAATCTGGGATGCTATGGTAAGAAGTCTGCAACTAACTGCTGGAGTTATGGCACAATCATATCAGAGATCACAGGAGTATCATTATGTGATGATTGAACAATGTGGGTAGAAAATCATGCAGCTTGTACAGCAGATTATGACAGTCCTGTTTGTCATTTCCTTCTCTGACTTGGTAATGGCGATCAGAATATGAAATAAACTCAGCCTGGCTGAAAGGAACTATACTAAAACCATCCTAGAATGTGTAAATATAGGTTTACAGTAAGCACCAGCTTCCAGGGACAGTTTCATTTTTATTCATTAGTCTCAAAATTTGCTGTACTGAAAATAACTTCATTAATGAATATAACAAATTTCTTAGAGACAGTGTGTGTGCATGCATGCATGTGGGTGGGTGGGCGAGGGATATTTTAAATTGTTTTCAATATCTTACAATGTATCATTAAATGATACAGTGATTGGTGAATGAATTTGAAGAAAGAAATTTGGAAAGAAGTGGTTATGGCCTAATCAAGGCATACTCGTATTTCTGGTATTTGCCTGAAGAGAATGAGGGAAACAAAAGAAAATATCAGTCTGGAGAGCCAGTGTCTGGATGAAGATTCAAACTGAACACTTCCCAAATACAAGTCCAGAACACTGTCACCACTACACCTCTGCTTGATAAGACTAACTGTAGTATACACAAAAAGTAGTATAAAGGTCAATGTTTGAAGTTTCTTGATTCAATCTTTAGGCATTAAAAAGATTTAAAATCTGTAGTTAAAGACCAAAATTTATATTGCCTTTTGTACATGCATGTAGGCACCATCTGAAATGCAGCACTTATTTTTGCCTATCATATATCATACTACAACATGTTTTTGCCTCACTTAGCCATCATCAGGTGTATCCATGCTTGCTAAAATTGTCACACTGTCATCTTCATATGTCCCATGTGAATATGTTATTTTTAATTTAAAAATATTTCAGAAGTATGAATAATTCATAATCTGTACACACATAGAAAACACCAACTCAGCAGGGAGTCGATATCCAAACACTACCACAACAAAGGAAACACCCACATGTCACAACTGGATGCAGCAAAGCTGAAACAGCAATTTTATGAAATTCTGAAGATTTTAAATTTTTTAAAATTAAAAATAACATATTCACATGGGACATATGAAGATGACAGTGCAACAATTTTAGCAAGAGCATATACACATGATGATGGCCAAGTCAGGCTGAAACATGTTGTAATAAGTTATGTGAAAGATGAAAATAAAGTGTTGCATGTAAGACAGTGTTTACACGTGCGTTCAAAAACCATCAATATAAATTCAACAGGTTGCTAAAGTACAACACATTTTATGCCTTAAAAAATTTTGTATAGAGAAATGAATGCTAAGAATTATATTCAAAACTGGAAGTATGTAGTAAAGGTAGCTGAGAGTCTCAGAGACAAAAGTCTCTCTTTTGAATAGTTCTGTTGTTTGGGATATAACGCCATGTAGTCCGTTGTAAGTTAATTGATGTTTTGGAGGAACAGGTCATCCTCTGATATGGTAGTTGACTTTCACCAGGCTACACTGCATTCATTGCAACCCAGAAGATAGAACTCTTCGTAACCACTGCTGTGAGAATCTAAAATCCTATAAAAATGTTTTGAATAACATTAATATCTGTTATTTCCAGTGTACATATCACATTTCTAAATGCAGATTTCCAAGCAACCAATAACACTTAATATAATGTATGAATTTTTATGATAAATATTCACAACCTCTGTTTGTTGTGAGTTCATTTCATGCCTTTTTTCTTTTTTAGACTAGATTGGTATTGTACACTTTATAATGTGTGAAGAGTGCTGTCTTCAGGTATATGATGCCATGTAATGTGGTAGAATTTCACCAACGTTTCAGAAGAATGTACTTCCATCTTTAGGGTCAAAGATTAAGTAAACCAAGCAAGCAAACAGTTGCTTTGCCACTTACTTGCTCAGTTTAATCTGTGACTTTGAAAATGGAAGCAGCATGTCCTTCCAAAATATTGGTAAATGTCTAATACATTATGTAGCATCACATTCCAGAAACCACCATGATAACCTCAAATACCATGTTCTTAAGGTTGAGTAATTTGAAATACAAGTTCTTATTCACTCCTTGGAGTGATTAGGCATTAGCCTATTTCGGCCTTATTGTCTCTTCTATATCTTTCCACATCCCTTCTGCTGTATACTTCATAAGGCATCTAGGCATCTTGTGTAGAGTTCAGGTCCCATACATTCTTTGAAGATGCTCCTTCCAATCTTTTTTTCCAATGAAAAGTGCCCCACTTTTGTCTTTATATTGTCATTTATTATTCTATCTATTTGTACTGCAAATCTTCACAGATTTTCAGCATTTCATCTCAGCTACCTGTATTGTCATCCAGTCCTTAATAATATTTGCTGTCCAAAATTCACTGCCATGTAATAATGTCAGCACTGCCATAACACTGTGAACTTCAACATTGTTTCTATTCTAGTCTTGTTTCTTGGTGTTCTTGAAAAACTTTGATTTCCTGTTAACATCATAATTGTATGCAACACTGTAGATGAGGTAATTATAATTTGTCATTTTTACAATATTACATTGTTTACATCGTGGAATGAATTGGGTATTTCTCCTTGAAAACCGTGTTTCTTTCTTTATTTCGTGGCAGAGACTTTAAAATTGTAATCATTACATACATTATATAACTGAAACATAGTTTTCTGATCATCTTCATCCTCTTGTGTTATAACAAAGTCATCACCAAATGCAAAAATATTGAAAATTATATTTGTGTAAGTCCAGCATGTATTCTATTCTTTGTCTCTTGCAGAGCATCATCTAAATATATGTTAAGAAGTGCTGGAAATCTACTACAAGCCTGTACCATTCCTTGTTTAATTCATATTCCTTTGGGAGTTGACCATTGTCTAATTATATTTGTGTCTGTGTCTTTATGTATACATTTCTTAGTATGTGTATTAAATGGGCTGGATAACTGGAAGCCAGACATAATGTTGAAAATATGTGGCACTGTTAGGATTTCAATTCTGCGGCAATTTTATGTTTATGAGTTCACCGTCAGACAGGATTCAACATGAGAACCATTATTCTGAACCAGTGCTGGACATGATAATGTCTAAAATAGTTTCTTTCATAACACAGAATAAACTTTAATGAACTAATAAATAAAATACCAATAATGTGTTAAGAATATGAAAGGTATTAAATTAAGATTTTTGCATTAATATTTCTTTAGTGTTATTTTGTAAAAAAAAATGGCGTCTTTGTCTGTTAGCCCTTTCCATGCAAAGAAAATTAAATATGCTTTGATAAAGGTAACAGATACTGCACTTTAAGCGTCAAGAGTTGATACATGAATTTACTTTTATTGATTCTGTAAAGTGTGAATGATGCTACCAGCAAAAGTGACCCAAATTCTTGTGAAAATAATCTGTCATAGCATGAAAAGTGTTAAAAGTGTTATGCAGACATAAATTACGGTGTTTATGAATGTACTTAAATAGACTTAAAGAAATGTTTACAGATATATTTTGTGCATTTTAATATCTTTTACACTTGTATGTTCCCATCTTGTGTTGTGAATTAATGAGAGATGTATATATAACTTAACCTTTGTTGTCCAAGAATAGGGGATATTAAATATCCTGGTAGTATGGGGCTGACAGGCAGGTCATCTGTGCTGCACATGTGAGCCATTATAATAGTGTAACTAATGACTAGTGAAGTTAAGTTTATTGCAATTATGAAATCGTTCTCTATTAAACAATTGGTATATTTGAGATTGCCAGTATAGAACAGATACTGGGACATTCTCAGTTGATTTTGAAAACAGATATCAGTGAAAATAAAATTGTAATTCCAAGAATCTTACTGTTGTTATCATCACACCTTAGAATTTTTCACAGAAATCCTGGTATCATATACTGAAGCACACATTGTAAATAGTACCTACTTCCCACCCCTTCAGCAGCTCTAACAGTCTCAGTTAACAGAAACACTTTCTTCATGTCATGAAAAGTCCAAAAATACTGATTTGACTTCCCTCTGTATTTTTCATCTGATCAGTGCTGTTGTAGGTATGTGCCCTCATTGTAGTAACTTATTATCTCTAATTTTATAAAATAGCCTTGTGAATAAGTTAACTTGCCTCATTGTAATATTTCTAAAACTGCCTTAAATAAAATCTTTGAACTTAAAATGATACCATTTACTTCAGTAATCTCAGATGACATGCTTCTTTCTGCTATTCCGAACACTACTGCAATTGATGCATATTTGTTTTCTGGGTTGTAATAGAAAATCTCAGAGTGGTTTTGTTGTGGGAATGGAGGTACCCTCATACAGCTTATGCAGGACAATTTGTATGTTGCACAAGTCCTGTAAATTTCCCATTAATTGAAGTTAATTAAAACCGCCATAAAACATTTAATCACAAAATTTATGATAAGTTTAACTGATAGATGTTTTAGAGATAAATGGAAATAATCTTTTTTATATATAAATAATGGCCTCAGATTTTCTGTGTTGTCAATATTATATTTCAGCATCCTGTTACACTCACACAATATATATGGACAAATACCATCTTAAGTGCAACAATAAAATTGTTGCACTTAAGACGGTATTTGTCCATATATATTTCTGTGTTGTATTTTTTTTGTACTGTGATCGTTATGACACTGTAGGGAACTTAACTGTTATTTCTCCTCTTATTAACATGGGATGACATGCAGACATGTTTTAAAGAATTCTGAACCATTTACATTTTTTTTTTAAGATTTGAAACTTTCATTGTGAACTAAAATATTTTCAGGTGATCAACCACATGGAAGCTCAGTTCCAGTCAGAGCAAATATTCTAGTCTCCATCATCAGTGTCTGTGTTATCAACCTATTGATTTACAGCAGGTTTTCTGAAATGTTTTGAACTCAACTTTGATATGGCTGATGGCCTGATCATATTTTGGTACATTTCCTATTACTTTTGTCAGGGCAAATGAAATCTCTCTCATTATTGATTATACAACAGTCTTTCAGAAGCAGATGCTGGTTCCATGTAAAATAGAAGGGAACCTTCTGAGGTGACATTTTATTAACGTATTTGTGCTCTCTTATGTTTGTTTGTGTACTTCTAATACAGCTGTGATTTGATGTAGCTGATAACTACATAAAAAGATAGAGTGGATATTTTGTATTTATTTTCAGCATGTGTTTAAGGACTTATCTGGCTTAAAGATATGGCCCAGAGGCACTCTCATGACACACTAATAAACTTTCCATTTCTGTAAACGCAGAGAATTTCTTGACTGTGAGATATGAGGTCACAGTGGTAAATATGAAGGTAATTCTTTACCGGGTTTTTGGACTTTGTCCTTCATCCAGTATTCTAGAAGCTAGAAAACACAACATTTCAGAACTGGATCTGTTTCTGTCCTCAGGTGAGGGGGTGAAGACACCTACTCAGTTGGGTCCCTTAGAAGGAGACTGAGGTTAGCTCTTTCTAAGGGACCAAACTGAGTATGTGTCTTCCCCCATCACCTGAGGACAGAAACAGATCCGGTTTCCAAAATGTTGTTTTCTAGTTTCTAGAATACTGGATGAAGGACAAAGTTAAAAAAAAAACAGGAATTCTGAGTGTTGTACACCATTATTAGAACCCTTTAAAATTTACATAAAGGTAATTGTCTTCTGTGACATGATGTTGTGTAGTTTGGTATATCAGGTAGTAATTCTTTGGATGAACCTGCTAACCTCCATCATCAGAGTTAAGGGTGAAGATGGGAGGCAGCTGGTTAGGTTAGGTTAGACTGTATGGCACCACAGCTGAACTGGTAGCTGTTACCTTCGATATCTTATCAAGGTAAATGACTGTTATCTCCAAAGGACACTGGTCCTTGCAGCTAGTATGTTTTAGTAGAAATTAGGCATGGTAAACTGTGTCATCTATGACCTTTTACAGACCAAATCATTTTTAAGGGACTACGAATACTGTGGGCTGAACACTAGAGCAGCCTGGATTGTGCCTTTACAACAATGCAAACAAATTTTATGTATCAGTGACTTCTCAGCCTAGACATATGCAACCAGAGATAAAAATGTTTCTGGTCATGAAAGCAGTCATTAGCCCTAAACAGTGATATAAATACAAGAAACGTTCTCACTTCTGTACAAAAAATTAAAGCATTATGCCACCTGAACCTCAACCCTCTACCTCAGGCATCACGAAAGCCAAACAGTTGCCAATAAATGAGGCACCTTCACCCCTTGTTTCTCTGCTGTCACTACCTACTGGGCCGGAGCATATCCTACGTCCTAATTTGTTCTCTCTTCTGCCTGATCATGGTTATGTAAAAAAATAGCAATCACAATGGTGAAGATTAATATTATGGTCTTCTGTGTCATGGCAGTATGTAGTCTGGTATGTGTCACCCACTTACCAGAAGCAACATGGCCTCTGAGACTGTACAGTATTAGAGATGGATACAAGTGTTTCAGAGTAATATACTGCTTCCATCTTCAGAGCCTAACTGAGCAGCATAATGTTGCACTCAGGTTATATAGTAATGTTGCTGTGTGTGTTCATCCAGAACCTTAGTAAATCCACTGACTGAAGTATTAAGAAGCAGTTCTCTGCCAACAGAAACAAAGCTGAACTAAAGATGTTTGTTTTTTTATGATCCTTGGCCCTGTAACAGGTCATGGAGACCCATAGGGTTGTGAGACATCGAGGCTCCTGCATTTTCTAGACAGTTGCCTTATAGATGGCAGTAGGCAGAAACTTAGTTTCAGCCTTGGGCAGTACACGACAGTATTCCAGGCAGAATTATATGCCATTAAGTCATGTACGAGTATTATGGAGAATCTAGATAGGAACTACAGAAATAAAAACATCTACATTCTATCTGACAGCCAGGCTGCACTTAAAGCGCTTGATGAACACCAGATCAACTCAAAATTCTTCTGGGATTGCCATCAAACCCCCATGGAACTGGCCAACATAACAGGGTACAACTGATATGGGTGCCGGGTATGAGGGTATTGCTGGAAACGAAACAGCAGACCAATTAGCTAAGATTGGAGCTGAACATCCGTTCATAGAACCTGAACCAGGCTGTGGCATCTCTATAGGAGTTGTCAGACAGGCAATCAGGGACTGGACAAATATGAAGCACAAGAAATACTGGGGACCTTGACTGGCCTCAGGCAAGCAAAGGGACTCATACGAGGACCCTCTGCTAAAAGAGCAAATGTACTGTTGAAGTTAAACAGGAACCAGCTATGATTTTTGGTGGGACTACTTACAGGACACTGTCACCTTAAAGGACACCTTTTCAAACTGGGACTAAGTGACAGTTCCACTTGTGAGAGGTGTCAAGAAGAAAATGAAACAGCCACACATATCCTGTGTGAATGTGAGGCCCTAGCTTATTTAAGATTATGTCACTTAGGTCAATACTTTATGGAACGAAGTGACTATTTTGACATCCCCATGTACAAAATCTTGCGCTTCATTTGAAGCACAGGATTGCTGAGGGGATAATCAAAAGGGGAAGCACAATAGATCACTGTAGGTCACGGTGGAAAGGCCGAGAAGGCCCACCCCTTATACATTCATTAATTTATTTATTATAGATGGCGGTGAGGTTGTTGGCCTTACGTGCCAGCTGTCATTTACCCCCAGGAAGATTCCTTATACTCGTTTCTGTTAGAGGCTGAGTTGACCTCAGGGCCATAGTGTGGGTGGAAGGATTAGGTCATTAGATTTTTCTGTTGGCCTAATCCTTCCAGCCATACTGTGGGCCAGGTGTCAACTTGGCCTCTTAACAGAAATGAATACCAGGAATCTTCCTGTGGTGTTGAAGGAGGCCAGCACATAAGGCTGACAGCCTCACCACCGTCTATGAGCCAATTGTCTAGAAAATGTGGGAGCCTCTTCGATCCAAATATTCTCCTTAGTACCCTGTTCTCAAAAGCCCTCAATCTTTGTTCCTCCCTTAAGGTCAGAGACCAAGTTTCACACCCATACAGAACGACAGGGAAAATCATAGTTTTGTATATTCTAATTTTTATATTTCTAGACAACAGGTGAGAAGACGAAAGATTCTGGACTTAATGGTAGCAAGCATTACCTAAATTTAATCTCTTAATTTCCTCCTGAATCAGGTTTTGAATTATTGTAGTTGCTCCCACATATCTGAACTGTGCCACATTTCAAAACATCTGTTAGCTATCTTTATGTCATGACTTTCTTTACCATGTATTGTGGTAATGAGACAGCAACATATACTTAGTTTCCTTTGTGTTTACTTCTAGACCAACCTCCTTACTATTGTTAATTAAAGTTTGTGTGCTTTTCTTTATGGTATCTACATTATCACCCAGAAGATTCACATCATTAGCATAAACCAACAGCTGATGTTTCGCGTTTAATTTCAGTCCCACCTGGTTTTCCTGGACCTCCCTAATGGCATATTCTACAGCAAAATTGAAAAGGAGTGGCGATGAAGCATCTCCTTCTTTTAGACTATTCTGGACAGTAAATTTATCAGACAAATGTTTACCTATATGGACTTCACTATACGTTTCGTTTAAACACATTTTAATCAACATAACCAGTTTCATGGGTATCCCAATCTCTCTCAGAATACTGTACAGTACTTCCCTCCTAACTGAATCATAGGCTTTCTTGAATTCTATGAATAGCTGATGTACTGTCTCATCGTACTCCCATTTTTTCTCCAATATCTGATGAATGCAAAAGATCTGATCTGTAGTCATTTTGTTAGTTTGTAATTATTCTATACTTTTTTCTAAGTCCTACTACTTTAATTCTTGTTGATTGTGGAAGAGCCACAGTAACTTCGCATTTCCATATCTGTGACGACAAATCTGGTAACTCTATCTGGCTAACATTTTTCACCATATTCATGAAATGTCCTTGACATGGAACAGTCCTCTTGATGATGATTGTGCGTATGCTATTTATTTTAACAGTGGCACACAAGTAGTTATTTTTGTTAAAAAGAGTATTCTGAAATAGTATGTGTTCATGTGATCCTTTATTGAAATAAAATTCCAAAAATGACTTTTTACATGTTATATTGTTATTGTTCCTGCTATATTGTCATAAAGAAAATTAAAGGATGTGTTTCTTCCATTATTTAGGTAGCAATTTACCCATGTAATCTAGCATATTTGCAAGTTGTTTTAAGACTTGTTATAAGATAAAATAATTTTCATGCGATGTTTGTCTTTCTTAAATGAAAAATATGCTGTGACAATTAAGTTATGTGATGCTGTGGTGATTTGTTTTTATATATCCTGTACTGCAGCAGCTGATGACATGGTTTGGCATTGCACAGGAGGGAAATCTGATTCTATTTGGAAAAATAAGTTGGAATGGGTAATTAAATTGTAGATGCAAAGTCAGTAACATCTGAAGATAAAAGCACAGATATCCTTTACAAGTAAATTTGGCACTACTATGATATGTATACTGATTAAAATTTAGGTCCTTATGAGAAAGAATGGACCGTCTCTGTGGTCTAGTGGTCAGAGTTTCCGGCTACAGATCCAGAGGTCCGGGTTCGATTTTTTGTGCAACCAGATTTTCTGAGAAGTAGTGGACCTGGAACAGGGTCCACTCAGCCTCATGAGGATAATTGAGGAACTATTTCAAGGGAATAGCATCTCCGGTCTAGAAAACCGAAATTAATGGTCGTGGGGATTCATTGCGCTGACCAAACGAAACCCTCTATCTGCTAAAATTGGCACTAACTTCGTCGACAAGCGGCGGTTGATCGGTCAGTATAGTTCGTTTGCGTACTAAAACCACGGAGTTGTTTGTTTGTTTGTGAAGGAATGAATTCCAAGCACAACATAAAATGGCTATTTTCTTGCTGCATGTATTTCTAATCCTATGGATCCATTGCTATATTACTGTTTTTATTTTATTTTTATAAAGAACTTATTACCTGCTTTACAGTACATGGATTATGTTGAATATGCTGCTGATTTACATTTGTTGTACTGAACATAAGCCATTGCATTGCTGAAATTGGATTTCATGTAATGTTACTATTCCAAATACAGATCATTCTGGCTTAATCGAACCAGCTGGTCACTGCATTATAATGAACTCTTTCACTATTCTAATTGAAATTAAAATCTTTTTCTCACTAGCAAGCAATTGGTAACACGGGTATGACATAATAATTAACAGTGCGATCATTACTTTAGTTGCAGTCACTGTAAAATATAATACAAATTTCTATACAGTTCTGGATATCACTTAGCACATTTATGGGTACCTGTAAGCTCTGTATTGTGTCTTCCTTCTGCATGAGTCTCCTTAAACATGGAAGTAGGAAGACATAACAAAACCATCAGACAACAGCCCGGTTATGAAATTTGTCTCTGTCAGTTGGTTAAATATGTTTCTGAGTGGCTCGAAAGACCAGTGTGGTCCAAGGTCTCTCATTTCCAGATTTCAGTATGTCTATTTCGAGACATTTGATACTATTCCTTGGATGTGGGATCAGCCCCGACATAAGGCCTCTGCTTATACATGACAACGCAAAGGCAAAAAACCCACAAACATTCATCCATGCCTCGAATGGGATTCGAATGCATGATCCAAATATTTGAGCGATAGAAGACACCTTAAATTCTTGGGCCATTGTAGAACGGCCGTTAAATATCTATGGCCTTGAAGTTAAACATGAAGTAATCCTAGAGAAGGAAGAGAAAAATGCTACTCGTACCCGCAAATACGAGTGGCGAAAAAATAAAGAAGTGATTCACAACCTTTGACACCACATGCCCCATCAGTCATTTTGTCTTTTTACAGTTATTTACTTTTTAGTTGTTTTTAGTTGGAAAGTTTCGAAATGTGGTGTTGGAGAAGGATGGAGAAGATCAGTTGGACCGATTGTGTGAGAAATGAAGAAGTGTTAATTAGAGTCAGTGAGCAGAGGAATATCCTACACGAAATAAGACAGCGGAAGGCTAATTGGATTGGTCATGTTTTATGCAGAAACTGCCTTCTAAAAGAAGTTATTGAAGGAAAGATAGAGGGGCGGATAGAAGCGACAAGAAGACGAGGAAGAAGACGTAAGAAGATGCTGGATGACCTTGGGGACAGAAGAGGATACTGTCATTTGAAGGAGAAAGCTCTAGATCGCATTAAGTGGAGGAATTGTTTTGGAAGAGACTGTGGACCTGTCGTCTGGCAGATTACTGATGATGATGATGATGATGATGATGATGATTCATTAATTGACCGCCTCTGTGATTTAGTGGTCAGAGTTCCTAGCTACAGATCCAGAGTCCTGTGTTCGATTCCCTGCGCTACCAGATTTTCTGAGAAGTAGTGGGACTGGAAAGGGTTCCACTCAGCCTCGTGAGGATAATTCAGGATCTACTTCAAAGAAATAGCGGCTCCAGTCTAGGAACCAAAATTAATGGCCGTAGGGATTCATTGCCCCGACCACACAATACCCTCTATCCGCTAAAGTTGGCACTAACTTCTCCGACAACAAGGCGGTCGCTCCGTCGGTATAGTTCGCTTGTGGACTAAAGCCAAGGAGCGTTGCATAGACAAACAGACTGAAGATTTGAGACAATTGTTCAGGGGTGTAGGGCGAAATTTACAGTTCAGATTCAAAATGATGTACAAAATAAGTATAGTTTATGATTTTTTGTTTTGTTCTTATTTCTCATAATAATTATTAATACAAACTTTTCGTGATTTTAGTGAAGAAAATGTCTCAATTTGAGGATTATATTTATGTTTGTGGAGGCTCCTGTCGCTCCTCCTTAAATTCGATCCTGATTGTTTTATTATAACGTTAGTAGGATCATGAACCGAAGGAGTACGCGTTTCATTGCAAATGTAGAGGTCACTGCGCAAGAGTCAGATAAACATACAGACCTAAGCATATGCATAATTTTAGGCGTTGCTTACAAATTAAAGAAAACTCTTATCTGGAGGCCATGTCTGTCCGTCTATCTGCGACCTAGCAACAGCACCTGTTTCGCTGAACAAATGTTCTTCAAATTCAACGTGGAAGACTTTAATCAAAAGTTATTGCGCAATTCCAATTTTTAGCCACATTGATGTGTAATAAAGCCTACATTTCACGAGGCTATAAATGTACTTTCCCTTTCACTCCGTAAACCTGCCTACAGATTTTATTAAAATTCGATATATGAGCCTTCCACAAAATTTTATCTGGTAACCCTTACTGGTCCCTAATAATTTGCATAATGTCATAAATGTGCGTTTTCATATATCCCAAAGAAATCGTTTCACAGATATTTTTTTAAATTCGGCATGGGGGACTTTCACCAGAAGTTACTGGGATGTTCCAGTTTTCCTATATTGATCCTCAATAATGTCTGATTTGCGTAAGGTCAGAAATGGAATTTTCCACATATCCCAAACACACTTCGACAGATTTTGTTCAAATTATATATGGGTTGCTCCCTCTAATTTCAATTTAATGGCTCTAGTTTTAAGTAAACTCGATGAATCTGATGAATGTGTTTGGTAATGTTGTGTTCTACAGTATTAAATACAGCCTCTGTAATCACGAATAAGAATGCCTACGTCACGAAAACCTTAGTGAGAACAGACCGGTTCTCAAAAATAGACCTTCGGATTGTACGCTGAAATCATGCACATTGGATTCATCTGCCTAGGGACTGCATTTCGTTGTTTCGTTGTTGCTGTAATGAATCTTCCATCATATCTACTGTACTTGAAGTCTCATTGAGTCTAAACTCGCCCTTGTATATATGGACCCTCTCCGTTTGAATGTTTTAATTATTTTCGCCATTCTGGTAATTACGTATACTTGCGTGCTTGAAAACAATAATTATGAGAAGGATGTCACTTGTTTACGTTGGAGAGATTTTCGTCGTCTGAAAGGGTTACATAATTTTTTTTATAATCGAGACTACGCAACGGACACTGAATATGACAAGGTCACACAATGCTTGTCTGCGGTTCTTATCAATAAACATTCTATTGTTGCGGCCGAGGAGAATAGAACAGACAGTTTATATCTGAGACAGCATGATGCTAAATGGGGACATGTTGCGATTCTATGGAGCTAAACGATATGCCAGAGATTCGTGCTAAAGGCAAATGATCGATTCTTAACAATTTTAGAACCTTCATGGTAAATGTTTTCATTACACACAGAATATTTCTAACTGACTGTGTAACTATGTAGGGTATCTTCTTGTTAAGACTATAACATAGTGTAGGATGTTGTCGAGAACAAATTAAGAACATGTAATTCATGTAAATGTAATTCAGGCTTCTGAAAATAAGTGTCTCAAAACTACTGACTTAGAAGCTTTCGAAATAAATTAACTATTTTGGCTTTAATGAGATATTTCACATCTGTCAAACGAGATACTCTCTCCCCAAATGATGCCAATAAGCAACTTCTTAATACAGCCGAAACTGATAAATGTTTGTTAAGAAATCTATAATTCTTGCCACCTTCATGACTGTACGTCAGAATCGTGAACTTTGTAATATTAATTCGTTAATATTTTTACCTGTGAATCCCAGGATGGTTTTGGTTTCTTCATCGTCCTTTTTGGTCTCAGTAAGTCTCGGTCGTCACCTTGGTTGGCAGTGAATGTCACCTGTGGAAGGCAGTCAGTCTCCTGTCATTCTACCCAAATGATTCATAACTATTTAATTACAGTAACTATATCTGAATAAGACGTTAATACATATGAATATTTACGTCTATACAAAATTTTACGGTCTGACTAACTCCATGGAGCTGAGCCCTTCTTGAGAAGCCGTATTTCGCGCAGGTACTCAAGAATTTCCCAACATTTTATGAAACTCTTTTAAGTGTCAGTGTTCACACAAGCCCTCCACTGGTCTCTATCTCGAGACAGATCAATCCAGTGCATATGACCCCCCGTCCATATCTCTATAATCAATTTGAATATTATCCACCGACCTGGGTCTAGGTCTTCCTAGTGGTCTCTTTCCTCCTGGCTTTCCAATCGAAAATCTATATTGTCACCAATGCGTGTTACATGTCCTGCCCATTTCATCTTCCTTGCTTTGTTCATTCTAATTATACTTAGCGAAGAGTAAAAGTTATGAAACTCCTCATTATGCAGTTTTCTTCAACCTCCTCTCACTTCCATCTCTCTTCGGTCCAAATATTCTCCTCGACAACCTGTTCTCAAACTCCCTGAGAACAGAGACCAGTAGAGAGCCCTCGTAAACACGGTAATGAACCTTCGGGTTCCATAAAATGTTGGGAATTTCTTGAGTGGCTGAGCGACTGACGGCTTGTCAAGGACTCGATGTCATGGAGTTAGAGTTTGCACTCAGTCTTGGAGAAGCCTTCACGAGGCCACATAAATTCGGAAACATCTGCTTCTCAGTAGCAACTTGTTTGTATTTGGCGAGCGAATGGCAACACCTTGGATCTCAGGGGTAGCTTGAACCTGCGACATATGTTAATCACAGAAATGTATGTGCTGATTACAGCCTTGTCAGTCACAAAGCCCTCAAGTCGCAGCCTGAGTATTGAAACGTTCTATCTCCACTTTTGGCTGAAAGCGAGGCAACGCACTTCTCTGAGTCCCCAGACAGTGTTGCACTATCTCCACATATCCCATAGGTTCCCCTTATTTGCAGGTGTAAGATTTCGGAATGTGTTTTGTTCTATGTCACACTTAAACTGGAGCCGCGTCCCTAATTCAAGCCCAATTTCTCTAAAATTGGTATTGATAGACATACATTCCAGTTATAAAGTGAGGAATTGCCTCAAACGTTAGAAATCCCAACATTTCAATTCTTATCGAACCAGATGTACTGAGTATTATTATAAAGCTGTTGTTACTTTTTCAGATCATAATACTTTGACGTAAGTCCGACGTGTTGCATTGGCATATTCTGCCCACCGGAAGCGCCTTGATTTGTATCTTTTTTTATTTGTATGACGTACATGGAAAATGTTGTCTCGCAACGAACGACGCAAAACTGAACAATGTCGAGGACATTTCTAGAATAGAGATGTTTATCGTCACTGATTCTCTTATTTGCGTTATAGTCGCATGAGATAATATCTTACGTGAAATTCTGGTGAAGATATTCATCGTAATTATAATAAACTATGTATGATGTAAAAATACATGGCCATCAGCTGTTGCTTTCAGATTTATATAAATACCGACATACCTAGAAGCGTTGTTAGCGTTTAGTCTGCCGAGACGTGATATCTACAAGCGAGAGCTGAAACCATGAAAGTTGCTGTTGTACTTCTGTTATTCAGCGCTGTTGTTGCTGTGGTGAGTTGCAGTGTCTTGCTCTCGATGCACACGGAAATTCATATAACAGCTTATCAGCATTGTAAAATGCCGTTGTGCTGAATTAGAAATAATGTAGCCCTGACTTTTGTTTACATAAATATACCAAAAATATGTTCTTTTCCATCATGGAAAGCTGACAAGTTTTTAAAAAAGCGGAATCAGTAATATGTCCAATCTTCTTGGCAAGTTTCTCTTAATTTTAAACTATTTTTCCTAAAAATATAATTTTCTTTTATCACTTTAATAAAACTGGGAACAGCAAACTCCATAATATAAGGTACAAAATTCCCAACGGTGTTTTTTTCGCAGTTTATTAAGCATATGTCAGTAAAACACAAATATAGTAGAAAACAAACATAATTTATGTTTCAACAGCACATTAATGCAAAATATCGAATTAAGACAAAATATGTTGAGCACATGAAGGGATTCTGAAAGCTTCTGACGATGGTGTATAACACTCAGAATTACTTGGTTCTTGGACTTCGGCCATCGTCCGGTCTCTAGAATACCGGACGATGGCCGAAGTCCAAAAACCAAGTAATTCTGAGATGAAGGGATGTACGAAAAAGCCCATTTATGATCTTATGATACTAGACTTTGTAATCTGTCATGACTATAAATTAAACTCACAAACTGACGTTATACATTAAGCAATCAAATTTCACCGCTTTTTATTGCAGTATGAAAAAGTAGAAGGTTCACACATGGCCTTAGGTAAAATAGATTTTATAATCAGTTAAAACTAATAAAAATAAGTCTACGTTTTATGGAGAGAATTATGTTTTCTTGGATATAACGCTGTATAGTCCGTTGAAAGTCAACCGATGTTGCGGAGGAACATAGTACCTCCGTCCTCAGGGTCGAAGAATAAGTCGAGCAAAAAACCAGCGTTAAAGCAGGTGGTAAACAGAGTTTTACTTGCTGCTGTTCCTCCGAAACCGTTGAAAGTCAACCGATGTTGCGGAGGAACATAGTACCTCCATCCTCAGGGTCGAAGAATAAGTCGAGCAAAAAAACCAGCGTGAAAGCAGGTGGTAAACAGAGTTTTACTTGCTGCTGTTCCTCCGAAACGTCAGTTGACTTTCAATGGGACTACATGACGTATATTCCAAAAAGATATATCTCTTCCCAACCAAAGCTCTGAGAACCTCAAATTCTACATCGTAAAATAAAATATTAAAAATAAAAAAATTGGTGTCAGAAGAAATAAATCCAAATCGCTGTTCTGAAGGGACGGTCGCGATGATGTTGATGTGCGTGTTACCTTCAAGAAAACCCTGAATTGTAATTAAATCTGGACACGCTGCCTCTGCCCCGTCCAGTCTGTCGAGAGTCCGAGTTCCCGAACGAATTTTGACGTAGGCTTAATTCTGAAATGAAAACGTATTAAAACTTATCGGCATGAAATGAATTTGGACTGTGTCGCCTAATTATGGTTGGCTTCTTAAGGAAGGATTGCGAATATATTCATGCATTCTCCATTATATAAAAAAATAATACTGATTAACGAAAAATCGTTTAACTGTATGAGGTTACCTACATTTTCATGTAATTAACCTGAGTACAGGGCAGACTTGACATAGTTAGGACTGATTTCCGTTAATTTCTAAGAATGAAATCACATATTTATAAACTTCCTTGAGGAAGAAATCAAGATTCTAAGATCACCATTTTCTCTTTGTGTGTCCATCCGTGTATCCCTAATTTTAGCTCTTGAAATGGTTCACAATTTTTACAAAATATTTTCAAGAACGTTATAACATACGAGACTACCACTTCATACATTTTAATTTTCCAAAGTCAGTTAATAACAAAATGGCGGATGTGCAAATTTTTTAGATGGGAGAGGCCAAAGCACTACTTAAAATAATCGGTTCTTGTAGGTAAGGAAAAAGATTTCCGAATACGACACAATTTTTATGAAGGTTAAGGCAGCGTCTACACGAGCGCACAAAATGCGTCCGTTGTAGAAATAAATAAGAGAGGCAAATGCTAGCTTTCTTCTGGCTCCATTGCAGACAAAAAACTGCGCACCGCATTCTGCAACAGTGTGGTGTCCTCAGCAAAGTACGTTCATTACAACGGACGCATTTTGTGCGCTCGTGTAGACGCTGCCTAAGTGTAAATATATAACATGACGTCAGTGAAAATCGTTTCCTTCACTTTCTTTTCCAAGTCTGGATTGAAGTTTAGTAATGAGATAAATCATAAACATGCCGACACATAACGTATGAAGTGCTATTTGCAAGTCAGCAATTACACATATGGCAACGATGCTAAATTTGATGCTGCTTTCGACAAATTTAAATTGGAATCCATACTTAGATAATAAGTTATTCACAGTGTAACAATAACAGTAGTAATAAATGTATAAGATTAGAAATTTATGCAGTAGAACAAATAGGCAGTATGAAGTCTGCTTGTAACACCTACTAAGTATGTAAAAACTAATTTAAACCGAGATATTGTTGTGGAATAAATTAAAGACGAGGAACACAGTGGCATCACTTTTAAGGGATTGTCAGGAGCCCGAATAGTTCAGTCGGCGTAGCGACGGGCTAGACGACCATGGTTCGATTCCCGGCAGGGACAAAAATTTTCCCTCTCCTCCATATCGCCCACAACGGCTGTGGGGCCCACCCAGTTTTCTATCTAATTGACCCCGGAGGCTCTTTCCTCACGGTGTAAAGCTGACCACTTCATCTGGTGCAGGGGTGAAGAATGGTGGCGCTATATCTCCACTCCCCCATACGTGTTCATGACGTGATGCTTATTAATTAAAAACATGGGCAACTTTATCTCTTTATGGGGATATTCTATTGGGATAACTGTGGAAGACGATGCAGCCGAAACTGGTTATTAGGAACATACGTGTAATAGTAACATAAAATGGAGCAGGGAATTCCTATTGTCTATAAAATCTTCAACTTGAGCGCTGACCCCGTAAACATTTTACTGAATATGGCCTCTATAAAACAGATGTGTCCATCGTTTTGTTTGACATTATGATGGAGTCAAGAGGTTGTAATGTAAGTGACAAAGAAGTCACTACAGAAACATTTACATGATACTACTGAAATTAAACAGCGGCCATATTTATTTGCGGTTTTCTATTTTGTTACAGGTGACAGCTGCACCTTCGGACTCATCCTCACATCACAGGGTAAATGATCTCAAGCCCTCTTATCAAGTTCGTGTTAAAGAAAGTAGAACTGTAGATTAAGTATTTGCGTGTAAGTATGGCTCCATGTATTTACCAGTAATATTTTGTAATGTCTAAGTACAGCATAGATCGGCTTTCAGTGACGGAATTACACGAGGGTTACCTAAAAAAACATAAAAATATTACGTTTATGTTTTATTGTTGATTAACATAAAAGCCAATTGAAAATTGAAACGGAAAATTTAATATTTCCAAATTCCAGCTATAGTGTTTAAGATTCATTCACTCATGGAGCTGAGCCCTTCTTCGGAAGCCGCCAACTGTGCAGCTATTCAACAACTTCCCAGCATTTTATGGAACCCGAAGATCCATTACCGTCTTCACAAAAGTCCTCCACTTGTCCCTATCCTGAACCAGATCAATCCAGTCCACATCATCCCATTCTATCTCTCCAAGATCCATTTTAATATTGTCCACCCACCTACGTCTTGCTCTTTCCGGTGGTCTCTTTCCTTCTGGCTTTCCAAACAATATCCTACATGAATTCCTCTTCTCCACTATTCGTGCTACATGTCCTGCCCATCTCATCCACGTTGACTTGATCATTCTAATTATACTTGGAGAAGAGTACAAGTTATGAAGCTCTTCATTATGTAGTTTTCTCCAGCCTCCTGTCACTTTATCTCTCTTCGGTCCAAATATTCTCCTCAACACCCTGTTCTCAAACACCCTCAGTCTGTGTTCCCCACTCAGAGGTGAAGGTTTTCAAGAATAATTCTTTTAATTTCAGATTCAGCATTGTGTTAATACAATTAACGACATAATTATTCAAACTATCATTTTAGTTTAAATATCTTCATAGCTTTGTACATATTTCTTTCCATAGTCCTGGAATATATCTCATTTTATAACGTAGGAAACTTGTATCACGTTATCTTATTCTTCAAATGTTTGTATGTTGCTGCAGGCTACAAGACAGCTTCCCAGTCCACCATCTCCACCTGGCTTTGATGGATCGACTGACTCCTTTCCTGGAGCTGACAAGGTAAAGGAAGGGAGGGAAGCAGGGCAGGGCGCTGCTGAGACCTTCCGGTCATCGGTGCCTAAACGAGGTCGCCGTTAATGTACGAATATGCACACATATCAGCGCTGATCTTACAGATGTAGACACGCCTTCCATTTTCTCTCCTACTTGACTGTTATACAGACATTCCTCCATATACAGTCACATTACAAATTGTAAAATTAGACCCTGTCTTCAATTTTATTTGGAAATGATTATATCTTTAATTGCGGTAGAAACAATTTGTAACATCTGTTAAATTTTAAGAATGTACAGAGGCTGGTATTTGATTACATATGTAGTACGCAGTTTCTGGTATTATAAATGTTAATTACAGTAATATTTGAAACGATTAAACTGTCACTGTAATGTTCTACGCAGGTTTCAATGCTTAGAATACACTCACAGATGCCTCTCGAGATAAGTGATTTGAGGTTGTACACGTCTCATTGGCTCATACTGACATCAGTGACTTTGCACTGCTAAACAATTTGGACTCTTAGATTTCACGTATAATAAATAAAATACATTCTGTGGCAAAAGGATTTCCTTATACAGTGCCTATTTTACCTACATCAACTCCCCGTGCTTAAATAAAGCACTGCTTCTGAAGATGTATGGGGGAATGGAGGTATAGCTTCACACCTCTACTGCTTTAACCCCTCGTCTTTGAATCAGGGTACTCAGGCCACAAGTCGGTCTCAACGCTGTGGAGGAGAGAATTCTCTTGCCCCAGCCGAGATATATATCAAGCCCAATTTTTCGGTCGCTCAGCGCATAGCTTAGTCCCTACACTGAGTGAGCTATGTTGGTTCATATTCAGGTCATAAAGCAGGAAGATAGGTAATATGATTTTGAACAAATCATGTTCTTCCGGCATGCGATGTCATATAGTATTGTAGAAGTTTATCAATGTTTCGGAGGAGCATACTGCCTCCGTCTTCAGGGTATAAGTGTGTAAAGTAAGGAATAGGTTGAATTATATATACATGTTACTGGGAATGTTGTAACCGAAACCCACGGGCTGAGGTGAGGAAATGTATCCCCATTTGGACCAATAGGAACAGCAGGCAGGAAAAGAGCCCTTTTTATGCCTACTTTACCCTAAACCTGCTCCTATAACCCCAACGATTCCTCACCCTACACAGTTCAACCCTGAATGTGGTAGCAGCATATTCTTCCCCCTTCAAGACTAGACGGTGTCACAACCCCGGTAAAGCTAACTGGGAATGTAAAGTCATTCCTGTGCTTAATTCACTGAGCACCATGCTATGAAGACGCATGGGGGAGTGGAGGTGTAGTTCCACCCTTCTTGACTTTGGCACTAGATGGAGGTGAATTGTCAGCTCATGCCACGGTCACTTTACCCTCAGGGAAACACCTCCAGTACCATTTGGATAGGAGGCTGGGCGGCCCCCGAGACTCGGTCTAGACACTGAGGAGAAGACAAAAATCATTTGTCCCTGTAGGGGATCGAACCCGGCCGTTCAGCTCGTAGCCAGTCACTATACCAACCGAGTTATCTTGGCTTTGGTGTCACAACCCAGACGACCACAGTTTGAACAATTTCCACCATGAAAATCCAAAATGAATAGTTTATGAATAGTTTAAAAAGTAGGCTATGTTGTTAATGAGTGGTTACACACCAGTTCGAAATATTCATTCTAATAGCATTGCAGTTAGTGTCAGTTCAGCTGTAACTACATACAATTCCATATGAAATTGGCGAATTCAGGTCTTCACAGCTCATTTGTCTTTACATCGCTTTTGCACTAACATTTTGCATTAGCAGTTAAATGTAAATCTAATAACTTAGAGCGTAAACATATTCAATTTTGTGACATATCTTATTTCATAGTATGACATCCTAATTTGCCCTAGAATCAAGTACATCTTTCAAAGAACGATAAATCCCATGTTTAAATTGTATTTATTAGTGGTGTATTTTTTACTTTTATTTACATATTGTTTACATCATATAGTATTGTAAGGGAGTCTAACTTTGTCTCTGACATTAAGGGAGGAACATAGACAGAAGCTGAGGAGAATATTTGGACTAAAGAGGGATGAGGTGATGAGAGTTTGGAGAAAACTGCATAATGAGGGGCTTCATAACTTCTACTCTTCGCCAAGCATAATTAGAATGATCAAATCAAGGAGGATGCTGTTGGCAAGGCATGTAGCACGCATGAGAAGAAGGGGAATACATGTAAGATTTTGGTGGGATTCAGAAGGAAAGAGACCACTAGGAAGGCCAAGACGTAAGTGGGAGGAGAGCATCAAAATGGATCTTGGAGTGACAGGATTAGGTGGTATGGATTGGATTGATCTGGTTCATGATAGGGACAAGTAGGTTGGCTTTTATGAACATGGTAATGAGCCCTCGGGTTCCATAGAATGCTGAAAAGTTCTTCAGTAGCTGCACAACTGGCGGCTTCTCAAGAAGGCCTCAGCCCCATAAAGTTACACAGAATTACTGGGGGTTTGGACTTTTTCCATCGTCCAGAATTTTGGTAATAGAGGACATAACGTTCAGAAACTGGATCTGTTACCGTCTTCAGGTGAGAAAGGAAGACACCTACTCACCTTTCTCACCTGAAGATGGAAACAGATGAAGTTTCTGAAACTGGTCCAGTGATTGAGATTAGCTCTTTCTAAGGGGCCCAATTGAGTAGGTGTCTTCCTTTCTCACCTGAAGACGGAAACAGATCGAGTTTCTGAAACGTTGTGTCCTCTATTACCTAAAATTCTGGATGATGCAAAAAGTCCAAACCCCCAGTAATTCTGTGTGTCATCCACCATCGTCAGAACCCTTTAGAATCTACCCATAAAGTTAGTTAGATAGTTAATTAGTTATTGCTTACATTGAGCAATGACTCAAATGGTAACATTTCTGGCTTGTTCAATCTCAGCCAGGATACTAAGATTTTTCATGGTTTTCCTCAGTCTCTTTAGATAGATATTTTGATAATACTGAAAATTGGGCCACATTGACTTTCTCTGACCCCTATTCTGGTTCATCATTTGTTGATCAGCCTATCAATTGGACGCTATATATGCTGAGCTACTGACAGCGCTGTTAAATAAACAAATAAATCATATGAAATATTTCTCATTAATTGGCTTAACAGTTAATCCGTAAGAGAAGTAGTGGCATGGGAATCTCATACCTAACGTGATTACAAGAAGTGTGGACCCTTTCTTCTTTTCTTCACTTAATGGCATAGGCAGTCAAGCCTGTTCCAACCTAACATTCCCATCTCAGTCTCAAAGCCTTTTTGCTTCTTACTGTATGATCTGCATTACTTTGTCATTCTATCCAAATAGTTTATCCAATTTGGCTGTGTTCATTTATTTTATTTTGGATCCTGGTGTTATTTTTAATTCTCTCCTGTGAGATAAGATGTGTCACAAAAATAGGTAGGTTTATCCCATATCCAGGCCTTCCAGAGTAGAATTAGGTAGGTTCTCCAGAGAAGAACTAGGCAGATACTCCAGATCAGCTCTAGCTAGATTGTCCAAATCAATAGAAACGAGAAAACATGTTAAATGGAAGTTATTACAGTATAAACTCGTGAATTTTTGCTATGTATATCGTTGCTGGGAACGACTCTTATGATATATTAATGTGTTGGAAATAGCTTCATAAAAATGAAACGTGAAACTAGGTAGATGGCATCTACCCCAAATTCCAGCTGTGCCCTAATGACTTTACAGTATGACACAATTATATCTGTAATTCACTGATGAAGAAGCTGGGATAGCTGAGTCAGTTTAGGGATAGGCTAGAGGCTGGAGGGCTAGTGTTCAACTCTGGGTAGAGGCAAGATTTTTCTCTTCTCCAGACCGGTTCTAGGGCCAACCCAGCCTTTTGTGCAGTGGGTTTCAGGCTGTTTCCCTGGGGTAAAGCGGTAGCTGCGTGAAGTTGACCACTCATCTCCAAGTTAGTGCCAAGGTGAGGAATGGCGCAGCTATACCCCCATTTCCCCATATGTCTTCATGGCATGGTACTTAATAAATAAAGCATAAAGACAACTTTATATTCAGCTTATTNATATCGTTGCTGGGAACGACTCTTATGATATATTAATGTGTTGGAAATAGCTTCATAAAAATGAAACGTGAAACTAGGTAGATGGCATCTACCCCAAATTCCAGCTGTGCCCTAATGACTTTACAGTATGACACAATTATATCTGTAATTCACTGATGAAGAAGCTGGGATAGCTGAGTCAGTTTAGTGATAGGCTAGAGGCTGGAGGGCTAGTGTTCAACTCTGGGTAGAGGCAATATTTTTCTCTTCTCCAGACCGGTTCTAGGGCCAACACAGCCTTTTGTTAAGTGGGTTTCGGGCTGTTTCACTGGAGTAAAGCGGTAGCTGCGTGAAGTTGACCACTTATCTCCAAGTTAGTGCCAAGGTGAGGAATGGCGCAGCTATACCTCCATTTCCTCATATGTCTTCATGGCACCGTACTTAATAAATAAAGCATAAAGACAACTTTATATTCAGCTTATTGTCTGGTGGAAACATCTCGCTCTGCACTGCACACTTTAAAACATCTGAAATTTTTGTTTTGATATATGCTATCATAAATTGAAGAAGAACATTGTAATTAAATCGTTTTTAATTAAATCTGACACTTAACTGTGACTTACAAAGTAAACTGCAGAAGAGATGTGGGAAGGATTATATATTCTGAGATATGACGCTGTGTCGCCTTGTTAAAGCCATCTGACATTCCAGAGCAACTTACCACTTCCATCTTCAAGCAGTAAACCAATCAAGAAACCAGTATGAAGCAGGCAGCAAGCAGAACTGGAGACAGTGACTTCCTTTGAAACATCGGTTGACTGTCACAGGATTTCATGGCGTTGTCTCCCAGAATATATAACTCTTTGAAGTCACCACCATGTGAATCTTAAATCCAACCAAACTTTACAAGACATAGAAGGTGGTGGAGAGAGTCATAAATGAGGCTGGAACATGTTAATTCCTAATCATACCAGTAAAGTAGAAGAATATTGTGAGCTTGAAAGAAAAGCAACCATATCCCAAGTGCAGAGCGAGTACTGATATTTGTGTTTAATTTTTATAATAGACATGATAAGCTGTCACACTTTCAAAAGAACTAATATGTATCTGGGTGAAGCAAGTGCAAAAATTAATTTTTAAAAAGCCTTCACATGTTAAGGCTGCCATTGGTCTTCATCAAAAGGCAAAGCCAACATTGTCAAGGAGACATTTTACATGAATGTTAAACAGGTGTTTTTTATAACTTATGACTTAACTTACTTTAATTATATTGGTCTTTTAATCTATCTTGATTTCTAGTGGTAGAAATCTCTTTTAAGCAACCTATGTTTATCATACATGTAATGTGTTTCCTTTGTAATGTTGGTTTTGCTTTCTAATGATGGCCAGTAGTGGCCGAAATATGTGAAGGCTTTTTAAATATTATACTTTTGCCATGGACCTTGATACATGTTAAGTAGTTTGTGTATTACATTTTTCTGCAACAAAAATTTAACGTGTGGTAAAAATATTAGTTTTGTTGAGGCACCTTGTTTTGTTATATCCATTAGGGAGAGATATTTGGAGGACTATTAGACTTAGAGCTAACTGTTGAACACTTGCCTAATGTCATAGAGGATTTAGAATGTCATACCATGAAATAAGGATTGTTTACCCTACTGGATTTCGTTCATGGCAACAACAATACCGTCCTTACCCTAACTGCAATAGTCATTACCCCTGGCAAAGGATCTGCATTACTTAGACCAGTTAATATGATGATTGCATGGGTGACCATCTCCATTTGCCGGAGAGAAAAATCATATTATCACATAGTATATGTGACTGTAGATGGAGTTTAGATTGGTGAATAGATTTACTGACCACTTACAGATTGTAACCACAAATAACTATAACACTATCGCTGTTCCCACTATTTACAGTTCACTAGAGCACACAGTCTAGTGTTGAGTCTGTTGACGTTTCCTGGTAATGGTTCCAATTGTTTCGCCATTGTCCACAAATGGCCCTGGTATATCCACCCATTTCGTGGTTGTTGCATAGCAACGGTTCTACAAACTACAGTATGATATGAGCACAACAGAATACAACCATCCATGATAACTGAGTTAAATAATGTACATGTATATCACTCCAGTTCGTCATTAGAAGGACTTCATCTTCTTCATGAGGCTCGACAGCTTCATTTCTTGAACGCTCTGGCCTGCTCAACAATTTCCTTCCAACTGCTTTTGTCATGTATGCGAATTATCCAGTTATAAATTCCTAAATCATTAGAAAGTATATAGTTCTGAATATTTTGACACTTTTGCAGTTCTTTTCACCCTCTCTATTCGAATATTAATATAGATAATTTTCAAGCATTTGCCTCTTAGAATGAAGCCTAGGATAATGAACAATTCTGTGGACCGTATACACACATATCTATACAAGACTTAAGGATAAAGGCGCTTTATTTATTTTCATGTTTTATTAGGTTGAGATTTCACCCCTAGAACTCCCAATTGTGTCGCAGGACTGGTAACAACTTGACCAGGATGTTCGGTATAGAAGATATTACTGGTACCATGTAGGATTTGAGATTCTCACAGCGGTAGTTAGGAAGAGTTCTATCATCTGGGATATCATTCCATGTATTCCGCTGAAAGTCAGCCGACATTTCAGAGGAACATCAGTTGACTTTCAGAGGATTACATGGTGTTCTATCCCAAAAGATAGAAGTCTTCATATTACTGAAAATGTTTCCAGGAACTTTTACCAATTAAAATTTTCTCAACAGTTTAAACTGCCACAATTGCCTACTCCTGAAGAAGCAGCAGTCAAAGTGCTGGAACATATTCCCCAGCCCATGCTTGATGCTGCAGCGACAGCTGGAGAGACAGTTGAAGGATTCATGCCATCAGAGGTGATCAGTGCCTTAGAGCTTTGATTCTTAACTTGACTCATCCTGTGTTCCTTCGACCATTTTGTCAAAGAACTGTAGTCCCACCTTAGCAGAAGCAGAGCTTCTCTTTTTCAAAGTAATGCATTTTTTACGTTTATATCCCAGAAGGCAGTACTCTTCATAATCATGGCTGTGAGAAACTCAAATCCTACATAAAATACATGTTTGAAGTGTCCAAATGTAAGCAACTTGCACAGTGTTGATTTGGCTCAAACAAAATATTATCAAGACTTACTGAACTTCTTTTTTTCAGATCAGTGATGGAAAATTTGAAAACTTTGAAGACATTGCAGCAAAAGGCATGGAACAAGCAGGAAAGATGGCTTCAAACTTTGGCATTGGCGACAGCTGAAGCAAGAGTACAAATCTTCATGACAGGATTGTAAACCCTCTTCCAGTTCTTAGAAAGAATACATCTGTTCTGCACATAATTATGGCAAGCATTGTTCATGCCTTATCAAGCAACTTGTTCAATAGAAGGTTAAGAAAATAGATAATTATGGTTACAATAAAACATAAGTTACCATCTAAGTGCATCTAGTTCATTTCCTTATGTTGACTACCATATTGTTAAAAACCCAACATGTTTCCACCAAAAATACGATCATCAGGGTGTGTACCATTTTAAAAGGAAATTTACAATTCATTTCATTTGAAGAATCCATTTTTAAAAAAGAATTTTAATTTTTGATATTAAATTTAATACACAAATTATGTGGAGCTGGGATAGCTCAGTCAGTATAGTGATGGGCTATAGTCTGAATGGCTGAAGAATTAGGGGTCAGTGTCTGGCAGGGCAAGAGATTTTCTTTTTTTTCCACAGAGTTCAGACTGGCTC
Organism: Cryptotermes secundus; assembly: GCF_002891405.2. Classification (NCBI taxonomy): domain Eukaryota; kingdom Metazoa; phylum Arthropoda; class Insecta; order Blattodea; family Kalotermitidae; genus Cryptotermes; species Cryptotermes secundus. The sequence continues at coordinate 538,897 of NW_019727101.1, forward strand.
TGGGGCATCCAGTCCAATGGATACTGGGCATTCTCCTGGGATAAATTGGCAGGGGCGTGAAACAGACCACTCTCCTCCACTGAATGCTGAGGTTATGAAAGGTGAATCTTTACCTCACCGCCCTATATGTCTTCATGGCATGGTGTGTAATTAATTAAGCACGGGAACAATTTTACCATGACCCTTTCTTTGTCATAGATTATAGGAGAGTTGACAATTGCAGAGTTCAACAGTTAGAAATTTAGGTATTTTACTTACAGTGTCCCAGTAGTTATTGCCATGGGGTGCATGGTCCTCAGGCTAGTGGCACTGTATTCTGTGGCAGATGTGTGGAAATATTTTAGTATAACTTAATGAAGTTATCTTTCACATTACATGGGATCTCACCCAACAAGACCACAGCCTTAATACTCATGCATCTTGGATATCTTATTCAAAACAGAAGTACTGACTTTGTGAAAGGAAAGAGCAACATTTGAGTTAGATATAAAGCAATCATAAATCATATGTTCAGTTTCAAAATATTTAACAACACTTGTCACAATGTCTAAAAACATACTTTATACTAGATCACTAAATTTCCTGACATTAAGCTCTAGTATTGACCATGAAAGCATTTGTGAAATGATGGATTATATTTTTGTTTTACTTTCTGTAAATGAGGTCTATGTTGGCCTTTATGGCTTCTGCATAGCTGGTCTGGGGTGTAGAATCCATTTCCAGGTGGGGGGGGCACAGATAGGGCAGAGTCTGTTATCCCCAATGACAGGGTGATCATGAGGATGATGGTTGACAGCAGAGGGGCTTATAGAATGACACAGGCTCTGATGCACAGTTGAGGGGGTCATTCTTCATACTCCCAGGTTTTATCTGTGATAGAGATGTGGGCACATGGATCTAACCAGGGGCCAGACTGTGAATGAGAGTCCTGTGAACCACCCTAAGACCTATAGGTTCTGAAATGATGGGTCAGATCAGTGGTTTCCCTGGGGGGCAGTGGGATTATCTAGGGGCATATTGGACGTGCCCCCCCAAGCGTGTTGTTCACTGATTTATGATTGAAGTAACTTTAGACCAGACATTGGGAAACTGGTATTACTTCACCAAGCCCATCCATTGCATCAAATATTTGCTAACAGTGAAGTAGTTACTAAATGAGTTATCTAGCAGCCTCCGTAGTCTAGGGGTAACGTTCCCACCTCATGACTCAAGGTACGTGGGTTCAAACCCGGCGGAGGTCGTGGAATTTTTAAGGGCAGAAAAATTCAGGGAACAAGTCCTCTGGGAGGGACTTTAAGCCGTGGGTCCCGTGTCATAGATTTACGGCATGTAAAAGATCCTCATGTCTCTAGGAGACCTCTGAGCAAAATTAGGCAAGTTTCCNTGGGGAAACCCACCCCCTCCAATAATAATAATAATAATAATAATAATAATAAATGAGGTATCTTATTTTATTGTTATTATCTTCTTTTGTGGGTTGTGCAAACTGCTCTTCTGAAGAATGCTCCTTATAGGGCAAGGAAGGGGGCACTGGGAATGGGTTTATGGAAAACAAGGGGACAGTGGTCCAAAAAAGTTTGGGAACAACTGGTTTAGACATCTCAAAAAATAATATGAGAGTATGAACAACATTTATGTGCATGCCATTCCATGCACAACGTATCTACTACTTGATAAATGAAAATAAAATTCATGTATAAAACAGAATTTTTATAGAATGTCTATTTCATTGACAAGCAAAAGAACACATAATAATGTGGCTACAAAATATATATTTCTTAACAGGAAAGGTATCTGAGGCAACGGATATTAAAAGATTTTTAAGAATATCACGACCTAAAATACTGAGATATTTGGGAACAACGATAACAGATCGAAACCTGATTCAGGAGGAAATTAAGAGGTGATTGAACTCGGGTAATGCTTGCTACCATTCAGTCCAGAATCTTTTGTCTTCTCGTCTGTTGTCCAAAAACATAAAAATTAGAATATACAAAACTATAATTTTGCCTGTGGTTCTGTATGGGTGTGAAACTTGGTCTCTGACATTAAGGGAGGAACACAGACTGAGGGTGTTTGAGAACAGGGTGTTGAGGAGAATATTTGGACCAAATAGAGATGAAGTGACAGAAGGGTGGAGAAAACTGCATAATGAGGAGCTTCATAACTTGTAATCTTCTCCAAGTATAATTAGAATGATCAAGTCAAGGAGGATGAGGTGAAGAGGGCATGTAGCACAAATGGGGGAGCCGAGGAATGCGTATAGGATATTGGTGGGAAAGCCAGAAGGAAAGAGGCCACAGGGAAGACCAAGGCGTAGGTGGGTGGACAATATTAGAATAGATCTTAGAGAGATAGGATGGGATGGTATGGATTGGACAGATCTGGCTCAGGATAGGGACCAGTGGAGGGCTCTTGTGAACATGGTGATGAACCTTCGGGTTCCATAAAATTCTGGGAAATTCTTGAGTAGCTGCAGAATTGGCGGCTCCCCCAGAAGGGCTCAGCTCCATGAGTAAGTAAGTAAGTAAAATACTGAGAACAAATGTGGGATTTGAGGTTTTCAGAGCAGTGGTTATGTAGAATTCTGTCTTCTGGGATATAATGCTGTGTTGTCTGTTGAAAGTCAACCGAGGTTTTTGGGGAACATAAGCCTCCATCTTCAAGGTCAAAGTATAAGCCAGCAAGAATCCAGGGTGAAAGCAGATGGGAACAGTTACAGCTGTTGACCATCAGGTATATATTATAACTAAATCTGGAGATGCTGAGAAACTAGAAAGTTTGTTAGTATATTATAAGTTCACCAACATCCTTCATAATTACAAAAATTCATAAACATTAAATTTACTTCAATAACCACTGATAAGTCAGACATGACTAATATTTTTATTGAAAATCAATTCATGTTTGGATCTCACAGGTCATCATCAGGTGGAACACAGCTAGAAACTGTGTTACTGAATTGTTACATTACTGTCCATAATTATCTTACCAAAATGTGAATTTCTGAATATTCTAATATCATAAATTAATCAACTCTTTCTAATTCACCCATTAATAATATGCTACTAAGCAATGGAATTCAGGTTACTATTAATAGAAAATAGGAAAATATATATAAAAACTCACTGAAATCTAAATTCACTATCTATTACAGTTAATTTTATTCCCATGTGTTTTATATGAATGTTACAACTTCCTTTCATTTAGGATAACTATACTATTTTTGGCAAGATTACATGGTGGAAATATCTAGTAGAAGAAGAAGATATTATTTTTTATATTAAAATATAATTCCAGTTGAAATTTGCAGCCTGGCAATTTGTTGATTTAATATTATAATTATATGGACCATCATGACAGAGTCCAGTTATTTTAGAGATTATAATCATTTCTATCTTTCATAAGTCTTTCTATCAACCGTCATATTCCAGATTTTAGCTGTGAAAGCTTACAAAACAAGTTTGTTCCTTGTAAACAAACACTGCACACTCAGTGTAAGACCTTTTAATATTTATTGGGACAACTTATATGCCCCATGCTTGGTGGTTGGGGTGCAAGGCCATGAAGCATTCAGTTGTGAAGATTACAGTGTTCTGGGATATGACATTGTGTTTTCTTGTAGAAGTCGAACAACATTGCAGAGAAATGTATTGCTTCCATCATGAGGAGTGAAGATTATGCTTGCTCTCTGATCCTGAAGACAGACACCTTGCATTCCTCTGAAACGTTGGTAAACTACTACAAAACTACATGGTGTCACATCCCAGAAGACAGTAGTGTTCACAGTCATTGCCATGAGAACCTCAGATCGCATGTATCAAGTTATGACTACAGATCAGCACCAAGATGATCCAGTTCATCCAGGAAATAGTCAACATCCTGATGTGTGACTCCTGAATTCTGCACAACAAATCGGAAGAAGTTTGGAAGGTTTTGCAGTGGTTGGTAACTTATCATCATGGTACCTTTACGCATCATTAGTTCCTTCATATGAGGTGCCACCTGTAAGTTATCATATGCAGTACATTCCATCAAATAGTGATATTCATTATTTTATCAGTTGACAAAACTAGTAAAATTCTTGTACTATTCCAGGTCTCTTTCTTCCCCCAAACCCTCTATGAAATACAGATATAAAAATAACAATAATAGTTCCATAACAAGTAATTTAAAAAGTTATTAATTCCTTTTGTGTTAACTGTTTACATTTAAGATCAGTAAGTGTAAGTGTATGTCAGTGCATATATACATGTGTGCTCAGAGGTGCGTCATCTTCTAAGGCTAATTGTGCCTGTTTAAAACTGAAACTAAAAGCCAGTATGTACGAAGGGTAAAATCGTCATTTCAACCCCTGGGACACAGCACTGTGCAGCCTCCTTGAGAGATGCCAAAGCCCCAGAGGACCCCCCCCTCCACACCTACACACACAGTTGTCTTCCACCCAAAGGATGGCAGCTGGCTTATCTGTGTGTGAGTGTATGTGTACCTGTGCACATGTGCATGTGTCAAGAAATAAATTACTTTGTTCATTCTTGTACATCTCTTAAAAGCTGCAATGACTTAGGGATATTCATTTCCACATTTTTATAGTTTAAGACTCAAACTTCAGATGTAGCCATAAACTGTGAACCTGAGCTCAATTGTCTTGTTGTCTTCTGATCCATAACAGACAATAAGGTACAGGAAATAATACTATCTTCTGGAATGTGATATCATGTAGTCTGATAGAAGTTTGCTGATGTTCTTGGGAAACATACCATCTCTACCTTACAAGTTTGAAGACTAAGTCAAGCAATCAGCCAGAAAGAAGCAGGCAGAACCTCTGTGAGAACCTCAAACCCAATTAGGTACAGTGTTCAATGTGTAAGGTTCATTACCCATTCAGCTTTCCTTACACATGTATTTTGTCATTTCCCCCAGCCACATAAGAGTATAACAGCAGTAGTGGAAGGTAAACATGATCTTTATGTACCTTGTGCAGTTTTTCATTGAAGTCAGGTTGCTCTTGTAGCCCTTGCAAACTCGGTGGGACATACCAGAAGCAGACATTAATAAACTCTGGTTCAAGAACAAGTTTGAAATGTGGACGCTGTTGCAGGGCAGTTTTTATGTAGCTGGCACAGTCCATTAAAGCATTTACATGATGTTCAAATCCAAGTGAACCCTACAACAATAGTATTTCTATAGCATTAACTTTATCCTGTTGACTCTGACGTAATAGTACAATATACAATAATATTACTTTAAAACAATTAAAAGCAACCTAAATCAAGTTAAGCTTTGATGATGGTGTGACACACTATTTAAAGCTATGATTTTGGACTTCATCCATCATTATTCAAATCAGTAAAAAAGGAAAAAGTAAAGCTATCCTTTTAACAGGACGTGAAGGACCATAGGGTTGTGAGATGTTGAGGGTCCCACATTATCTAGACAGTCGGCTCACAGATGGCAGTAAGGTCATCAGCCTTATGCGCTGGCCACGCTTTACTCCCCAGGAAAATTATTTAATTAATTCCTGGTACTCATTTCTGTTAGAGGCTGAGTTGACCCCAGGACCATAGTGCAGCTGGAAGGATTAGGTCAATTGAAAAAAAAAATCCAGTGACCTCATCAGGACTTATTCAAATCAGTACACTGTGTAAATTGGTTCTACTCCGTCTCCAGGTGAAGAGGATATGAAAGATATCCTACTCTGTTGGGCCTCTGAGTAAAGCTATTCTCAAACCGTGGTTTGGGGCCCAAGAGATTAGGGGTTCCTTTCATATCCTGTTTAACTGAAGATGCAAAAGGTCTCAAATACAATGGTCCCTCGGTTTACAGATACATCAATTATCAATCTGCCACTTATAGGATTCCACTGTTCCTATTATAGATATCACCTGGCTGCCAATTTCTGCCAACCCTCCCACACAGATTGAGCAGTGAGTTTCTATTGTATAGATGTGGGATAATAATATTAAGATGGATATTAAGGAACTAGGATGAGAGGAAATAGGCTGGATCCTTCTACTTCAAAATAGGGATCAGTGGAAGGCTGTTGTGTGCACAGAAATGAACCTTTGTTCTGTAAAGTGCTTGGAATATTTATGCCCAGCTTCCAGTAATTAACTGTCATACTGACTTAAGATACTGAACAGCTCCTTGACGTCCATCATTCCAGATTCCTACTGTGTGTTTCAACTTTTGAGAACTATCCTCAATTTTCAAGCTATTGTAGGTATGTAACTATGGCACAAATAACTATAAATCTCACTACACAATAGAAATTGTAATAACAAAGCGCATTAATAGAGCACAAAGGCCGCACCATAGCTCAAGTGGTTAGTTGCTGGCTTCCCACTGTGGCAGCCCGGGTTAAAATCCAGGTCTGGTCAAGTGGGATTTGTGGTGGGCAAAGTGGCCCTGGGGTGGGTTTTCTCAAAGTACTTCGGTTTCCCCTGCCAATCTTCATTCCACCAAACTGTCCATCATCATAATAGGGCAATCGGTGGCCACCGTGCTGAGTAGACCCAACTGGACTCCACCCCCCACTACGCGAATTTTAATAGAGCATAGGTGTACATAAAATCACTTCTTGTAGTGGCAACCCCAGTGAGTTTATTAAGACTGAGTCTCCCTTAACACATCACAAATTTATAACACCCACTGGACTGTTCAACTTTTCTCTCTCTCTATATAAGACCACTCCCATTGCTGTTGTTTGGGTTTAGCCCCCAAATCTTCCATGTCCATTGCCACTCCACTCATGTTCAGTGGTACTCCTTTATCACATTATTACTCTCAATCATAACCATTAACTCACAGGAAACAGCATATTAATTTTAATGATTTCTGCATAAACACAAACAATATTACCTTCGTAAGATTTGAGGCTTTCACGGCGGTGACTATGAAGAAAGCAGTCTTTTGGGATTTGGCACCGTGTNACCTTCGTTTAAAGATTGTAGTTTCCCAGGATGTGACTACACGTAGTTTGGTAGACAGTTACCAACATTTCAGAACTACCTATTTCCTCCATCTCCAGATTAAAGTGCTGGTAACTGTCACATCTCAGTAGACCCCAGTTTAATACTCACTGCTCTTAGAATCTCAGATCTTACACTGTTACCTTAGCCTTCCACATAAGCCAGAATTTGAAAACATCTGCCTTGCGTCCACACTGCAGGTACTTGTCTCCAGAGTCGAATGAAACATCATAAAACTTATCCTTCTGAAAGAGATAGGTAGCATTGCAAGCATGACAGGCTTTGATGATCTCTGGATGTCGCACCAACAACACTGAGCATTGCTGAGGTGCTGCCAACAGTTTGTGAGGGTTCCACACCACAGAATCAGCTCTGGAATATAAAGTTTATATATAAGCAGACAGCTGTTTCGTTGTTAACTTCCTTGCTCTCTAAGTGGCCAAGCACTGGGTCAGAAATGAAGCCTCTCATTCAAAGGGCTGAGAATATGTTAATCTGGTCCTTGTTGAGAGCCAATGCACAACCCAGGGGTATGATGATAGATAAATATGGGGTTATGGTGGAGTAGTGATAGCAGGGAAAAGCTAAAGAAGTTTAGAGTAAAACCTGTTGCAGTCCCCCTTGTTCACCATGAATTTTACATGAAGACATCTGAGAGATGTGAGCAACTAATCGCCTGAACTATGGCATGGTTTGTTTAATGCTATTACATTACCATCGCTAGTAATTTGCAGTGTTGTTTCATTAAGTCATAATATATTTAACTCTTTTGTATATTCCTTATAATGTTGCAATCTTTTTTTGAATGTGTTATTATTTAAGCCAATTAGGTAAAGCATAAATCCTAAGTTTACCTCTACTTTGTTGTACAGTGACAAATGTTATTCCAGTCACCTGTCAAGTCCAGTAAGCTTGTGACGATGCATGGGTGAGAAGAGGATTCCTCCACCCCATGCAGCGTCCACATGAAACCACAGTTTGTATTTTGTGCAGACATCAGCTATAGCAGGCAGTGGGTCAAATGCTCCAAGCACTGTTGTTCCTGTGCATAAAATGTAACACACATCTGCAAGTGTCACTAGAAATTACAATAAATTTTACGCAACAGTAGTTTTATATTTCAGTGTAACATGCTTCAATCCAAAGATGATAGAGATTTTGAAGCTGGAGGCCACAGACTGGAAAAATGGGAAGTTTGAAATCATTCTACAAATGTTTACCAGGAAGCAGGACCTAACTTTCGTATGGTTTCTCTGGAACACAATTTTGATTCCTGTATCTAGTGCAATCATTTTGCTGTTTCTCAAGAAACTGAAATTAAATTCCTACAATTACTGTAAGAAATTACTGTATCTTGAGATTTGAGGTTCTGATTGTGGTGTTACAATCATAGTTACTTGGGACGTGAAGCATACACATGTAATTCCTGCTAATTTAGAAAAAAATGTCTGAGTGTTTGCAGACACTGCTGAACCTTAGCACTCATCTCGTCACATGAGAAGTGTTTGTCCTTCAAAGTGCTTCTTCAGTGATCCACTGAAATGCATATCACTAGATGCATTATCTTGGTTGAATAATGGATGGACAAGGTATTCCCATTAGTCAGTGGTAAAATTGTTGTTGGAATTTGGGGATATACAGGACATTATTTGGAGCCAGGATAGCTGTCAGTATAGCAAACAGGACATAAGCTGGATGGCCTGGGTTTGATTCTCAGCAGGGAAAAGAAATTTCTCTGTTCTCCACAGCATCTAGAATGGGATACCAGAGGCTCTTTCCCTGGGAATAAATCTGCCAGGTGGTGGGTGAAGCTGACTCAGGGACAACTGTACCTTTACCAAGGCATTCTTCTTCTTCAGTTCTTGGACTATGGGGCAACAGGGAAGGAAGAACTCTTATTATGCAATGAAGACAGAGTCCTGGTGGATTGACACACTGTGTGCAGTTTCTTCTTCACTGGGGCTGAAGAGGTTATGTGCTGCTGGGACAAATCCCCCTATTACTCTGGCTCTTATATGAAGAAATACACAGTTTTTAGCACATCTGATGATGGTCATGTAGGCCAAAACATGTTGTGTAAAATAGGACAAATAAGGTAAAAGAACTGAGAGTTTTAAAAATTAAATTTTGAATTTAAAACTTCATACCTGCTGTGGCCACCACCATGAAAGGGGCACCACCAATAGCTGTTATCCTCTGCACCTGTGATTCAAGATGTAATGGATCCATGCGTCCAGCTTTGTCCGTCTGTACCAAGCATACATTCTGTTCACCCAGACCAAGCAATGCTGCCATCTTTTGGACTGAGTAATGACAATCTTCTGATGCAAAGAGCACCAGTTTTGGTGCACACCCCAGGCCATCTCTCTGCCTTCCCAGTGAAACACAGAGAAGAAAATGTTGGGCCAACATACAGAAATTCTGACATTATTAGTGGAAATCAACATCCATTTGAAAATAACACAGTTCTTGCTTGTTCACAACATGTTACTGAATGTCTAAAATACATCATTAATATGAATTACTTTCCTGCAATCAATGTGTCTGTCTTCTTTCTAGTTATTTCTTTTGTGTCAATATTTAATGCACCGAGTTTTTTATTTCATTTGCAGACAGAAGTTTTCATTTATGAATATTGCCAAGTTATATATTTATGGGGGCACGCACTAGCGTAGTAGGTTGAGGCACTATGCTACAAGCTGGAAGGTTGCGGGTTCGAGTCCTAAGGAGGTGGATTTTTTCAATTGACCTAATCCTTCCAGCCGCACTATGACCTTGGGGTCAACTCGGCCTCTAACAGAAATGAGTACCAGGAATCTTCCTGGAAGGTAAAAGGTGGCTGGCGTGTAAGGCTGGCAACCTTACAGCCATCTGTGAGCAGATTGTCTAAACCAAACAGACTGGTCTACCAGTAATAGTCTGGACTTGAATACATGAGGTGCTTAATTCAAATTTTGGCCAGGACACCAACTATCACGACTGAGGTTTCTAAATGTTTTACTCAGTCTCTCCAAGCAAATACTGGGATAGTACCTTAATTAGGCAATGACTGCTTCCTTCCAAAATCTTTCTAGTCATCCTGTCTTTGGATACTATATAGTCTTAACACTGACAGTATTATTAAATAAATAACTAACCTCACTCACATGACCTCTCTGTGCTGGAGCAGCCAGAGCCGTGCATTTGCAGCATTGCAAACAAAGTTTAATATAGCAATGACTTCCCAGCCTAGACATATGTGACCAGAGATAAAAATATTTTTGACAATTGAAGTAGTCATTAGCCAAAAACAGTGATACAAATAAAGACAAATTTGTTACAATTCTTAATTCATTAAGCACGATGTCATGATGACGTATGGGAAAGTGAATGTACAGCTTCATGCATTCCTAACCTTGGCACTAGAGATAGATGAATGGTAAGCTTTACCCTATGGCCACTTTACCCCTGGGAAAAGAATCCTCAGTACCCCAACTCAATTGGCTGTGTGCACCTCAAAGCTGATCTAAACACAGTGGAGAAGAGAAACATCTCTTGCCTCTGCAGGGAATAAAACCATGACTTCTCAGTCATTTAGTATGCAGCCTGTCACTGTACTGATAGAGCTGTCAAGATTCCCAATCATACAAATACAATGTGTAATTCTACTGGAAAGAATTTATGTTCTAACATGAATTTAGAATTAAGAGTGTGAGATTTGAAATTCTCATGATGGTGACTATGAAGAATCCTGCTTGTGGGATGTGATAGTGTGTAGTCTGGTGGAAGTTTACAAGTGTTACAAAGAAATGAACTGCCCCAAACTTCAGGCTTAAAATATATTACTCTGCCTGTTTGGTATAAACCTCTGCCTTGAAGAGAGGGAATATATTTCTACAAAAGTTAGTAAATTTATACCAGACTCTATGGCATCACATCCAAGAAAATAATATGCTTTTTGAATTAGCAATTTCAAACATTGTTCTGCCACAAACAAATTTAGAACAATCAGTGTTCATATCTTGAACCATTACTTTTTATAAATTTAGAAAAACAAGATTTTATTCAGATAATAATATTACTTTTCCTTCCATAGATTATTAAAAGATACTTTAAGTATTGAGACTATATAGTGTCAGATGAAGAGATGACATGAATTGAAGTTTTTGAAGGAAGTGCTTGTGACATAATTTGCCTGGAAGAAGTGAGGAAACAACAAAAATTCTCAGTCAGGATAGCTGGTGTCATGAGTGAGATTCAAACTGACAAAATACTGAGTACAAGTCTAGAGCACTTTGTTTAGACCAGCCTGTTTGGTAATAATTTATTAATTTTAACACATTAACTGATAAAATTAATTTGGAAACTTGTATAGAAGGACTGAAGAAAGCTGAAGGAAGGTGACCAGTTAATTAAGATATTTTACCATGGAACTAAATCTCTTTATTATTCTTGTAGTGGGGTGAGTCTGTTGGTACTTAGGCCTCAAATAGGCCAATCATACAAGTTTCATAAGATAGATGAGAGACTGAAGCATTGGTGGAAAGGTAATTGCTGCAGGAAAGCTGAAGAACTCTAAGAAAAACTGTCCCAGCACAATTTTGTCCACCACAAATCCTGCATGGACTGTTTTGGGACTGAATCATTGTCTCCACAGTGAGAAGCTATTGACTGACCACCTGAACTGTGGCACAGACCACTGACCCAGTTTACTCTGTTCAGTAGTTATTAAAATAAATATGTCTGAATGTGAGATTCAAAGTCCTCACAGCTGTGACCCTAAGATACTGTCTTCTTAGATGTGGCACTGTGTTGTACTGGTAAAGCATTACTGACCATTAGGACCGTTCTGAGTTTTGAGGTTTTCAGTACCTGGTCCTCCTTCTATATATCAGGACCACATTTTTCCATGTTCAGCTTACATTTTTACCTTGTGGATGCAGACTGTGCATTCCTGCTAAACATTTGTAATGATCTACGTGGTGTCACATCCAAGAAGACAGTTATTTTCAGTGTGTTTAAAGTTATTACATGAGAAAAATAAAACATGCATTCAAATCAGCAATGAAAATAATTAATAATATTACACTTAAGATTTTAAAGTGAACTGACCTTAATGTCTGGAAAGTATTTGAATCTGGCAAGATTGATGGCAGTACCATTGGCAAAAGAGCCTCCTGGGCAGAACAAGCCATCACCAAAAGGAAACCCAACCATGTGGCACATTTCCTCTAAAACTGCAGCTTCCATCAGTGTGAATACAGGTGCTACCTCATATGTGTACACACTGGGATTCAGTGCATCTGTCACCCATTGTCCAGCAAGTCCATAAGGATCCACACTTGAAAGTCAGTACATTCATAGACATGAAGACAAATAATTAATGCCTCTGAGACCAGAAAATCCTCCAAATAATATTTAAATATTCAGTTTATATCTCCATTATTTTTCCACTACAAAGATCAACCAGTTAATTATGTATGGAGAAGTAATCACTGTTTATACTGTTGCGGCTCAGGCTGTTAGACTCTAGCTTCCCATCAGGGGGTCTCATATTCAGTACCAGGTGACTTCATGTGAGATTTGTGGTACCCAAGTGGTATTGGAGTAGGTGTCTGCCCAGGATTCTTTGGTTTTCACCTGCTAATCATCATTCAATGCCTGTCCGTCACCACCTCCTGAGGTGTGTGATACCTCTGACCAGGCAACGCACTATCACATTCCTGGTCACTAAATTGGGGCTTCATCTCTGATTCAGCACTTGGCTGATTAGACTGCAATGAAGATTTTTTTTTTTTTTTTTCCTTTCTTTCTTTTCTGAGAGTCATATGAAACACTTAACTGCACTCCATGATCAACCCAAAGAGTTTTTAGGTGTTAAAAGTAAAATAGTAACCACTCTGCTTCAGATGGTTAAGGTGTATGCTCTTTCTTCCGTAATACACATAAAAAGGTAAAGCTGTCCTTGTAACAGGCCGTGAAGGCCCATGGGGGTGTGAGAGGTCAAGGCTTCCACATCCTCTAGACAATCGGCTTATAGATAGCTGTAAGGTTGTCAGCCTTACATGTCAGCTGTCCTCTACCCCTCCAAGGAAAATTCCTGGTACTCATTTCTGTTAGAGACTGAGTCGACCCCAAGGCCATAGTGTGGCTGGAAGGATTAGGTAAATTGAAAAATCCAGTGACCTCATCGGGAATCTAACCCGTGACCTTCCGGCCTGTAGCATAGTGCCTCAACCAATTATGCTACCACATGCCCCCAAAATACACATTTTGCTGTCAAATTGGTGCTAAATCATGAAGTGTTTAAGGGAGATTAGTACCTCAATGCTATTAAAAATGTCACTGATGGAAGTTTATGATGAAGGAACCAAAATTAAAAAAAAAGAAAACAGCATTATATAATCAATTTTTGAATCATGATAAAGTGATTCCCTCCCCAGTAATTTAGCCTTTCCTACCATGCTAAATCCTTGATACATGTCTTCTGCTAAATCCTAAGCTTCAAGAGATTGCATATTCTAGTGAGTCTTTAACAGAAACTGTCACAAACTTTCTTTACTCCTTTTCTTCAATGTTTCTTACTCAGACAGATATACAACTCTTACTGTAAGAACCATCAGTACAATGTTTCTCTTTTACATAATTTGGTATCCATATCCTGGCAGACAAAGTGCTTATTCAACCCATTTGTCTTCATTTATACCACTGAACAGACACAGTACATTTCACAGATGCATATCAAAACTTTGTTAATAAAACTAATACTTTCCCTGCATGTTTCAGACTCAAATTTGGCATGATAAACATTTTTGCTTGCAATACCTAAAAATCATTATATTAATAATTTTCCAGTTAGGCTGTCAAACTTCAAAGCACAGAAGGGTCACATCATAACTTGGGTGCCTATATGTGGGCTGCATAATAACAAATATATTTTTTTCAATATACCAATACATTAATACCCTACATACCCTACATTAATCCAATCGAGGAAGCAGAAGTGCACAATAAGAATTGGATCCATAAAGGTAAAGAATATGTATATAAATTAAATGTTGCCAGGTGGACAGCACTTAAAAATCAACCACTGAATGTTTGCTGGGTTGTACTGATATTGTCATGTGGTCCTGGAATCATACAATTTCAGTACATTTCTACTTTTCTCTTTTAGGTGACTTAGGTTTCATGCAAGACATGAGGCAAGGCAAGGCATCCTACATGATCAGGATCAAGCACTTGGGAATGACAGAACTGTACAAATTTTTCATTCATTCTGAATGAAATCCAGGCAGTGCACTATACTGACCTCGAGAAGAGCTGGTTGATGAAGTAAGGGTGTCCAGTCTTAACACTGAAGGTAATGGTATCATGAATTACTCGAAGCAGCTCAGCATGTGTTGCAGGCTTCTCAGCGGGTGTCAGATTCAGCAGGTCACACAGGTGGTCAGGGTCATGCCATCTAACTACAGGGTTTTTCCTTTGTGTTCCAGCAAATACTGCTTCTTTGAGAACAAGCTCCATCACATCATGGAGGAACTCCCCATGTAGTGCCTCATTGGGGACACTGCAAAACCAGTCCTCACCCATGCTCCAACAAGTGATCACATCACATCCACTCTCTCGCTCTTATATCTTTGCTTATCCATCAACCTAAACTCAACCAATTATCAATTATGACATACTTCCTATTTCCTAATTACTTTCAAATTGGCAGAGAATGGCAAGTAGTTGAAAGTTTAATTGAAACAACCAGCTGTTGCTAAACAGATTTTGAAGAGGGTGAAGCTCAGTTGTAACAGAGAGAGACAAAAGGAAAATATAAATCAGTTGAAATGGATATTTTAAGAAATGTTGGTAAAGGTAGGATGAAGAATGTTGATATTAAGAGATTTATGTGTATTTGTAATTGGTCACAAAAATAAATTGATGTAGAAATGAATAGAACATCTAGACAGAATGCAACAAGATTTATTAAAATCAGTTTTGAATTGACATCAACAAGTAAAATGAGATATTAGTTGTTCTGTAAATGTTGAACTACAGCCAGATGAGTAGGGCATTCTGAAAAACCTTCAATGAATAATTAAAGATGGAGATAATTATATGATTTACACTGAGTTAGCCTACTGAGATCAGTACTTGTATACTACATAGGGCAACTGTGGGTACAGTTTTCATGGACTTCTGTTTTCTTTGCCACTCACTATTATGTTATTATTTCATTCATAATCAGTGTTGTCAAATACAGCATTACTGACATATATGTCAAAAGAATTAGTGTATTTTTAATATAGAAAATATTTAAATAATAATCAGACAGGGCCAGAAGAAGATTGGAGGTTATCATGACAGTGGACATGAAGATTATGGACTCAGATGTGGTGCTGTGTAGTTTAGCACGCCACTGTATCAAACTATGCAATGTTACATCGAAGAAGACTGTAATGTTAGGATAATAAGAATTTAAAAGTGTGTCCTACACACACTTTTTAACATTCTATAAAAAAACAGCACCATTTCTATGAACTTTCCTAGTTCTATTTAACTTATGCAGACAAGATTTGCTAACTGGAAGGACAGAACTACAGTTTTCACTGTTTCTAGCTGCAACACATGCTGTTCAGCCACTGGCAAATGGACGAATATGTTTGAACTAAATACATTGCCTCATTCCTTGAAATTGGATGTGCATCTGCAAGCACAGCTTTCATCTAAAACTGAATATTTAAGAAAATATACCCAATATTTCATTTAGGTTTCCCATTAAAGTGGCAGTATTAGTTGAACATGTTCCATATACAAAAGAGCATCCAACTATCAGTGTTACATTTAATATATATCATTGAAATTTGCTTCCCAAAGTCATTTGACATAGATATTTGTACAGTTTTGTAGACATATAAATTGTACTTCACCACCGATGTAAAATACTTACTGATGTGGGAATTGCCCACATTCAAGAAAATGTGACAACAAAAGTACCATGCTTAGCAATGGCGAGTAAACAGGTGTTGCTAGGCAAAGCGAGTAAACAGCAGTTGCTAGGCATAGCGAGTAAACAGCTGTTGCTAGGCAAAGCCTACAAGGGACTCAGACCCAAGAAAGACTACGCTGGCAAGACCCTGTAGCATGTAAAAAAGAGAAACCCGTCCTCTCGCCAGAGAGGGCGTCCCACAAAGAACAAAACCGTAATGTTCAACAGTAATAAATATCTGGTCATAAGCCCCAGACGGGGCTCGACACCAAGACGTCAGTCACAATATGACTTTGAAGTTTACAGTTAACAGTTCCAGATTTCTACAGTTCTGTTCATATAATGACATCCCACACGGCTTATGACAATGTTTTTGGTATCATTATTGGGAATATGGGAAACCTCAATTCAGGGTGATGAACCATTGCAGCATTTCTGGCAACAGACTGTACATAGTACAGTCACTTCTCCATTTAAACAGATTTTATTTATGTGTTCTTGGAATCATGTAGTTGTCATATTAACACCATTTCTTAATTTACACTGACCTTTTTCAGAACCACATGGTTTGAAATTTTAAAATAAAAGAAAATGGAAGCCTCTCAAACATTGATGCTTACTTCTTTACAAAAAATGAAAGCATTAAGCCACCTGAACCTCAAACCTCTACCTCAGGTATCACGAAAGCCAAACAGTTGCCAATAAATGAGGCACCTTCACCCCTTGCTTCCCTGCTGTCATTACTTACTGGGCCAGAGCATATCCCATGTCCTAATTTGTTCTCACTCTTCTGCCTGATTATGGTTATGTCAAAAAATAACAATCACAGTGGTGAAGATTAATATTATGGTCTTCTGGGTCATGGCACCCACTTGTCAGACAGCAACATGGTCTCATGACCCAGAAACCTAAGTTTCCTCTATGATGGGTTGAATCAATTTAGGGTAGAATTCTGGAAAGGGTAATAACTGAAACTGAAACGTAAAATCAATGTTGAGATTGACTATCAAACTCTGCATAAATATCTTTTTATAAACATATATAAAACATACTTTGCATTGTGTAGTTTTCTTTTTTTAGACATAACTTTACTTCTGGGTTCTGAGACCATACACTATTAGAGATGGATTCGAGTGTTTCAGAATAACATTCTGCCTCATCTTGAAAGTCTGAGAAGCATAATGATACACTCAGGTATTATAATAATATTCCAAGGAAGCTGACTACTCAGGAACATGGGAGATCACAGTGTCACCACACTTGATTCCTACTGTATTGAAGACAGCATGTTCTTCTGAAATGTCCACTTACAATGCTGTGAGGTGTCACAACCCATCAGACTGCAGTCTCAAACCACTGGACTTAAATAGGTAAGCATAAAATATTTCATATATTTTTTGTGCATATGTTTATTGAAGGAGATACTCCTTCCATTCAAAAAATACATAAATTTTACAGACTATAACCTCTGTTTGTACATTCTTTAACTTGCTTATTTTCATGGCACACACACAACTGAGCAGACACAGGCAACAGATCTGAATGCATAACATCAAGGTTCAATTCTGTGCTGCTTGACTGGTATCATGTGTACATTTACAATATTTGCACACTATTATAAGATTCAGGTTCATCCATTACTTCTATATAATGTAACTATCTTGATTTGTTTGATTTTGTAGACTGTAGTTGCTGCAGCCCACCAAGTACAAGTTTTATCATTGCTTTGGTTTTAGCACTGTCCTTTTTAAGTTTTTCAGTTTGTAGAGTTAACAAATTCACCCTCTTTTCAACAAACGTAAGTGCTTCTTCCATGGTGAATTCAATATAGTGACCTAAACCAACAGCAACTAAAATGGTTGAAGTGTCGGAAATATTTGCCTGCACATAAAAGCTGCAACCTAGATCCATCTTTGTTTTAACTCCACCTGATACACCAACATCTGAAATGCTTTGGATAAAATTTTTTAGCTGTATATATTCAGCAATTTCACTATTCAGTTCTTCATATCGTGTGTGTACCTTCTTCAGATCCTCCTTCAGTACATCATTCACAAAACTCTCATAGTGCAGAACTTTTTCTGAAATTCCAAGCTCCATGCTTTAAACCTGAAAAAATAAAAGTGGCCCATGTTGATAATAGCTAAAACACAGCATTTCACCATGCAGGTTGATACAACAGTAAATTCTTAACGTGTATTCAGAAGGGGCTAAGGTGCAAGCATGGTTGCGATACCAGCTATACTGGCAGGTCGTCTTGTGGTTTTCCTCTGTCCAGCCAGACAAATGTCAGGTTAGTGTCTTCATTAGACCATGATCACTTCCTTCCAAAATTCATCAGCCATGGTACAATTTGACGCTAATACACTACACACCCCAGAAGATCAGTATTTCATCAAAACTGAATAGAATATCGATAACAAATCATATGAATCCCACTCTGTTTTCTGAATGTGTCATTAGAGAAGAGAATCAGGAAGACTGATGATTTAAAATTAGGTTAGTTTTCGTTGCGCTTATTCATAACACTGTCCAGCCGTAGGCATATAGTCCTAGAACTGCAACATTATTTATTTTATGTGAATACAAATTGAAATTAATGCCTACATACACTTATATAATATAATTCCACATACACCTCCTCCTACGTCTGCATCACGCTGTACGTTTGTCAGTTATTATACATGGTGGCATATGTGTGCCATCTATGAGCACGTTTACTGACATTTGAATTGGCGGGAAAAGTTTAATTATAGTGTGCGCACAAGTAGGCATATTCAGTTTTTGTATGAGAATAATTTGTTCAGAAATATAATTGAATGCACGGAAAATCTTGTGAACTGTAATTTAACGGCGAGTTTCAGTAATCTTTCACATAATCGAGTCCCGCGATTTAATATTTATTTTTAGATAATTTGCAGCCTAAAAACACCTGTGTTCGTGATTTTGTAGGTTAAGTGATGGAACCAATTCAGTGCGAACCTGTTGGTCAATTGCTGAAAGTAGGCCCAGACCTCTTTCAGAAGATCTCATGTGAATATTTCTCATTGGTTTTGACATTCTTCTGTCATCATACGTCTTTGTGGCGACGGGTGGAAGGTGAATTGTGTATTTTGATAAGTGCCGTAATGTAATTTGAACGTGCAGTGAAATGTGATTTGTTCGTACAAGGAAGATGACGAGTCGTTCCACTAAATGGTAACGTGATCTAGTCAAAACAGTATTATTTTTGTGAAAGGAAGGAGTGTTTAATAAACACCTGTTCCTTGAATGCTGTATGAAATGCAGATTTAAAACCTACTATCATGGCGGTGTAAGAGTAAGATTTTTAATGCAACTACTGGTAGAATTCAGCCTATCAAAGTTTAATATAATACAGACAAGCTAGAATATGTATATTTTCTGGAATTTGCTTAGAAAAATTGGAAACAATCATAGTAGCTTGAATATACTGAAAACATAACGTGGACAGATATATTGAATACATAATTTGTAAGGAATTGTGGGTAGAACTCGTAAATATGAGCATCGAAAGATGGGAGCGATTTCTGAGAGAGATAACAATTTATAAAATATTATTAGGCAAATCGAAATTCTTTGTATAATATATTCTGCCCTGAATACTGTTGGTCGATTAGTAAAAATAGGTTTACACGGCTTAAACATAAGACTGCTAACAAGTATCCTGCCAAATGTACTCTTGGAAAAAATCCTACTGGCTCTCATGCTCAGTTTATATCCAGTAATCACAATTGTTTTTTAAAAAAGCGAATTAAGAATGAACTATAAAAAATAGAGTTAAAAGAGCAATAACTTTTTGGTATGACGCCTCATTTCAGAGGAACATACTGCCTTGATGATCGAGGCAGTAATATCTTCCGAAACATCAGTAAATGTCTACCAGACTACACGGCGTAATATCCCAGAAGATAGTACTCTTCATGGTCATTGCTCTGAGAACCTCAGATCTCAATATTAAAGAAGCGCATTATACACATATTATCCATTTTATAAGAACATGAATTTCAATGCTCAACGTAATTAGTCAGTCATACAGTAGAAAAGTTGTTACTTCATGTTCAATATATGTATACGCTTCAAGGGTTTCACTGATTTTATTTAAATGTTTGACCATATGAACCTCCGACTGTTGTGTCTGAGAAGTCCAGTGTCCTCAACCATGAGTATCATTAATTAAGATGTGTATACGTATATTCTTTCGGAATTGTACCAACTTCGTAATTGTAAAAGTAAAGGTATCCCTGTAACAGGCCATGGCGGCGACCCATAAGATTGTGAGATGTTGAGGTCCCCACATTTTCTAGACAATCCGCTCATAGATGGCGGCAAGGTTGTCAACCCTACTCGCCGGCCGCCCTTTACCCCCAAGAACATTCCAAGAATATTCCTGATACTCATTTCTGTTAGAGACTGAGTCGACCCCAGGGCCATAATGCGGCTGGAAGGTTTAGGTAAATTGAAAAAAAAAATCCAATGACCCCACAGGGACTTGAACCCGCGACCTTCCGGCTTACAGTGTAGTGCCTCAACCAACTACGCTACCTCGTCCCAAGTTTCTTAATTGTAAGCAATTAAAAAGGTCTCTTCGACCTATTTCCATCCCTCTCTCATGTGGTATAGGTAAAAAGTTAAATTTATCCCAGAACTTAAGTAATTAGCATGACATGCGAGTGGAGCAGATTGACAGCTCCACGCTTTCTGAACCATGTGGTGAGCGGTCAGTTTCACGCCACGTCCGCTTTGATCGCCGGTGCCCCCGGTACATATTGGATAGAAGGCTGCGCGAGGCCTATAATCAGCCTGGACGTTATGGTGGAAAGATAATCTCTCACCCTTGCCTGGAGTCGAACCCGCTTTCCTTGGTGGCCCTGCTTGTAGGCTGTCTACTGTACCGAACGAGTTATCACGGTGGTTTCTCCTATATGTAATACAGCCTGTTTTCACTAACGAGAATACGGAGTCTGATTTATGGAGGTACCACCATTACACCTGGATGAAAGTCCGTAATATGTATTCATAAATTGAGTCATGATAGTCTTGGAGAAGGTGAGAAGCGAAGACGTAATTTTGAATGCAAAAACTCGAAGGAAGTTACCACTTGGGAAAGCTAGAAGAAGGTGATTACTTCATATCAAGACCGAAATTTTACAGAAAAAGTGTGAAGGTGTGGACTGGATTCAGCTGGCTCAGAGTAGGGTCCACTGAGGGATACTGCCTATCTGTCCTTCCATCTATCTATCTATCTATCTATCTATCTATCTATCTATCTATCTATCTATCTATCTATCTGTCTGTCTGTCTACAGCCCTTTTGTTGGACCTTGGCCGCTTTTCAGTTTCTGGATCTTTTACACAGTAGTAGGGCTCCTTAGACGGGGGATCAGCCCATCGCAAGGCCCCTATCTACATACATAGGGCAGCACAAACACAGAATAAACGCACATACAGTCCATTCGCGGAGACGAGAGAGTACTCGTAAACAAATGCACGCGGTATCTCCTTGGCTCTTTGAATGAAATCATGCAGCGATCACGTGATGCGTGTATCATTGCAGGGGCGTCCAAAGTTCACTCTTCAGTCTGAATGCAGGTTAACATGCGTCCGAATGAAGTGAGTACACTGAGTAACTGCGCGCTTTGTCCACCCCTTGCTGTCAGCTGTGGCGACTCGGGGCTTCCTTTGTTTACGCTGTCTCGTCTCCGCGAATGGACTATAGACATCCATGCCTCGACTGGGATTCGAACCCAAGATGCCAGTGTTCTAACGGGCGAAAACAGTTCATGCCATAGACCGCACGGCCACTGAACGGCGAGAGATATTACTGGAAGGTCAAATACCTCTTTTCTGTATTTGAAATTACTAAGTGTTCGGAATGAAGAAAGCAGAATTGAATACTTGAAAATTAATTTCGGCATGGGTAAGGGATTCCAGGTGGATGATGCTCTCATGCTGCATCCTGGATGTTGTTATGAACACGCAGGCAACTAACTCATTAACCCATGGAGCAAAATCTTTGAAAGCCCCAGCCTTTTATGGGAAGAAAGACTTTATTACCGCCCCTAGGCCCTACTTCAACCTAATAAATCCAGTACACATCTTCCTACTCAATTTCTTTAAGATCCATTTTAATAGTATCCTCCCAAATGATATTGTGTAAAGTAACAGTGTCAGTTCAGTAGGGCGATTTAATGGACAGTGAAGCTGAAGAGATGTTAAACATGTCACATGACGGATGGACAATTATAACCACCGTACAAGGCGTTCTTTTTTTGGCTGGCAAAGAATGTCTATGAAGCTGTGGTAAGATACACTGTGAGTAGGATTTAGGGGATGCCATGGCGCAACTAACACAATAGATCCGTCTTTCTTGAGAAACCGCCAGTCGCTCAGGTACTCAAGAATTTCTCAGAATTTTATGGAACCTGAAAATTCATCGTCGTGTTCACAAGTGCCCTCCACTGGTGCCTATCCTGAGTCGAATGAACCCAGTCCATATCATCCTGTCCTATTCCATTAGGATTCGTTTTAATTTTATCCCCACACCTACGCTTAGTTCCAGTTGTCTCTTTATGTCTAGCTTTCACATCTAAAACTTACATGCATCCCGATTCGCTCCCATGCGTGCTACATTCCTTTCTAATCTCATCCTCTTCGACTTGATAATTTTAATTATATTTGAATATAATCTTCTCATCTACTGTTTAAAAACGTAAAAATTAAAAAAAAAAACTATAATTTTGCTTGTAGTTTTGTATGATTATAAAACACTATCTGAGAACTGTGTGCTGAGGAGAATATCTGGACGAAAGAGAGGTGAAATAATAGCATCGTGGAAAAATTATTTATCCTAATATTTCACCTCTCTTTCGTCCAGATATTCTCCTCAGCACACAGTTCTCAGATAGTGTTTTATAATCATACAAAACTACAAGCAAAATTATAGTTTGTTTTTTTTTAATTTTTACGTGTTTAAACAGTATGAGAAGACAAAGTTTCTTAACTTGATGGTAGTAAGCAACACCCGAATTGTGTCGGCTCTTAATTTCCTCATTAATCAGAATTTAATTTGGTACTATCTTTCCCAAATATTTGAACTTCCCAACATTTTCAAAAGATCTGTTATCTGTTTTTATGTAATGATTTTGCCCTGCATTCTGGTGACGAGACATCACTATATATTTAGTTGTCTTTGCATTTACTTACAGGCCAACCTCCTTATTAGCTGTTGTTATGGCACAAACCTCTATAATATACCCATTAACACAAGGAAGCAGAGTTTAACAAAAGTGATTATGTGGGCCTCTAGAGGGATATGCGACCGAAACCGATTTAAATCCAACTTCTACAAAATTCAAAATTTTCCTGTTATATACAACAGACTTGTAGTCTATCCATAAATATTTATGGCGGTTCGTTGTTCATTGACCTACCTGGATGGTTACAATTCAGATTGTCACCGAGATTGAAATTTAAAAAAAAAAATCAAGCCAGTTTCGTTTTGACGTGATGATATTACAGTGCCAAACCAATACCAACTGAATGACATAGAAGTCACTAAAATGTAGCCTTTTGGACACATGGAAATGGTTTATCTTTATTCATTGGCGTTCGCATTTTGTGTTCTATTCGTTTTAGTCTACTGTGCTTATTTTAGTTTTTGACGCAAGTTAGATCGTATGGGATTAAACTTAAAATCAATATCAACTTAAATGACTAAGCTAAGGGTTGGCCGCGCCATAGCTCAAGCGGTTAGTCGCTGGCTTTCCACCGCGGCGGCCCGGGTTCGATCCTGGGGTCTGGTCAAGTGGGATTTGTAGTGGACAGAGTGGCGCTGGGGCAGGTTTTCTCCGAGTACTTCGGTTTCCCTTGCCGGTCTTCATTCCACCAATTGCTCCACAATCACCCTCACCTATTATATGGGGCTGGTACAATAAGCCAGAAGTGGCCGCAGTACAAGGGACTTAGTCCCACCCCACTAGCAATAAAAGAAAGCTAAGGGTTGTAGGTCGATTCTCGGCGGAGGTACAAGAATTTCTCCACAGTGTCAAGACCAGCTCGGGGGCCTACCCAGCCTCGTATATGACGGTAAAGTGGACACTATCAGCAGGGTAAAGAGGCTGGGACGTGAAGCTAATCACTCTCACCTAGTGCCAAGGGGAAGAATCTTGGGAGCTGTAATATACTTCTACCTCCCTACGCCTTTGTTTCATGGTGTTGAATTAAGCACAGAGATGGCTTATGGACGTCCCTGTATGCCTACAACTTTTAAGAGATTGAGAAATTTAAATTCTTACAATCGATATTAACGTCCTTGAAAAATTATTCTGTTTAGAGGACTGGATTAGTTCTAAAACGTGGGTTAGATGTGGCAAGGCGGAAAAAAGAATGGAGACAGGAAGCAAAGCCAGTGCCCACAGAAGTCGTAACTGTCGACATTGAAAAAAAAATTATAGTTGTACTGTTCTTATGCAGTGTTTAATTAACGATGCTCTTAATCATTGACTAAATAGCATTGAATAGTAAGAGATAAATAATGAATCTGGGGACAAGCTGTTGTAGCGTGTATCAAGTTACTATCCCACCATTCGTATGGATGTAACGAGGAAATCCAACAAAAGCCTCAGTCAAGATAATGGGTATCCCGGCCTAGATTCCAACCTGCGACCTTCCGAATATGTGCTTTCACTTTAGCCAAATTATTCGGTCTTCTGTTGTTAGAAGGTGTAGTGATATAACAAGAATTTGTTGATTTATTTTATTGTCGCTGAGCATCAGAGGACTCTACAAATTCACGAACAAGTATTTACCCGTAAAATGGGACCTCATTATCTCTCCTCCCCCCCATTTCCAAATAAACTTACATAACCGTCTTATCTTAACATCTTCGTTTGTTACATGATATGTAGCTAAGCAAATAAACAATATTTTGCAGTATTGAAAATAAGCATAAATATGTTGTACAATTAATGGAAGTCATATTGTTGACCTTAATAAAGTTAATGATAATTTGGTATAAAAGTACAGTGTACTCCCAATTATCCACACGCATTTTAGTCGCTTCTTCTTTTAAGTGCGCGTCGTCCGTCCTTCCGGCCATCTTTACGCATGACAACTCAGGAACCGTTGGATAGATTTTTATGAAATTTGAAGCTGGAGACTTGAACGAAGAATTGTTAAGTCTCTACAATTTGTATTTAGATCAGGCAAATTTAAGGATTAATTTTCATGAAGACGTACGCGTATTTCTCTGTGAATCTCGATCCTAATTCACAAAATAATTATAAGAGCGAGAATTTCTTTAAACAAAATCTGTACAGAACACACATTTCGTGTTCAGTACACTTTTCTGTAATTCTTGATGTTTTGAAGATAATCGAAAAAATCGAAGAATTTCTTTATTGTGCTGACACTATGGACTGCCGATCAGACCGAAAGCTTCATTTGTTTCATTAGTACGGATGATGTGGAGTACACTGCATGCATGCATGGATTTTATGACACGTTCAATTTATATTTTGTTTGCAGTTACGGAAGAAACAGGAGCAATCTCCAGGAGAAGTTGGACACGGAAGGTAAGTTTTAAAGCAATCCAATTAACGTAGAGCAGATTGTAAAGTTGGACTTCAGAGAAGGAGTAACTCCTACGTTTCGGACGTAACGTGTAACTGATTTAATTTCGTGCTATGTTGTAGAAATTTCAGTGTTTCAGTAGAACCACTTACACAATATCGTGTGTTCTTACAACGCGTATATGTCGTATATAATTACAAGTTTTCACCGCGTCCGTATTCAGTAAAGTTTTCTCGATCCATCAACATTGTGAAGATGGGTTCCAACATTTATCTTAAACTGCAGTTTTCCTGCGCTCTGCATCGCGATGTCTGAATAAAAAAAAAGTAGTACACAAGTCAAATGTCCCACACGAGGAACTAGCAGAATGTAAATGTGGCGTACAAAATATTCCTAAACGAAAGTACAAACAGTACCGAAACGCTGATTTACTGTGAGTATAATCTATCTATCCGTCTATATATATATATATACTAGCTGTACCCGGCCACGTGTTGCTGTGGCAGATCGACTGAATTAAAAAATTCTGTTGGATAAGTAACCGCTTCATCTGCTTCCACAACAGTGTCGACGGACTTGTATGTGACTGCCTCGCAGTGAATGTTAGACTTAATGATATTGTTAAGGTCGTAGACGTCTTTGTTCTTGGCCGTAAGAATAGCTCGTTCACTCAGCCAATCGTGATTCTTATAATTGGTTTGAATATTGGGAAATACTTTTTCAACCAATTCTTCTTTTGACGTCACTAAATTGCAGAAGTTATGAGGCAACGAAATTCGTCATGAGGTCAGATCAACCGGCACCTTTCCGTTCCCAATTTCCAGCAATTGATGTGAGAATATCTCAGCTGAGCGATCGTTTTGCAGCTGGACACGCATATTTGTACAGTTAATTTTAACGTCTTTACGTGTCGCCACAAAGTAGAGTATTTCAGGCAAGCATTTATTTCGTCCGCTGGTGTCGATCGAAGTATTACAGGTAATGTTTGCCTGAAATCTCCTGCAAACAATATTAATAGGTTCCCAAATGGTCTGATGTTTCCACGCAAATCTTGCAATGATCGATGAAGAACTTTCGGAGATTTAAGATCCTGAACAAACGAACATTTACATTTTTATTTATACAGATATATCTGTCTATCTATATACCCATCTATCTGTCTATCTAGGCCGCACCATAGCTCAAGCAGTTAGTCGCTGGCTTCCCACCGCGGCGGCCCGGATTCGATCCTGGGGTCTGGTCAAGTGGGATTTGTGGTGGACAAAGTGCGTTGGACCAGGTTTTCTCCGAGTACTTCGGTTTCCCCTGCCAATCTTCATTCCACAAATTGCTCCACAATCACCCTCACCTATCATCTGGGGCTGGTACAATAGGCCAGAAGTGGCCGCAGTACAAGGAACTTAGTCCCATCCCACTAACAATAAAAAAAAATCTGTCTATCTATATATCCGTCTATCTATGTCTCTCTATATCTATCTATCTGTCTGTCTCTATGTCTATCAATCTACACGTAATAGTTTTCTTGAATGTGACGCCGTTTAGTCTGCTAGATACTTCACAACGTTTCGGAGAAACATACTGCCTACATCCACCCTGAAGAGGAGGCAGTAGAGTCCTTCAAAACTTTTATTGCTATCTAGAAGACTACACTGGTTTACGTCCAAAAAGTAAGTATTTTTTTATTGCTAGTTGGGTGGGACTAAGTTCCTTGTACTGCGTCCACTTCCCGCCTATTGTACCAGCCCCAGATGATAGGTGAGGGTGATTGTGGAGCAATTGGTGGGATGAAGTTTGGCAGGGGAAACCGAAGTACTCGGAGAAAACCTGCCCCAGCGCCACTTTGTCCACCACAAATCCCACTTGACCAGACCCGGGATCGAACTCGGCCACGCGGTAGCGTGTTTGGTTGACGCACTGTGCTACAAGCGGGAAGATCGTGGGTTCTAATCCCGAGGAGGTCATTGCATTTTTCAATTGACCCAATACTTCCAGCCGCAGAATGGCCTTGCTGTCGACTCAGTCTCTAGCAGAAATGAGTACCAGGAAGATTCCTAGGGGGGGCAAAACGTGGCCGACGTGTAAGGCTGACAACCTCACCGCCATCTATGAGCCGATTGTCTAGAGAATGTGGGAGCCTCGACGTCTCACAACTCTCTGGGCCTTCCCGGACTTTTACAAAGAAAACTTTACTTTTTTTTTTACCAATTCCGTTGAGCTAAGACCTTAAGAAGCTGCCAATCGCTGAGTTCCAGCCGTCCTGTCTGAAAA
Organism: Cryptotermes secundus; assembly: GCF_002891405.2. Classification (NCBI taxonomy): domain Eukaryota; kingdom Metazoa; phylum Arthropoda; class Insecta; order Blattodea; family Kalotermitidae; genus Cryptotermes; species Cryptotermes secundus. The sequence continues at coordinate 566,682 of NW_019727101.1, forward strand.
TGTACCTGTATTATCAGTAGATGTGCTGTGATGGCCACCAAGCGATGGTGGAGTACGAGTTGTTGGCAGCACTTCGTATTGGTTTAAATCTGACACCACGCAGGCAATAACTTCGACATCCCTGGGCTAGACCGTAACAAAAGTCAATATCTTGTGTTTATGTATGTATAACTTCTTACACAATCTGCGTGGCATTTCTCTCTGTCCTTTCGCTTGAAGATTCTGTAATAGCTTCCTCCTGAGACCACTATACTTCGAGTTCCTAAATGGCTCAGCCAGTAACTGCTCACATTTTAATATCCATATCTTCGTGCAAGAATGGAATAAAGGAATATGTTATCATTTATCTTAGATTTATTTCATATCCATCAAGAATCGGCATGACTCGGTAGGTATATCGATGAGCTGGAGGGTAGGGGTTAGATTCCCTGCAGGGGTGAAATTTTTATTTTCTCCGTAGCGTCCAGACGATCTCTGATGCCTACCGAGCTTCCTATTCAGCGAGCACCAGAGGGCTCTTTCCTCGGGGTTTGAGCGAACGGGGCCCAAAGCTAACCGCTCGCCTACATCTAGCGCTGAGGTCAAGAATGCTGGAGCTACACTTCCACTCCCTATATGTCTTCATGGCCTAGTACTTAAGTAATTTAGCACAGAGACAATTTTACCTGTGTTCTTTATTTGGCTGGGGAAGTTGTATGTCGTCGATATATCGACGTCTATGCCGAACGAGTTGGGTCGACTCTTTTGACATTTATTCGAGAGACGAGCCGATCGAATCTCACCGAGGGACTGTCAGGTCTTGGCTCTTGTCTTCTACGGTCTTTCCAGTTCTACATTCAATCTGTCATTATACGCAATATACACGAAATATGTGTCGTTAAGTAAACAACAAGCAAATGAATAACTGAAATCGAATTTGATCAGTTCTTCCTTCAAGATCGATTCGTTTCCTGTGATTCCTATATAAAGCAACAGAGAAGCCTTAACGAGATCTGACCCATTCCATTGAGTTCCACTTCAGCGCGGAAAGAATTGTGTCAGGAATAACACCATTACGCTGCACATTTTGTACATTTTATACAGGGTGTCCCAGGAGGAATGGACCAAACTTCGGGAGGGTGTTCCTTATGTTAAAGTATGCCGATATAACCCAAAACACCTATGTCCAAAGTTGAACGGTTACGGAGATAATGGCCAGAGAAGTGTCAAACTTTGACCGGTGTTACACACTTGTTGATTACAAAATAGATATTAAAACTGGCAGGAATATGTGGATTCTGTAACGTTAATAATGTACGTAACATCAAACTAACTTGTGAGTGACATGAAGCCATAAAATTGAAGTACAAAAAACTCGCATGCCATCTCAAAGTTGTCGTTAAGAGTTCCAAGCACTGTACATGACACATGAATGGTAAGCGATGACGTAACGTGCTGACTGCGCGTTCTGATAAAGCCAACTCCATAAGCACGGATAGGATGAATCACGGCAGTCAAGGACAAACAGAGATAATTCCTCTCAGCTGATAGGTATAATCCGTGGACCCGCTAGAAGACCACACTTTTCTCGGGCCATTATCTCCGTAACCGTTCAACTTTGGACATAGGTGTTTTGGGTTATATCGGCATACTTTAACATAAGGAACACCCTCCCGAAGTTTGGTCCATTCCTCCTGGGACACTCTGTATATACGACGTTTCAGGTGTTATTTCTACTCGTATCGTAAAATCACCATCACCGTCTATTGAGAACATTGTAAGGAACTTCCGGGTTCCTCAAGGGGCGGGAGAGTTTGGTGACTAACACAGCAACTGTTAAAGGTAAGGGTAAAACTGTCCCTGTAAGAGGCCGTGGAGGTCCATAGGGTTGTGAGGCGTCGAGGTTCCCACATATTCTAGACAATCGGCTCACAGATGGCGGTGAGGTTGTCAGCCTTACGCGCCAGCCGCCCTTTACCACCAAGAAGATTCCTGGTATTCATTTATGTTAGAGGGTGCTTTTCAAAAACAATTATGATCCATGGAGATATTATTATTGTTATTTTTCCCCCGTATTTCTCTTTTTGATTTTATATACGTTCCTTCCATTTCTGGCGATGATGTCTAGTGGGGAATTCAGCGTTATAGGTTGTCGAAGGCCGTTGGTTTGGAGGAGAATCCCCAGTTGTACTGTCAAATGTTGTTCTACATGTAAGTTATGCGCTTCCTCGATTTATTCAAAGCAACTTTTCCTTTTGTATAGAAGAACCGGATGTTTTCCCTTAAGTTTAAGAAGAACAATAACGTTTTTTGACTAACTGCCAACCTTGTTCAATCTTAAAAATTTCTCTAAAGACTCTGGAAATATTATTTATGATTATCCCTCCTTTTATTTAGTTTTAAACTGCATCCATCTCAAAGTGCATTTATTAAATCAAAATAAACTTAACCAATTTAATTGCCTTTTTAAATACAGTTATATCTGTTGTCTACTCACAATAGCAGGTATACTCCATTTATTTCAGTCTGAGTCGGAATAAACAGTTCTGGCCCCTCTACACTATAATTACTTGGTTCTACAGTTATACGTACTATATATCGTGTAGTTTCGCTGTAGTTCACGTATTACGGAAGTTTTCTCCCAAATTGTCTGTGTTTTATTGTGTACCACAGAGCTCCACCTTAGGCTCCCTTTCGTTTATTATTTCTGTTAATGATATACATATAAAAATTCATCACTATAATTTCTTTATAGTGTTATTTGCTGATATATTTGGACCGAACGGAGATGAAGTGACAGGAGGTTGAAGAAAACTGCATAATGAGTAGTTTCATAACTTGTACTCTTCGCCAAGTATAATTAGAATGATCAAGTCAAGGAGGATGAGATGGGAAGGGCATGTAGCACGAATGTGGGAGAAGAGGAGTGCATATAGGATATTGGTGAGAAAGCCAGAGGGAAAGAGACCACTGGGAAAACGAAGACGTAGGTGAGTGGACAATATTAAAATGGATCTTAAGATAGATAGGGTAGGATGGTATGGACTGGATTGATAGGGACCGGTGGAGAGCTCTTGTGAAAATGGTAATGAACCATCGGGTTCCATAAAGTTTTGGGAAGTTCTTGAGGAGCTGCACATTCTGAAGTCGATAGAACTCTTAAATACTAAATTCTATGAAATTGTTGTGGAATTTTCAAAATAGTTTCAGTCTGTTGTAGTTTTTTTATTTTTAGATTTTTTCTTCTGTTAATCATTGTAGGCCTATGGAAGTGTTATCTGTGGTTTTGATCTCAAACGCGAATGTTCAGAATGCTATAAAACTACTCCGCTTATCCAAATCAGGTGGATGTGATACTTTTGTTGTAAAGGATTCAGACGTTTTTGCGCCTTTCTCACGTTTTTTTAGTGTTGCCCTATCTCAGAATTATTTTCTTAACTTGTGGAAGTACTCGTAAGAAATGATGCTGTCCCAGTGCTTAACAAATTAAGCACTACGCCATGAAGATGTATGGGGGAGTGGTTGTATAGATCCACAACTCGTGGAAGTAGGCTTCCGTTTTAAACAACGTAACACATTCGCTGTGGGCAAATATAGTTCCAGGGCTATCCTTAATTATTTGTTTTTGTTCCAGTTTACTTTACATAACCTCATTTCTCACCTTTTGAATCTAAGCTTAACCATCATCAGCATGGTTTCCTAATTCAGTCACTTCCCTTGGCTTTATTTCTAACATTAAGGGGAAGACATAGACTTAGGATGTTCGAGAACAGGGTGCTGATGGGAATATTTGGACCGAAAGGAGATGAAGTGACAGGAGGTTTGAGAAAATGGCATAATGAGGAACTTCATAACTTGTACTCTCCTCCAGGTATAATCAGAATGATCAAGTCAGGACGGATGAGATGGGCAGGGCATATAGCACGAATGGGGGAGACAAGGAATTGGTGTCAAAGCCAGAAGGAAGGAGACCAATAGGAAGACCTATACGTAGGTGGGTGGATAATATTAAAATGGACCTTAGAGAAATAGGATGGGGTGGCATGGACTGGATTGTTCTGGCGCAGCTCCATGGAGTTGGTTATATTGGCCTACACAATGGATATCTACAGTTTTTAAAAATATATCTTTTTATAAATTGAGTGCTTGGCAGGTTACGCCCAAAAATATATCTGGCTTATATGTTACGTGGACCCTGAAATAATTTGAAATAAATATATAGGCCCATTAGAAGTGTCGTGCGTGACACTTCATCGAAATATGTCAAAGAACTGGAAACGATTGGACTATACGTTGAAATGAAGCCACACAGTGGAGCGAACAAGGTAACACAGCCATAGGGCTGTAAGACGTCGAGGCTGCCACATTTTCTAGACAGTCAGCTCATAGATGGCGGTGAGGTTAACCACGCCATGGAGTAACCTAGTTTGGCTCTCAAAACCAAATCAGACACAAATAGCTCGATAAAATCCGTTTCTTGGTTTGGATATTGTTACTTACCGAATGACAGATTACGCGATTCTTGTGAAGCTGATAGTTGCTAAACCAGCCAGGAAAATTCCTCGTTCTCGTAGAACCCAAAGGTTTATTACGGTCTTCGCACAATGTCGGTAACTGGACGTTGGCATTTGAGATGGGCAGATTGATGCTGCAGGGGGACTACCGCCTTGTGGAGAGGAGGTTGCGCTCTCCAGTGACCCAGAGAGCTCGTGGTAGCGCCACCCGTCCCATACAGGTCAAAGAGTAGTGGCCAGACGAAGTGTAGTCCCTGGTCCTCCATGTTAGGGGTTGGGCGTGGGGTAAGGACCCACCCAAGATAAAATATTGTTACGAAACCACAGAGAAGGCCTAGATAGATAGACAGACAGACAGACAGACAGACAGACAGACAGACAGACAGATAGATAGATAGATAGATAGATAGATAGATAGATAGATAGATAGATAGATAGATAGAGTGAGCACTCGTCGCACGCTGCTCGGACTCTGAAGACGGAAGCAGCTTGTACTTCCGAAAAGTCGGTAACACTGCACAAATCCACACGGTGCAAAGTCTCGAGAGCAAAATCATCGCTATCAACAAGAGACAATCGTGAAAAGCCGAAGTTCGTCTGTATAATGCTTAACGACATAATCCCATTTTGTTTCGAGTAGACCGAAAGCGTAAACTTCAGAATGAAATGAAGTCTGTAGATCGTGTAAGATTATGATTCTAATTGCGTGTTGTGGCGTATTGCTACCTGCTATGCCCAACGGGTCTTCGGGAAATGTCAAGCGGTAATAAGAAAGGATATAAACTGAAAGAATGTTGTAGCACATAGCTGATTGGTGTCTATAGCTGAACCTGCCAAGTGCTGTTGTCTCTATCTTCGCACAAACATTGTGCCTGTTTTCCTCTCAGCTTGCGCATGTTTCATATTGTAGTTCCAGGTACTTTATGATCCTGCATGCTGTTTGTGGTTTGGGTGGGGCTTTTATTGTTACGACTTTAGTTTCAGTTTAGTGATTTTCTTTGTAGCTGCCAAAGAGATGTTTGTGAACGTAATGAATTTACTAGAACACTGTGTAATCAGAACATTACATTTACAAATTACGTTATTAGTTGCCAGCTACTTGTTTGCACCTAACATGCATCTCAACATCAATGTGTCCACTCGTTAGGAGGTATAGTTTAAAGGATTGACACCACAGCCCACATTTGGCCTTAGTATTCTTGCGGAGGTACAGCTCCACTTCTTTTTGACCTTCTTTAGCAGGTGTAGAGGAATGGTTAGGCTTACGTCCCGGTCACTTCGCCCCTGGTACTCATTGGATAGGAGAGCCGGGATAGCGCAGTTGGTATAACGACTGGTTATGGGCCGGACGGCCGAGGGGTCAGAGTTCGAGTCCCGGTAGTGTCTAGAATTTTCTCCACGGCTTCCAGACCGACTCTGAGGCCAACTCAGCCTCCTATCCAGTGGGTACCAGGAGATATTCCCACGGGGTAAAGTGGTCAGGAAGTGATGCTGACCACTCACCTCCAACTAGTGTCGAGGTAAAAAAAGTGGATCTACATATCCACTCCCCCCATGCATCTTCATGGCGTAGTGCTTAATCAGTTAAGCACAGAAACAACTTTGCCCTACTCATTGGATAGGAGGTTAGATGCGCTTAAGGACCAGTTTGTAGCCTGCCTCCTCTGGGAATCGAACTCAGATATCTCGTCCTCCAGTTCATGCACTAATCACCATATTGACTGACCTTCCTGGCTCATTGCATTAGAGGGGCAAAATTTAATGGGCTGGAACTCAGTCAACTATGAGCCTGCTACAGCAGTACCTGCAGTTGAGGAAGACAGTCGTGAACGCCATATACTGTAGACTCATGTAGACACGGCTGTTAAATTGTATAACATGTAGAACAGCTTGAGTTTCTTAGTGTGTGTTCCAACACTGCACATATCGTAGGCCTGTATTGTGTAGGTTAAGGCTTGTTAACAATGGAAGTACTTCATGCGCTCAAAACTGGCGTCATTAAAATTCTAACGTAGTTAAAAGGTTTTGGAATGGACAGTTTTATTACAAACGACATTCGGACTCTAGTGTAGACGTGTCTAGACGTATCTGGACGTATAGTAAGAAAACGTCAAGGTAACAAACGTCATCTTTATTTTAATAATAAAATGATTGTGCTTCCAAAAACATTCTAGTAAACACAGTCGAGTATAACATGTTTTAGATTTTCTGATGAGAGACACAAACCATGTCGCCAATTAGTAAAACCTCTGTTTGACATGAAGTCAGTAACTGCAACAGGGGCCATAGTTCGGCGCGGTCTGCTAATCAGTGCACGACAATCTGACAACACAGAACTATGGATTACAGTGTTGTCACGTTACTGAAGGAGTAAACATAACATTCGTTTGGTAATTCACGTGTGTGAATGATATTCTCCGAAACATTAGTATACAAAACTATACGGCTTCACATCCTAGAAGGTTCAGAACTCGCAACGTGTATGAGGGGCTGCTGTCTGGGTTGTAAATTCGTGAAACTCCGTAAAATTCCACCTACGTTTCGAAGGAGCTTATCGCCTCCATATTCAAGATTACTAGTGTCTTGCTTGGCTTACTCGTGCAAAATGAAGATGGAGAATGCAGGGTTCTCAGAAACATCTGTAGGAGCATACAGAGCCACATGGCGTTCCGATATAGAAGACTATTCTCTTCATAGCCCCCACTGTTAGGACATCGACTCCTGCTGCAGACATCAGTTCTACACGTGTTCTGTTCTTAATGTCGCACTTGCAATGCAGACCCATAACCAACACTGGAATTCAGTGTCTAACTGCAAAATTTGCGGCTGAAGTAACCGTCTGTAGCAGATCACATTGGCCGCGCGGTCTAAAGTACGATATGTCTTCGCCGCTCAAACACCGAGATTTACGATTCGAGACCCATTCGAGGCATGGATATTTGTCTGCGTTTATTCTGTGTCTGTGTTGTCCTGTGTAGGTAGCGGTCTTGCGACATGGCTGATCCCTCGTCCAAGGAGTCCTACCGTCTCTCACTAAGATTCAAATTTCATAAATAATTAATTATGAAGGAGAACAGGCCAGAGAGTCTAATACGTCAAGGTAGAAGAAGAGGAGGAGTAGGAAACCCTGTTTTAAAATCATCTGAGAGGATGAACTATAGCATAGATCCTTGTCCAACACAGGGAGTGGGCAATGTACTAAAAGGGTAGAGGACACGTTGCTTAGCAGTTGATCTCGGTCTCGTCTCTTTAGGTTCTTAGGATTAATTGCCCTTGAGGGCATCGCCATTAGAGTCTGAGGGAGCTTTAAGGAGTGTTCGTATCAAGAAAGAAATATTAACACATTTCGCAATTACCATCACACTGAAGAAGCCTAGGAATGTTAAGAACAAAATGTTCCTCCATTCAGCTACCGACATAAATAGTATACACAGTGTTCTTTTATAAACAATCTGGTATACATACACTTTAAAAAAAGTCACAAAAGGCTCTCAGAGGCATCAAAACTTGCGTAAAGCTAAAAGGATAAAGGAACATGCGCACAGTTTTCAGTGTGCAATCGACCGGCATTAAGTTGAAGCTTCTTTAGTTTGCCTGTTACCTTTCACTTTGCATGCAGTCTGCTTCCCGTTTCATACAGACAAAACCCAAAATGCTTTGCTGCTACGGAAAACATTACAGGCTAATATAAACTCTGTGTATAATAATGTTTCATTAGCTTCCAAGATCTTCAAGCAGACGCCCTTTCATTATGCTTCCTTAATTAGTCTTCTTAATAGTGGAGTTAAGGAAGAGGGAATAGGCTTTATTCTTACAGCTAGATAATCACAGGCCCTGATTTCCTGTATACAAACAGTACTTCTAACAGCATATGTAATTTGATAATTATGTACAGGCTTAATATCATATTTGTCACATACTATTTTAATATTATATTCGGATAGATCTGTTTAAAAACTGTCAAGAAATTCAACATTTAAAACCCTTGGCTAGCGTCTGAAAACAGCCGGACTGCAGTATAGCGACGGGCTACCTGCTTGACGGTAAGGGAGCTACTCGTATTTCCGACAGGAGAAAAAGATTTTTCTCTATACCACAACGTCCACTCAGCCTCCTACCCAATGGGTACTCGGGAACAGGACCATGAAGTTGGCCACTCACCTCCGTCTCGTGCCGAGATCAAGAATGGTGGAGCTACATTACCATCTCCCAACGCGTCTTCATGTCGTGATACTTTATTAAGCAAGCATAAGGACAACTTTACCACTTTTTATCATATTGTAACGTGTTTGGAGTAGATATTTCCATGCTAACGCAATAATAGTGTGCCGTTGCGTAGACAGTGCCGAAGCAACGAACGCTTTTCCCCGGAGATGAACAACGTTGAGTAACAACGGACGAGACGAAACTCGTTACCAGTGTATAAAGAGCGTTCCCGAAGCAACGGATTGCCGAACACGTGAGATCGAACCTTGGCGAGGGGTGTCCTCTATTGAGTCCGCAGAACACCTCCATAAGCCGAGAGCTACAGACAGCTACAGACGTGACAATATCTTATAAAAGCAAAATTTTTGGTTAAAATAGGGGAGCCGGGATAGCGTAGTCGATATAGCGATTGGCTACGGGCTGGACGACCGAGTAGTCGGAGTTCGAGTCCCGGCAGGGTCAAGAATTTTTTCTTCTCGACGTCATCCAGATCGGCACTGGGCCCACCCAGTGTCCTATCCAATGGGTGCCCGGGGCTCTTTCCCCGTGGGTAAAGTTGACAAGAAAATGTTGATCCATTCCCCCATGGTGTAGTGCTTAATTAGTTAAGCACAGGGGCAACTTTGCTTAAAAGAGGACAACAGTATTGGACGCTTTGTATGTAGATAGATATCTATATCTCGTTCAATATTTATCGCAGCGAAAAAATGTTTCGGACAAAAATTGTAGAAAGAATCAAACATTTTATGACTCCCCCCTTCAAGTTTTAGTTTCCCGAGATAATTAAACAAACGGACGATTGCGCCAGAATTGTTACGCTGTTCGTACATTTTCTAACTTGTTAGTATCTTATACACGAACGTGATAACCATTGCTGTTAGTAGCAGAGAGCTGAAATGACCTCCAGGAGGCAGTAAGAAACGTTCCCATGCTTCAGTCGGTATTTCAGCCTCGACCTTTCTCGAAAACTAGATTCCATTCATGGCGTATTTTCCAGCGAAATTGTCGATATGCAAGTATAGAACGAAACTGAGAAAAGCGAGTAGAAAGTAATTATTCCAATGTATTTGTTTTATGGATTTCATTGCTGGTTTCATTAATTTATTGTCCACTTTCTTTTATATCTTATTTTCAGGTCTATACAGGCTTTTCCACAATTTTTATTGTACATCCACTCCCCCATACGCCTTCCTGGCGTAGTGCTTAATTAGTTAAGCACAGGAACAATTTTATTTTTACCTTTACAATTTCATGTTTCCTCCCGTTAGAAGACCCTGATCTCAGGTGTGTATATAGCTGTAGTTATACTGACATAAGGAGAGAGTGAGTGAGTGAGTGAGTGACTGAGCGAGTGAGAACCAACAGAATCACTCCCCCGTAGAGGAACAATGAGCACTAACAGTCAGACGCCTCATCTCGTCAAAGAGGAAGACCCATTCAAAACACGTAAAATATGGAAAGAACAAAATTATGGCCATGAGTCCCGATGCGTCCCTAAACCAAAACTGACTGTGCTAGCGAGGACCAGCAACAATTAGCTGGACTGGACGTAGGCTCTGCGTGTGTTGCACGACTCCGAGAATTGTGAGGCAGTAAAATATGGCCACGATTTCCCCAGGACTCGAAGTCAAGAATGACTGTGCTGGCGAGAACCAGTAGCAATTTACCCTACCAACCCGACCGACATAGGATATTCGGTTGTGACACAGTTGCACGACTCCCATAGTCATAAGACAATAAAATATGGTTATCAGTCCCGCGAGACTCGGAACCAAGAATGGCAGTGCTGTGGTGAGGACCACCCGACCGATTTACCGAAATAGACCGTAGAGTGATTGAGATTAGCTCTTTCTTACAGACCCAACAGAAACGGTGCCTTTCACTTGAGGACGGAGACAGCCCCACTCTCCCGAAAAGTGTGACCTTTATAATACCGGACAATAGAAAAAACGTATGAATCCACTAATCCTAAGTGTTATACACCGTCGTCAGAACCCACTAGTATCCACAAGTAATGATGGCGTTGTGATGTTGATGGCTAGCTTCAAGCTCTTCCTGTCATAAACTAAATATTTTCTCGTGTGCATAACTTAAAATCTGCGGATACGTAAAACCAAACACCGTCATTGACAAAATTGGATTCAGACGGAAAACCACGGGTAGTTTAAATCATTGACTGGCAACGAATTGCCGTAGGAATTTCGTCAATTAAGTCTTCCACTTCGCATAACATGAAAATGTAACAATCTCTGCTACTCTTCCACCAGGGCAGTCACTACACAGTCTCTTTGCCCTCGGTCCTTGACTATAGTAGTCAAGATGCCTGGAAAGTAATTCTCCTTACACCACACTGATGTGGCAACGCCGATGTGTCGGAATGCTCTATACCATTCATTGTCCACAATGCGCCGTTGCCAACTTCGAGAAACTAATTGCAATGTGCATATAATACTTTAAAATTTTGTCTTCTCTTCGGGGACAGAAACACACTGTGGCATGTCTGCTGAAAACCAGAGGCAGCCGTTGCAAGGGAACAGCTTTGCAAACACGTCCGTTACTAGGCAGTGGCTCAGTGTCGTCACATGATGGCCGCAACAGGCACGCACATAACAATAGGAAAGCTGTTGGAAGTTGTGTTCTCTGTGCGGTCAGTGCCGAGGCTGTATAACAAGGACCAGCTGCCATTACGGGAGAGTCCTGAGACGGTTGTTAGATGAGTAGGAGGTTGACGTAAGATGACGGCCAGCCTGCGGGGACGTTAGACTGGGAAAGAGGAACGTCCATGTTGGAAGACTTTACCAAGCAGCACAGTGAAGACCGCGACTGTGGACAGTAGTCTGTATGTGATAGTCTTCTGTAAAGTGTGGTCACGTGTTGTATGTTGAAGTGTCCAATAAATCCGTTTATGAATCCAAATCCCATCTGAAATCACTCGATCACGTGACAATACTGTTTGGCCAAGTGTTGTTTTTAGTAGTTTCTTTCGTTTTCCTGCCTTGTCGCAACTTTCTGTTGCGCAGACGGTGGCAGATTTATCTGTCTCCGTCTCTACCCCAGATTATGTCCATGTCTCGTGTTGATTCCTAGGTGCCAGCGCACTGGAACAGACAGTAGATAAACGTGGACACTTCGCACAGTGAAATGTCCCTAGACGAGACCCAGCACCAGTGGCTGGACAGTTGTTTCCTATGCCGGTTAGTTCAGCGCTATTCGTTACTCCACACTGAGGTACTGCGGGATGCGTTGCATTTATACTTGTCCGCTGCACACAGATCGGTACAAAACTTTGATTAGCCCAGGTGTCCTCTTCCATGTCGTGGGGTGAGGTATACCCGCTAGGTGCATGGCGTCAGTACACAGTACTAGGAGCATGATCGATTATGTACGATCGATACTCTCATTAGTCGAACTCTGTGCATAAATATTGCTGGACTCCAGACCAGCTCAGCTTCCTGCGGCTAGTTTCCTGTGCATACAATCTGGTATGCCACCCCTCACTAGCATTCCTCCCCCTCCTTACCCCTGCATCGACTTCACTTGTTCATTGCAATACCTCGATCGACCCCCCGCACTACCCTTTTCAGTGCACTGGGACAAAACAATTGGATATCCGCTGCAGCAGCGTTGCGGCCACTATGTCTAATTCATATGAAATGAAGTTTCGAAAAGGGGACTGCAGAGTTTATTCCAGGAAGCTTATAAACCTCGACATATAAGTTCAATTGGGATATTGTTGTATATAAGCAGAAGCACTTGTTCTTAGTCTGGGGGATATAATTGCTTCCCTTGTCAGTATCAGAATGCGATACAGGAGCTAAAACTTCCAAGAAATGCGACTCAGATTAAGCATTTCGTTCAGTTCGTAGAAAGATCCGTGATGATAATTCGAATCGCCTCCAAAAGTTTCACTTGCACATCACTCTAACAGCCATGGTTACCAAACATATTGGCAAGAGAAAAATAAAAGGTAAATCTATCCCTGTAACAGGCCGCGGAGGCACATAATGTTGTGAGATGTCGAGGCTCCCACATTTTTAGACAGCCTACAGATGGCGGTGAGGTTGTCAGCCTTACGAGCTGGCCGCCCTTTACCCCCCGGAAGATTCCTGGTACTCATTTCTCTTAGAGGTTGAGTCGAACTCAGGGCCATAGTGCGGCTGGAAGGATTAGGTCAATTGAAAAATCCAGTGACATCGCGAATAGAACCCGCGACCTTCCGGCTTGTAGCATAGTGCCTCAAACAACTACGCTACCGCATGTCCCTTATTGTCAAGAGTACAGAGTAAAATTCATAATATCTTTCGTTGTTCTCTGTTAGGTCCACGACAAGTAACAAAACAAAAGTTAAATGTTTACGTGTAGGCATAAATATAATATTATTGATACAAATTGTCGCTTACTTACTTACTTACTCATGGAGCTTAGCCCTTCTGGAGGAGTCGCAAATTCTGCAGCTACTCAAGAATTTCCCAGCAACAAATTGTCGCTGAGAAATATATTTATATACGTGACATACAATTCATATTATCAATAAGACAACAGTGCGTACGTCAAGGAACTCCCATATTCTACTGTTTTCCGGGCTACTGGCAGGAAACCAGTATGCTTTCGGAAGGTTCTGTAACCGGCCATCAGGTTCTCCTCTGTCTCCAAGCAAGTGCTGAGACGGTTCCAAAATTCCGTGATGCTGCTACGTGCTTTTCATGCAGCCCTCCGGATATAAATTCGTGGAAGCGAGGCCACTCTGCTGTCAGAGCCACAAAATTATCTTTTCCAAGTTATACGTCGACATTAATCCAGAAAATCAAAATTCCGTGGCCATTTCTTTGTAACCATTCTAACATCTTTACTTTCACCCTACTCTTACTATGACGAGAAGGCGAAGCCTAGGGACCTTCTAATGAAACATTTCCCTTGATGCTAGAAACTCACTATGCTTAATTAAGCAAGAAGACTTGCAGCAACATAGCTTTGGTACTGAAATTAAACCCGCACTGAACAAATTTAAGAATATGTTTTCTGAAAAGTACGGTCGTCTGGATTTCAACGCTTTGTAATTGGGAGAGAGCCCAACGTTTCCGAGAAACTTACTTTCATCTTTAGTGTCGAAGAGTAAACCAAGCAAGAAACCAGCTAATCTTACCGCCTTACTCTTCGGCACTGAAATTGAAGGCGATGTGTTTCTCCGAAACGCCGTGATCTCTCAGAACTGCACTATGATACAACCCAGAAGAACGTGCTATGAGAAAATTAGATCCCAATGAGACTGGTCATTGTTAACGATAAAGTAGTGGCATCTTCTATTTAACCTGCTTTTCTGGCTTGAATGCCCTCCCTCCTGATGCCGATGTCAGGACGAAGTCAAGGAGGTGCCCACTTGTGCAGCTCAGCGACCCGTCAGGCACACAAAACCGCGGCTATTGCCAGGGTAATTACGTGTGCATGTCGCACCATTCAGGCAGTCGAACAATGACTGACCAGCTCCGGGGTTCTCCCCGCCATGTCCACAGATGCTGGCGATCGCAGTGAATTGTCGCCACTCTTCACCGGAAGTCACTGGTTTGGACTGTAGTCCAGGAACTTTGTCATAGGCTTATGTCGCGAGCTTTAGACCCTTCTTCCATGTATCATATAACTTAATAATAATTGGTAAAAATAAAATTGTCCCTGGCTTAATTAATGAAGCACTCTATATGAAGCCGTTTGAGGAGTGCAGGTATAGTACTACCATTCTTTACCTCGGTACTAAATGAAGGTGAATGATCAGCTTCAAGCTCCTACCGCCTTATCTCCGGGGAAACGACCCCCGGTATCTATTATATTGGAGGCTGGGTGGGCCCTAGAACCACTATGAACATTATGGAGAAGAAAAAATCTCTTGCCATTACCTGGTATCGAACCACGACTCTTCGGTCGTCTGGTCCGTGGATTAGTCGATATACAAACTGAGATTTTCTGGATAATAATGATAATAATAATACTTCTTCCCAATTAACAATTATTGGAATAAAACTAACGAAACGTGGGAATTTCCTTTAAGAAATATTGTTACATGTAGGGGTTTGTACGTGACTTATATAAGACTGGTTCTGGATTGGATGATTGGATTTATTGACACCTTATTCACACATCTCGGAACTACAGGAAATACAGCGCTACTGCTGAACTACACACTTTACAGTTCACTGTTACAAAGGCACTAAGGTTCTCAGTCTTCACTAGTTGTATCCTGGCAACGGATATATAACAGTCTCACTCTAACTTCAAATCACACTTGAATTACATCTTAACTACACTGCACTCTACCCTCTCAACCATTTTCCATGACAGCTTCGTGTCCTTGACTCACGGCTTCTCAGCTATGACTCTCCGCAAAAGACTTTATTGCCCCCTATAAACCTTCAGCACGGACCACGCATATAGAACACCTATTATTGTAGACGTGTTTACAGTTCTGTTGCCTAGCACTGGACATGGGGCGAACTACATTGAGAACACAAGTCACATGATTCCTACCCAGCGAGATCAATGCCTGTTGCCTACCAACGAGCTATAAACATTGGTACTATTGTCGCGTGCCCGTATTACGGGGTGCTTATCATGCCTGGCAATGCGTTGACATGTCACAATACATCTGAAGTTTATTAGTAATTATTTGTTAACATTTTTATTCTCTACAAGAAAGCCTGAGGCTGAAAGGGTTCACGGAACACCGTTGTTCCGCACGGTGAGCTCTTTCGGTTCATATATCACTTTACATCTAAACGCTTTCATTGCGGATTAAAAGAGTGAACATTTAGACCTCTGTTCGAACCCCGGTTGCTACGATAAAGAGCCACGCCCACACTTACTATTGCTGGGATGGGGAGGAGGAGCTGTATTTTTGCAACGCATGGCAATCCTCTCTCTCCGCTGCAGCAATGAGCTTTTCTTCGGCTTACGTTTGCGTTATGTTCTTCAGGAAAATGCAGTGGCAAATGCTGTCACTGTACAGCCTGGTAGGGACCTGCAACAGTGTGCAGAACTGCACTTTTCGTTGACAAGTAGAGAGGGAAGGGGGCATAATTGAGTAAATTGATATGTTATTTCAGCGGTGGGGGGTCACGACATAGCAGAATTTGGGAACGCCTGCTCTAGACCTATATCAGTGTATCGATATAGAGCTTTCCCACATCGTTTCGCTTCAGGGTTTAGAACCAAACATTTACATCCTCTTTAAAATAATGTTTCACCAGCCTTCATTGCTTTTCATGGGCTACACTAACTATATTGGGGGTACGCCGTAGCGTAGTTGGTTGAGGGAGTATGCTACAAGCTGGAAGGTCGTGGGATCGAATCCCGATGAGGTCATTGGATTTTTTTCAATTGACCTAATCCTTCCAGCCGCAGTATGGCACTGGGGTCGACTCAGCCTCTAATAGAAATGAGTACCAGGAATATTTTTGGAACGTTCTTGGGGGTAAAGGACGGCTGGCGCGTAGGGCTGAGAACCTTACCGCCATCTATGAGCTTATTGTCTATAAAATGTGGGAGCCTTGACATCTCACAACCGTATGGGCCTCCACGGCCTGTTACAGGGATACCCTTACTTTTACTTTTATCCTAACTATATTACTCAAATGCCGGTCTCGGTAGCCAAGCGGTCTAAGGCATGCACTGTCTTCGCTCGCTCTGAAGCCGGGATCGTGGGTTAGAATCCCACTCAGGGCATGGATGTTTAGTTTGTGTGTGTGCGTTTTTCTGTGTTTGTGTACAGGTAGAGGCCTTGCGACGAGCTGATCATACGCCCAAGGAGTCCTACCGAATGTGTAAGATCTAGAAAAACCGAAGTGAAGAGAGAAGTTCATGGAGGTAGGCCTAGGCCCACTGGGGCTGTAGTGCCAAGGGGAACAAAATATTACCCAAATGAGGATTGATATTTTGATAGTTGTCAAGTTTCATAATGTAGTCATCTGGTTTATGACGATGTGTAGCCTAGCAGGTGGATGCCACAGAAAATGGAGGAAGCATGTTCCTCCGAAACATAAGTCCCCATCTACCAAACCACACGGTGTCATAACCCAGAAGACAGACTAGATAACACTGCTTGTTTTCTGGGGGTGCCTTTTGTAATCTGATCATCCCGACTCAGGTTTCTCATACTCGAGTCCCGCCTACATACGTGCTGGGACACTACCTTAAATCAGGCCTCGGCCACTTCCATATAATTCCCAGTTCATTGTTCATCACCGTTCAAACATCCGACGCTAGCCTATATAATCCAACTTACTGACAGCGCTACTAAAATGAGAATAAGAGGCGAATTTCTTAATTATGTAAGCTTCTCAGTTCCCCTTACCTTTCCTCTTTCGTACGTCTGTCTCTTCTATTCGTCACTCCATTCTCAAACACGTGGCGTCCTTTACAGCATATAAGAAGTATGCATTATGTGGAAATCATGTTTCCTTGTCCATGTGTCTGTGATCTAACATTAGATCCTAAACCGATGGACACTTTTTCTTAAAATTCGCAAAATATTGTCGGTCAAGTTCGATTTTCAGCCACTTTAATTATTGAAGCTTAAATGAACTTTTCCGTCTTTATCGTAGACTTTATTCAGATCTTGATTAAGGTCTGCCTGTGTGAGTGGTGACCGATCACGTTGGCCGCGCGGTCTAAGATATGAATCGTCTTCGCTCGCTCAAACACTGGAGTCGTGGATCCGAATCTCACGCAAGGCATGTCTGTCTGTGCCTTTATTCTGTGTTTGTGTTGTCCTGTGTGTAGGTAGCGGCCTTGCGACGGGCAGATCACTCGCCCAAGGAGTCCTACTATCTAAAAATTACGAAACTGAAGAAGAGTCAAAGGCCCAACTAAGGTCTGTAGAGCCATTGATGAATGAATGAATATATGACAGATTAGTGCGTAACAATAATGGGTCATTTCGATTTTTAGCCATCCTGGCCAACTGCTAAGCCTGGTACTTAGAGTAGGAGCACCAGTGGACTCTTCTATGTCTCCCGTAAACTGCTGTTAACTCCTTAGTTTGCATCATTGTGCTTTTGAAGTATGAATACTGCTGGTTTCATCTGATGCACGCTGTGTTTTGCTGGAATGTTGGTTATATACCGGTCACAAGTTCGCTTAACAAAATGCAGAGGGCGCTAACGGGAACTCTGTGAGGTCCTATGGCCCTGTGGTACTTCTTCCAGTCTTCTTGTGCGTATGGCAGGCGGCTCCCTCGAAAAATTTTGTCACATCTAGTGGTGTGAGTTGCGAGCGGCTCCCGCACGGCTCTCTGGAGAAAGTCGTAAAGAAATGCCGTAAAATGCAACAGTGTTCCAGACACCTTAAAACGCCTCATTATACTCCTGTGCTGAACACTTCTCACGTACCAACAATTGGTGTGTGTGTTCGGATGTGTGTACCTAATAGACACCTAGTCCAAAAAACAATCTGTATTAATGAAAACTTTATTTATTTGGTTCTATGAATATAAAGTAAAAGTAAAGCTACCCCTGTACCAGGCCGTGAAGGCCCATAGGGTTGTGAGACGTTGAGGGTCCCACAGTATCTAGACAATCGGCTCAAAGTTGGCGGTAAGGTTGTCATTAGGTGTATTTGAAAGAAAAATTCCCAGATGCGTTTTTGGAGCAGTGCAGGATAAGGTTACACGGAGGAAGGAATATAACCATGAATTGTATAAGCTATTTAATGAGCCAGATATTACTAAATATATAAATATAAAGAAATGAAGCTGGGCTGGACATATTGTACGTATGGAGAAGAGTAGGACAGTCAGTAAGATGTTCGATACTAGACCTGAAGGCACCAGGAAAATGGGAAGACCCAAACTGAGATGTGACCCAGGATATCAGGGCCGTAAGGGCGAGCATTTGGAGGGGTGTTGCTATGAACAGAGAAGGCTGGCTTAAGCGTCTGAAGGAATCCGGGTTCCACACAGGACTGTCGAGCCACTGTTGATGATGATGATGATGATGGAGACACTAACAGATCTCTTAATAAGATAAAGAAGAAATATGTTCAGAAGGGCATAATGAGGCGGGAATTCGATTTGTATAAATTAATTGAACACGGAATTTGAAGGATTTGTAACGGCATTGGTTACGCGTGAGTTGGGTAAGATTTGTTTGGAATATTTGTAGTAAGAAAAGAAAGTAACTGGAAAAACTAACATTTTCTAACACTGCAATCTGTATCTGTAAGTGGATGGAGAACGTGGGACTGTTGTGAAGGATTATGATGATAATATTTCCACAATTAGTATGCTCAGTATCTGTTTCGTTCCTCAGGCGAAAAGGCATATTTTCAAAGGGTGTATTAGCCGTCAGGATCTTGTCCTGCATTCCGGTGACGAGACAGCAAAACATACTTAGTTTTCTCTGCGTTTTTATTGCTAGTGGGGTGGGACTAAGTGCCTTTTACTGCGGCCACTTCTGGCTTATTGTACCAGCTCCAGATAATAGGTGAGGGTGATTGTGGAGCAATTGGTGGAATGAAGATTGGCAGGGGAAACCGAAGTACTCGGAGAAAACCTGCCCCACAAATCCCACTTGACCAGACCCGGGATCGGACCCGGGATCGAACCCGGGCGTTCTCTGCGTTTACGTCTAGACCAACTTCCTCAGTAGCGTCAGTTAGAATTTCTGTCTTTTTAACGATATCTGTTATCACCAAACAGAAAATATGTTTTAATATAAAAATGCGAAGAAGGACGATGAGTGAGAGAAAGGTAAATTGTGTTACTTAACGGTTGGGATGTTAAACCTTGTGTGAGATATAGTTTGAATGAAGTGTTCAGTTTAATTGACAAAGTTTTGGTTTAAGTTATAGTTTATTTGTTAGAAGAGACACTCTGGGTAGTATCCACAGGGATAATGCACACGTGCCGAGGGAGTGAATGACGTCAGGGTTCTGGTGTGTTGAGTGTGCTGTGAACTGGAAGGTCGAAATGCTGGTTGAAGGTTGAGCTTAGAATGCAAGAAGTGGGTATATTAAAATGATCAATTGGAATAGTGAATTTTGTTAAGATATTGGAAAGTGTGGTCAACGTTCCTGGCTACAGATCCAGAGGTCCGGGTTCGATTCCCGGCTTTACCGCATTTTTTCTGAGAAGTAGTGGGTTTGGAACGGGGTCTACTCAGCCTCGTGATGATAATTGAGGAGCTATTTCAAGAAAATAGCGGCTCCGGTCTAGAAAACCGACATTAACGGTCGTGGGGATTCGTTGCGCTGACCACGTGACACCCTCTATCCGCAAAAGTTGGCACTAAACTTCGCCGACAAGCGGCGGTCGCTCGGTCGGTATATTTCGCTTGCTGACTAAAATCACGGAGTTTGTTTTGTATTGGAAAGTGGGGTCATGCTATAGCCAGGTGGTTAGGCGGTAGTTTCTTACCGAGAAGCCTCTGGTTCAATTCTGGTTGACTTCTTGTGAAATTCTTTGTGAAGATGTGATTTTCTTTATTCGAGTTTCTGTGGTTTTCCTCTGCTTATTGCTGTTCCACAATTGAGCCATGGTCACGTTCCCATCACCTGAAGAGTGTTGTAACTTTCAGCAGGCAACACCTCGTCAGACCTTGGCCTGCAAGTTCCAATCTTCGCCTCTGACTCAGCACATCGCTGGTTCCGGAGTTAGGAACTTAGCTTATGGTGAAAAATACGCATTTAGGATAAGGAGATAATTAGGAGGCACGTGATAGAACTGAGGTAATGTAGTAAGATGAGTGGCGTTCAGAGTGGAATTGATAAAATTTATTGATGTAACTTCATTAAGAGAAGATTATGTTGAATTACAAAATTCAGATTCTAGTACCGATGACAGTATAAATATCTAAGTGGGTCACTTGACACTCTCACGTGTAAGGGGTTTTGCGCGTCACTATTAACGGGTTCTGGATGGGATGATTGGATTTATTGACACCTTATACATTCTGATCGTAACTACAGGTAATTAAACGCTACAGGTATTCTGCTCACAGTTACACACGCACTATGGTACTCAGTCTTCATTGGTCGTATCCTGGCAACTGATTTATAACAATCTCACTCTCACTTCAAATCACACATAAAGCATTCTTTGCACAGCCTAATATTTTTCTTGCCATTATTCTGGAACTGCCAACTCAGTTCAATTCCTCTGTTCCCAAGCTCATATCCTGGCAGGTTGGTGTCTCGAAAATCGATTCGACTGGCTTTTCTTAAATGAATTCTTTAATAACTACTTTGCACGGATGACGCAGAAAACACAGTCTCTCTGTTGTTGATTAGACGTGTTTGCAGCGCAATTGCATAGCAACGGAAGTTACTTGCTTATTATTCGCCGCGAGAATATGTTTTATGAGTCGTTGTCCAGCAGTGAACGTCTATTCTGACTTCACTATTCCGGCTTTCGGATGTCATGTCACAATATAATTAACAAAGTAACTCATTTCGAGTAGCAGAGTTCTTGCAAATATAAAAGTCGATATATTCGATTAGTGGGGGTTGGAGTCCAGCTGGGTCCACTCGGCACGGCGGCCACTGATTGGCCTATTGTACGTGCCCTAGGTGATTATGATGATGGAGACTTTGGTGGAAGGAATATTGGCAGGGGAAACTGAAGTACTAGTAGAAAACCCGCCCTAGCTCCACTGTGTCCACCACAAATCCCACTTGACCAGTCCCGGGATCGAACCCGGGCCGCCGCGGTGGCATACCAGCGACTAACCGCTTGAGCTATGCCGCGGCCATAGTTGATATCTACTCAAGAACTTCCTCGCCTTTCATGTAACCCGAAAATATGTTACTGTGTTCACAAGTGTCCATGCCTGTTGCTGTACTAATCTAGATTAATCCTAGCCACACTTTCCCATCGTAATTATAAAGATCCAGTTTAATATTAGCCTTGTATTGAGACCTAGGTCTCTTTCCCTTAAAATGCTGAAAGCAATATGATCTGTCCCGTGCGTTCTACATGCACCTCCAAATAACCTTTTGTTTGGTTCTAATTATTAGTCGAGAGTACAAATGAAAAAAGAGAACAAGTCAAATTACACTGGTTACAGGATCCAAGCGAGTTAAATCTGAGCAATATAAGACGTGAAACCAGCAGGCATTTCAGGAATAGAGAGAGGGACTATCTGAACGAAAAAAATTAATGAGAATGCAATGAACAGTAAGAACAAGAACATTAGAGACCTGTATAGAGGGATAAATGAATTTAAGAGGGGTTACCAGCCTAGCAGTAACTAAGTGAAGGATGAGAATGGTGATCTTCTTGCAGATTCCCACAATATTTGAATAGGTGGAGGAACTACTTCTCTCAGCTTTTATTTTTTCCTTGGCACTAAAGCCCCAGTGGGCCTAGGCCTACCTACATGAACTTCTCCGTTCACTTCGGCTTTTCTTGTTCTTACACATTAGGTAGGGCTCCTTGGGCGGGTGATCATTGTCGCAAGGTCTCTACCTGTACACAAACAAAGAAAAACGCACACACACAAACTAAACATCCATGCCCTGAGTGGGATTCGAATTTACGATCCCGGTTTCCAAGCGAGCGAAGACAGTACATGCCTCAGATGAATGTCATCATCAATGTTGGTTTCGACGAAACAGATCAACTACTGATCAGAGTTTTACATTCGTCAGATTCTGGATAGAAAATGGGAGTACAATGAGACAGTATATCAGCTATTTGTAGACTTCAAGAAAGCCTATGATTCAGTTAGGATGGAAGTATTTTACAATATTCTGATAGAGTTTGGGATACCCATGAAACTAGTTAGGCTGATTAAAATGTGTTTAAATGAACCGTATAATAAAGTCCATACAGGTCAACGTTTGTCTGATAAATTTACTGTCCAGAATGGTCTAAAACAAGGAGATGCTTTATCACCATTACTTTTCAACTTTGCTTTGGAATATGTCATTAGGAAGGTCCAGGAAAGCCAAATGAGACTGAAATTAGACGGGACCCATGAACTGTTGGTCTATGCCGATGATGTGAATCTACTGGGTGATAATATAGATACCATAAAGAAAAACACAGAAATTTTAATTGACGCTGATAGGGAGGTAGGTCTAGAAGTAAACGCAAAAAAAAAAACGAACTAAGCATGTTTTGCTGTCTCGTCACCAGACTGCAAGGCATAATCATTATATAAAATAGCTAACAGTTCCTTTGAAAATGTGGCACAGTTCAGATATTTGGGAACGACAATAACAAATCAAAATTTGATTTTGGAGGAAATTAAGAGCAGATTGAATACGGGTATGTTTGCTACCATTCAGTCTTCTCGTCTGCTGTCAAGAAATTTAAAAATTAAAAACTATAAAAATTCAATTTTGTCTGTGGTTTTGTACGGGTCTGAAATTTGATCTCTGACATTAAGGGGTGTATATAGACCTGGGGTGTTCGAGAACAGGGTTCTGAGTATAATATTTGGACTGAAGAGAGATGAAGTGACTGAAGATTGGAGGAAACTGCATAATGTCGAGCTTCATAACTTGTACTCTTCACCAAGTATAATTAGAATGATCAAGTGGAGGAGGAAGAGATGAGCAGGACATGTAGAACGATTGGGGAGACTGTAAATCTCTATAGGATATTGGTGGGAAAGCCAGAAGGAGAGAGACCACTAGGAGGAACAAGAAATAGAGGGATGGGTAATATTGAAATGGATCTTACAGTGATAGGGGGGGGTGGTATGGACTGGATTGAACTGGGTCAAGATAGGGACCAGTGAGGGCCCTAGTGAACACGGTATTGCGCCTTTGGGTTCCATAAAATGCTGGGAAGTTCTTGAGTAGCTGCACAACTGGCGGCTTCTCGTACGCAGCGTTGGTTATAATCTACTAGACCGCATGTGTCACAATATAGAGGTCAGCTGTCTTCGTAGTCACCACTGTGAGAAGCACAGATCTCGCATAAGCAATGTGTTGCCACGAATTCATTTTAAAGTGTTATTAAAGGAGATGTTATGAGGACTACCGATGAGTTGAATTAAGAAACGATGTATCGTCAGTCAGTATCGCTACTTCAGATTACTGTCGTGTGGAATCTGACACCGTGTAGTCTGATAGATCTTTAGCAACGTTTCGTGGTAAAGTACTGCCTCCATCATCAGGGTGAAAAATTGGTAACTATCCATTAGACCGCGTGCTAAAATATCGTTGAAGACAGTAATGTTCATAGTGAACGACGTGAGGAATTTGAATCTCCCATAGCATCGTTACGGCTTATTTTTAACAGTGGCAAGCAGGAGTAGGTCTGGGGCACGCTATTTGGCTTGTCGTGCTTGGAACCATTCAACATTCAAACACAAAATTATTATGATTAAGCCAATTATGTTCATTGGAGAAACCGACATACATATAAATAATATTAGTTTACAGCTATGAGGCTTGATCGAGAGCTGTAAAAATGGCGTGGGGTTTGCGGGGAAAGGGGTGAGGAGTGCGGTATCCTCTTTCACCTAAGCATACCGGCAAAGCGGAGAGGGGTTTAACCCTTTTGCTTTCATCTATTGCTTAATATGTTCCTTTAAAACTGGTACTCTCTTTTTTTTAATTGCGCAGTACGCTGAACTACATGGCGCATTAAGGGGTTCAGCCCCCCACGCCGCCCAATGTGCCTCATTGCCCCCCCCCTCGGTACACAGCACCAACAACTCCGACCAACTAGCCCCGAGCACTTCAAAGTGCCCCTCTGATGGAAAAATCGATTGAGGCATACGCGATGTTTTGTGAAGGGATGAATCACTCGTCCCGGCGATGAAGCAAAGCATGCTGAGTGCATGCCAGTGCACAACGAATTACTCTTAGTTATTCTTAAATGCTCTTCTATAAGCGAACGGTCGAGGACGTTATAATTCCTGAAAAGTTATTACATAATGACACAGTCTTCAGGGAGGTCTCTGCTTTGTGATTTGTCGTGTTCTAAGAAAATAATCGTATAAAGGCGTAAATAATTACATAATTTTGTGTGAAGCAAGGAAGCGTCGATTACAAGGTATCTGCCTTCAACCCCCACCTCCCCCTACACAATAGACTGATCTCTCTTCCTTCCGAAGCGTCTCCGTCCTTTGGTTAAAAAAATCCATGGTTTTAGTCCGCAAGAAAACTATACCGACCGAGCGACCGCTACTTGTGGGCGAAGTTAGTGCCAACTTTAGCGGATAGAGGGGGTCACGTGGTCAGCGCAACGAATCCCCACTGCCGTTAATTTTTGTTTTCTAGAACGGAGCCGCTATTTCCTTGAAACAGCTCCTCAGTTATTCTCACGAGGCTGAGTGGACTCCGTTCCAGACCCACTGCTTCTCAGAAAATCTGGTAGCTCCGGGAATGAACCCTGACCTCTGGATCTGTAGCCAGGAACTCTGACGACTAGACCACAGAGGTGGTCGTCCCTTGATTACACAAGTATTCATTTGTTTTGTACCAGCATACGGCGAGGTCCCACTCTTTACACATGCGTGTCCGGTTATTTCTGTTATATAAATTATTGGGTAGTTTTAAAATAAATTTTTGGTTTGTTGTTCTCACTTCTTGTTCACCGCCTCACATGCAAACTTGTGTTAAATTCTTAAAATTTACGTTTTTTTTTTTTAATTTTAAAATTATTTTTCACATCACGGGTGCACTACATGTTTCGACCGATATTGTCATCATGAGGTGCTTCGAAAATTGCTGTTGAAAACTGCTGCACACGACACGTAACAGAAATAACTCAGCATCACAAACGTGCAGAAATACATGAACACATAAACGAGGACATACTTTGGAATTTTATACACTGACGGAAGTGCAGCGGTTTCCAACAGCAATTTTTTAAGCATGTGATGATGACCATATCGGTTGAAACATACAGTGCACCAGTGACGTGATCAACAATTAAAAAAAAACGTGAATTTTAAGATTTTAACATAATTTGATATGTGAAACGGTGAACACAAAATGACAATAAATGACGCGCAACAGGATTCTGCAGTACAATATTCGGTTATGTTGTCTGAAACTTCGAAGTTTACTGCAAAATAAATGGTTATTCAATTCGGTCTATAACGTATATCATTTTTAAAAGCAGATTTCGCTCTATTTAACTCCCATAATTGTTTTATTTCATTGTTTATATTTCTTCTATTTAGACGATCAGAATAAAATGGGAAAAAAATTGAAATTCGTGTAATTATATTTACGAGTTCAAACTTGGACGAAGCGCAACGCAAACTGCACGAAGTCTCAAAGAACTATTCGATGACGAAATAGATATCGGAAACGCAATTCAACTTTGGTTCATGAAGTTTCTTAGAATTGACTATGATTGATTGAGGGCCTTAGTGAGGACTAACCCATGTCAAAGTATCCCAGAGGTGGCACAGGGCTTAACGTTAACCCTGCAAAGGATTTCCCGCCACTTGAATCGAAGAGTTAGGAACCTCGGTAAGTGGGTTACGCAAGAATTGAATGAAAATCAAACAAGTCGCCGTTATGGAATATGCCCTGCGCTGTCTTTGGCAAAACGAACCGTTTCTCGATAGTACTGCGACATGAGATGGAAAGTGGAAGACAACCACAGACAATTCTCTGAGTGTCTTCACTATAATTAATCGCCGAAGCACTTCCCAAAGCCAGAGATGCATCAGAAGTAATTTGTGGCCATCGTTTGGTGGTCTAAAGCTGGTGTCATCGACCACTATTTCCTGAATCCAGGCGAGGCTAGTACTGCAGATAGGTATTGTCTGGAAATTGACAAAATGCACAGAAATTTACTCGAAAACCACGCAACACTGGCAAATCTAATAGGAACAGTCTTGGTTCATGAAAATGCAGAGAGCACGTTTCACGAGCGCTGCAGAAACTGAATGAATTAAGCTACGAAACTGTGCTTGATCCGCCTTCCTCGTCAGACCTGTCGCCAACTCATGGCCACACTTTCAAGCATCTGAACCACTTCCTGCAGGAGAAAATCTCCAATGCACAAGCAGAAGCAGAGGGCGCCTTAATCGAATTTGTCGGCTCCAACACTTCAGACTACTAGCAGTGTGGAAAAATGAAATTGTTTCTCGTTGGCAAAAGTATGTTCATTTAATGGGTTTTTATTTCAGTTAATAAAATTTATTCTAATCTAACTTGTAAAGTAAAACGTCAAGTTATCCCTGTGCTTAACTAATTAAGCACTCTTCCATGAAGGTGTATGGGGGAGTGGATGCATAGATCCACATATTCTGGACCTCGGCACTAGTTGGAGGTGAGTTGCCAGCTTCATGCCCCGGCCCCTTTACCGCCGGGAAGGAAGGCCCCGCTAACCATTGGATAGGAGGCCTGGTGAGCCCCAGAAGAGGTCTGAACAACGTGGAAAATACTCTTGCCCTTACCGGGACTCGAACTCCGACCCCTCAGCCGTCCATCCCGTAGCCAGTCGCTATATCGACTGCGCTATCCCGGCTCAGCCAGTGATAGTATGATTGCGAATAGTGAGTTGGAAAATATGTGGAAAGAGACGGCCGAAACCTAGTTTGAGGCTGTATCCTCGCACTTGACTGGGTAGACTGAGGAAGATCACGGGAACCTCAGAATAGTCAGTTGCGAGGCTGGGATTCTAACCGGGCACCTTCTGAATGCAAGTGCGGAGCTCTACCGACTGAGAAGACAGTCGGTTGGGTTCTGGTAGCACTGCCTGTTGTCTCTTCTGTCAACTCTCATGCCACAGTTCCTGCAGTTCGCTGCAGTGTCATGTGTTCTCATTTTTGGAGTTTTCAGAACGGTGATTGCTCAGATGATGTTCTTCTGTGTTGTGACATCGTACGGTCTTTCAGGTGGATATCAGCAGTTCGGTGGTTATATCCTCCCTGCATCACCCAACCGATTTCTCATCCTAGACACTTGGACTCTGAAGGTGGATGTAGCATATGCTTCCGAAACACTGGTGTCAGCCACAAGACTACACAGCCTAAAAGACTACAATCTGACCTGGTTTACGTCCTCATATATTTCCGTATATTGTTACTTCTTACACAAGTTGTGCTTGTACACAACTCGCTACAGGTTACATGCAGTGTCTTGTCGTGCACTCAGCTACAAGATTATATGTTTCGACATTTAGAAGGTCATCATCATGTATCTATTTCAACCAAAGTGCTCTTATGCACCTACTATATATACAATGGGTATACGGTATATGTGCATGCATGTACATATTTCCTTATTTCTTTTTTCTTTTCTTTATCTTTCTTAGAAGTAGAAGCAAAAGGAGATGAAAATAAGATCAGAAGAAAAAAGAGGCAGAGAGAAAACAGAAAGATTCCTTTTCCCCTGTCTATACATGGGGAGAGTAGTGTTTTAATTTGGTATATTATCCGATATTCTATTTTGTTATCCTTCATGAAAGGCCAAATTAATACATCTTATTTATTCCTTGTTAGTTTTTATTCGTCTTACATGCAAATTGTTCTAAAACCTTTTAAAATTTTAAACTTTAAAATCCCTTCAACATCACTGGTGTATGCACATTGCATATTTCAACCTGCATTGGTCATTTTCAGGTGTCTATAAAATTGCTGAAGAAACTGCTGTACTGCCGTTTAATTTTTGGGGGTATGCTCTTGTCTATGTGCCTATGTGTCCTGTGGTGATGAGTAGTTCCTTTTATTGTGTCGTGTGTAACACACCGGTTTGTTCAGCTTTTTAAGAGACACCTGAAGATGGCCAATGTTGGTCGAAACATGTAGTGTGCATACACCAGTGATATAGTAGAGACTTAAAGTTTGAAAATTTAAAGGGTTTTAAAAAGCAAGTTACATGTAAGATGTTACATGTAACTAACAAGGAATAAATAAGTGTAAGATTTGAGGCTTTCACGGCGGTGACTATGAAGAAAGCAGTCTTCTGGGATTTGGCACCGTGTATAAGTGGTGTTAACCGACGTTTCGGAAGAACGTATCGCCTCCATCGCNGATGTGCAACAGGATGCCACAATACAGTGTAATGGATTATGTTGTTCTGGTTCTTGCTTGCAAGTGCCATCACTTTCCTAGTCGCCATTCCAGCCTGATCCACTCCACTTCCTCATTTACCTCTCTAAATAGTTGCAACTTGTTACTGCGGGTTGAGCCATCGCTCATTTCCTGACTGACTGCACCGCGTTGCAAGGCTGCTTTATGCACTTTTAGCCACGAGCATATCCTTGTGGGCCTGCAGCACTTTGCGACACTGCAGCGCTCGTTATTCTATTTCCATGCTGTAGTCCGGACAGGTCATTACCAACGATTTGGAGGAATTTCCTGCCCCTGTCTTACCTCTAGCCATCGCGGTGGCCCCGCAGTCAAGACATGAACTGTTTTCGCCCGCTCGAGCACTGGGATCGTGGGTTCGAATCACACTCGAAACTTGGGTGTCTGTGTGCGTTTATTCTGTTTGTATAGGCATCGGCCTTGCGACGGGTTGATCCCCCGTCCAAGGAGTCCTATCGACTGTGGAAAAGATCCAGACACTGAAAAAGCTGCCAAGACCCAACAAAGGGCTGTAGAGTCTTAGATAGATAGATTTTTTCTCTAATAATAATTTATTTGGCAATAACAATAATAACAGTATCAAATAACAGTTAACAATTAACAAAGGCTTATATTAATTATAATATGACATATATATGGAAGCTTATGTTTGTTTTTGCATGTTGATATTTAGAGGTTGTTCACTATGATCTGTCCGTTTGTGATTCTGCCCAGGATGGTGTTGTGTAACCAGTAGTTCTTGAAGGTTTTCACGTCGTTTCTCCAGATACTGTGGTGCTTTTCCAGTTGCAGACGGAAATGCAGTCTCAGTAGGAACATGCGGTGGTAGTCGGCTGCTTGGTGATTGGTGATAGATAGATAGATAGATAGATAGATAGATAGATAGATAGATAGATAGATGGGCAGGTGAGTATGTGGTTAGGGAGGTAGGTAGGTAGATAATATTTCCTCTACCTTGAAGATGAATACAGCAGGTTACTCCGAAGTAAGTACCTGTCATATTACTGTATAGTAACCCAGTAAGTTGTTCCTGTCGATGATGTCGACGATGATGATGATGATGATGATGATTATGATCGGGCTATGGAGAGCGAGACTGCGCGAATCTAAGCGTGAATATCGAAGCTGATGATTAATGAGTAGAAACAGATTGGATCGCTGGACAGATGTCGGCTGATGACGGTGGTGATTGTTGTGATAAGTTTCTTGGAGTCTTAAGGATTGAGGAACCTGCCATATTGTGATGAATTAGACTTGCGGATGCCATTTCTGGACAGACCACGACTATTGTTAACTGTCAGCTGAGGAGATGGAAACATCTTCGCGTGGTCGGTCAAGAGACGGCCTAATAACTGTCCATTTAACTTGTGTGAAATGCAATACAATGGAACACTCAGGCCACAGGAGAGTGCTTCCGGTGTGTCCCTCCATTATGCGCTTTGTTAATGTGTTTTCTACATCCTCCGAGAAGAAGCAGCGCGACTGTATTTTAACATGCGGCAGAGAGAGCGGGGGTTCCCATGAAGCGTATTTTGAAAATTTTATGTTTATTTATGACTGTGGACTCCACCACAATCCAATGACAATATCATAACATTCACTACTGAAAAAGGGTGACAAGTAGAGATTTCAAGAAGCTCTTTAAAATAACTGACTAACGAGCTCCAGGGAGCTGAGTCCTACTTGAAAAGCCGCCAGTCTCTCAAAGAATTTTCCGACATTGTATCAACCCATAGGTTCAGTACTATGTTCACAAGTGACCTGGAGCTGGGCCCTATACTGAGCCATACCACCCCAACCTGTTTCTCGAAGATGCATTTTAATATTATCCTACCATCTATGGCTTGGCTTTCCTAGTGGTCTCTTTCTTTCTGATTTTCCAACTAATATTCCATATGAATTCCTCTTCTTCCCCAGTCGTGCTATCTTCGCTGCCCATCTCAATAACCTTGACTTGATAATTCCACTTGGCGAAGGGTACAAGTTATGAAGCTCCTCATCATGCAACTTTCTCCAACCTCCTGTTAGGCCATCTATTTTCCTACATGCATTCAGCTTCTCCCCGTACTTGCTACTTGCCCACCCCATCTCATCCTCCTTGACTTGGTCCGTCTAATTATATTTGGCGAAAGGTACTCTTCTAAATAAGCCTTTTTTTTATGAAAAATGACATCTGACCAAAAGAAAATTGTTGGCAGATCCATCTAACGCAGAATTGGTACTTCCTATAGGCAGAACTTACAGAACCACAGTTTGTTAACCGTGATCTCAACCAGCACCGTTACCCAGAGTCGGTATGGATGCTGAGGAGAAAAGAAAAATTCATGCAATACCGAGAATCGAAACCGGGCCTTCCAGCACGTAACCCGTCGTTATACCGAATGAGCTATTTCTTGTATGTATAGAGGAAATTATTTTATATGTCTTTGGCATTTTGAAACCCTACCTCGCGCGAGAGTCTATCGATACAGCGGTAGCAACACACATATATCATAAGTAATTGTGACCCTAATTCTATACACACAGGGTGTCCCAAGAGGAAAGGTCAGTACTCTGGAAGGTCATTCTAAGCAAAAATGTATATATGTCCATGTGCCTATTTGCGAGATAGAGCTATTTCACTATACAGACGAGCAACACGCCATGTCCTCACAAGAGCTGCAAAGTGCATTGATGTTGACGGTGGAAATTTCGAAAATGTATTATACTAGGTAAACTGTACCAAATTTTCACTTGAACAATAAATACCGGAATTAGAAACAGTACGTAATATCTCTTTCTTATCAACAATTTGGGAACTGTACAGTGAAATATCTCTATCTCGGTAAACGTTCGGAATAGGGCACATGTACATGGTCATTTGTTTTGCTTAGAATTACCGATACTGTGACCTCTCAGACCGTTACTCCTGGGACACCCTGTGTATATATGCATCATTCATGCATACAGTAAAAGATTATGCGTGTGTGTTTTATATCTATGTACGTATGTTAAGTTCTTCGTAGAAGTTATATTTTATAGCAGTTAACGGGAGTTACCTCTCCGTGGCAACATGGCTTGCGGTGATGGAAGGTATGCTTTAGTCGGTAATGTAACATTTAATCTATGAAGTTGCCTTTCCAGAGATAGAAATTGTAGTTCTCCCGTCGAATTTTCATTGAGCATGCCACTAGACTTGTTATACGTGTTGCTACCATTAAATAAATTTGGTTTCGGGCAGAACTCACAAGTTTCTTCGTGATTTCCTCAGTCCTTTCGTGGAAAGGCAGGGATATTACCTCGATTAGACAAAGACCACTTCCTTCTAACCCCTTTGCAATTCATCACTCACCTTACCATTTAACGCTGTGTAGTCCCGATGCTGAGTCGAAAAGTGAGTCACAAAACCATACAGCATTTGCTATCCTCTTGCATGCCCATGTCACAGGTTCTTAGTCGCCGGCTTCCCACCGCGGCGGCCCGGGTTCGAGCCCAGGTCAGGTAATGGCCCTGCCATTTCACATTCCACAAAATCCTCCATAGTATTCTAGCATCAGCGACTTGTACAATAGGTCCACTTTTAGTTTTAAATTCCGTACCGTGGGGTGAGACTGAGTCCTCTTGTTGTGTGGCCACTAAGTAACTAACCAACACCATGGATCTGCGACAAGCCACCAGTCGCTCAGCTAAATTTCTCAACATTTTATGTAACCCGAAGTTTTATTACCTTATACACAAGAACCATCCGATGATCCCTATCTTGAGCTAGATGAATCCAATCCAACTACCCCATCCTACTTTGGACTGGATTCATCTGACTTAGGCACGATAAAGTGTTTTATTAAACCGGCACTAATGTGACGTTAGCGTCCCACATCTGCCTGTGCACTGTACATCTCTATTGTGACGCTGCATTTTAGCGTGAAAGTACCGTTGTAAAAGAATGGCTGCATACGAAAAAAAAATAATGTTATCCCTGCAACAGGCCACGGAGACTCATAATTTAGTGGGATGTCGAGGCTCCCACCTTTTCTAGACAATCGGCTCACAAATGGCGTTGAGGTTATCAGCCTTACGCGCCGGCCTGCCGCCCTTTACCCCCAGGAGGATTCCCTGTACTTATTTCTGATAGAAGCTGAGTCAATCCCAGGGCCATAATGCGGTCAATTGAAAGAACCACATACGTAGTGTGACATTAAGCCTGAAAGCCACAGTAGTGGAGGCAGAGACAGACGTCCATTTCTAGACAACGGCTCGGTAATCATGTTTCCACAACAATGAATACGACTGAAGAAGCAATGCATTGCATCCAGAGTCACGCCTATTCCTAGGCAACGCATAGAGAAACGTTTCCGTTCACACGGGAACTAACCTCCAAAGCACAGTAAGGGTAAACGCAATACCTCAACTGGTGAAGGAGATTACAGAAAAACTTGGTTATAGCAACTTCGGTTTCTGCGACACCTTGTCTATTGCGTCAAATATTCAATGGTACGAACTAATTCCTCATAAAGCAACTGTTTCTATACCTTGCTTAGTACGACATGCACAAATGCATCAACCTCGTATGTAACGTCATTTTCATTCCTGAATTTCTCTGATATGGAGGGAAAGTTCGATGAACTAGGTCAGTATGACTATGAGGCATATGCAACAATAGACGACGACATTGTTACAACGGAGGCACAAACAGACGACGATATTGTTTCGGAAGTGAAGAAGGATACAGAGGAGGAAGATGAGGAGGGAGGAGAAGAATGTTCCGAAGTCTCCATCCCTACTGTGAGTGACGCGCTTCAAGCCATTAGGGTTGTGAACTTGTTTTATGAATCCAGGGGAGGAAGCAGTGAAATTGTGACAAAAATTATGGACATTGAACATAATTTAGAAAGTGTGTATTGGGCAAGTAACAGGAAACAGATGAAGATAACTGATTACTGTACTCTTATCTAGGTACAGTAAGGCACAACAATTGATGTAATCTATTGTAATTTGGTGAGTAGGCNTATCTCAGGGAGAGAAATGACCAACAGAAGACAATACCACGGAAGACAGAAAACAGAAGACAAACAGAAGTCAGAAGTGAAGTCTTTATTTTATGTGGTGTAGTTACAGTAACCTTTAGAGTGTTATCATCGTTCGTAGTTACGAAGTGTTACAGTCACAGTAAGATTGTGTTACAACTAATTGTAGTTCCGCCTGGTGAATATCCAATACATCGATTCATCTAATCCGGAACCCATTAATTACTTGTCGCGTTACCTGGATACGTGACACTAATATATATAGTTAAGAATATTTGTCCGTTACGCTATCTCGGACACTTAGGAATGAGAGAGAATAAGTGTAAAATTAGAAGTTGCTATGTTTTAGAAAGGAAAACAGTGGAAATGTGTTATATTAATTCTGGATCCCAGGCCAATTTATTTCGTTATTTTTCCCCAGTGACAGGACATCGCCAGGCAACTGATCGGAAAGTGTAGGACCTACCGTTCCAATCACGGAGCATTCATTTAGCTACATGTTAGTCTGATTACAGTATAAGCTACAGCAATGGAGGCACGTAGTAGAGCGTAGTTGGTTGGGACACTATGCTACAAGCCGTAATTTCGCGGGTTCGATTCCCGATGAAGTAATTGGATTTTTAAATTGACCTAAATCTTCCAGCCGCACTGTGGCCCTGGGGTCGGCTCAACCTCTAACAGATATGAGTACCAGGAAACTTCCTGGGAGTAAAAGGCGACCGGCATGTAAGTCTGACAACCTCACATCCATCTGTGAGCCGATTGTCTAGAAAATGTGGGAGCCTCGACGCCTCACAACCCTACGGGTCTCCGCGTCCTGTTACAGACCTAGCTACGGTAATAAGGCTGTGTATCGCCTACCGTCATCACGTAAGATTCTGATAAGAATGATTTGAAGCAATGCTGAAACAATACACAGGGCTCCTCTCCGTATACGCTGGATTACATAAATTGCAAAGAGAGTGAACGAGGACAGGGGTTATCCGTTTTTACGAAGGAAACCAAACGAAATATGATCTTCTGCATCTAATATACTATCCATAACTGACATCAGAGAATAAGTAAACTTCATCGTACGTAACCTTCCTGTGTTCTTATGGTTAATGTGTGAGCCTTGATGGAAGTCAAGTGCTCTAACCTGTCCCACAAGAATCGTGTTCTGAAGGTCACGAAACACACATTTGAGTCCAAGAACCTAAGTAACGGACTCTCCTTCTTGAAAACTTATGGTTGCTCAGCCAAGAAATATCTAGTACACAATGAAACGTGAAGGCTCATTAACTTGTTTACAAAAACCTTGCCATAGGTACCTATGCTGAGCCATATAAATCAATTCCACAATTTCCCATCCTGTTTCTTAAAGATAAATTTTAGAGTATCCTATCATCTACTTGCAGATCTTCCAAGTGGTCTCTGTCCTTCGGGATTTGGGACCAAAACTTAGTAATGGAATAGTTGGCCGCGCCATAGCTCAAGCGGTTAGTCGCTGGCTTCCCACCGCGGCGGCCGTGTTAATTAGTTAAATAAAATTGTATTTGTTATTGTCGTTCGGAAATTGTTTCAACTTTGCCACATTTCCTGATGAACTATGGACTATTTATGTTATGAAGAATGGTGCTTTCTGGGATGTGGCGCGGTGTACATCTTGTGTGAACCAACGTTTCGGACGATAAGTTGCTCCTAGAACACGAAGTTCTTCGTAGTCAATGTCAAGAAAACCTCAAATCTTACATAAGTGTATTTCGGTGTGATAGACAACGGGTTGCATTTTTGCTATCTAAACTTCCAAGCTTACATGTGCCAGCAGGAAGTATACAGCATCAGGGAATTATTTTCTTTCCATCTATTAAACTTCTTACAGAATCCCATTGTTTACAGGAAAGCACGAGTTGTTAGAGTTGACATTCTTGTAATTGTATTTTATAATTTAGTCTAGAACATATATAGTGATGGGTTGGTTTTTTGTTTTAAGGCTTGGAAGAATGTTGAATGATATTTTCTTAGGTTCAGATCGTAATCAGCGATTTCCCTATCGAATATTTGAGCACTAATATTGTGGGGTTGGATAGCTTTCATATAAAGCATATGTATATCCTTCACATATGTCGAAAAACATAATAAAGTTGTATAATGGGAGCATTTGAAAAGAGAATATTTCGGTTACTGTTGGAAATTGTAAGAGTCAATGGAGATAATTGTGATATCATGCCCTTGAGAGCGTTCTGAAATGTAAATATTTCGGAAAAAATGCATTCACGACCATTATAAATATCGTAATATATTCCAGGTTTCATAAATTGCGTAGAGAGTTTAATAGAAAAATATATGCAATAGTTTTCATATGAGAAAATTCGGAAATAAAAAGTCTCTTATAAATATATAATGATTTCGTACGCTGAGACATTCAATCGTAAGATACTGCCGACGGCCAAACAGGGCCTAACTGAGCATAAAGATGCGCAGTAGTCATTTGCGCACAACTGTCATAATGTACACTCACAACCTAACATTAACGTAAATTACCGAGCTTCGCCCCCTCCAAGGTACAGATGGATGCGCAGTAGTCTACCCCCCCAAACCTCACCTGACGTGACCTAACCTAACCTAACCTAACCTAACCTAACATCAGGGAATGGTACCCCCGAGATACAGGTGGATGCGCAGTAGTTCATTGCGCACACCTAATAGTGACGTCATTTACGAAGCTGATATTTAACGGAACGTAATATAGGACTGTCGTAACATGGAATATCAATCGAAATATGGCATTATGTATATAATTCAGCGTGTTGACTGTTTTTCCTCCAATAATATCGATCAATGCTCTTATCATCCTAGGTTATATTGCTACGTGATAGCTTAGATTGTGTCGAAAACGCCGCTCTCACTTCAGTCTCACCTTCAATCAAATAGATCATGTCCTCATAGAGAAGCGATTTGCGACGAATATCCTGGACGTAAGAACATTAAGAGGGGCCAACTGTGATAGTGATCATTATTTAGTACAGGTCAAATATTGATGTAAAATAAGTTGTCAAAGATCTAAGCAGTATGAGAAATGTAAGAAATTTAATATTGACAAGATTACGGAGAGTGATAAGAGAGAAGCATTTCAAAATAAAATTAAAGAAATTAATGACAATAGAGCAAATAAAGAAGTAACGGCAGAAGGGATATGGGTAGATTTTAAAACTGCAATAATTACAGAAGCTGAGAAGACTCTGGGATATCAAGAGAAACAGGATAATAGAGAATGGTTCAACGAGGAATGTAGGGAGAGTATAAACCTCAAGAATAAGAAATATAAGGAATATATGGAAAGACCAACAATAGTAAGGAATGAGGTGTATAAAGAAGCAAGAAGGAAAGCATACAAGATTTGCAGGAAAAAGAAACGGGCCTTTCTAAAGGAGCAATTACTGC
>NW_019727101.1:603949-607582 GCF_002891405.2 Cryptotermes secundus
CTATAGAGGTATATCATTACTACAGACAGCATATAAAATTTTAACAAGGATATTAAAAAAGAGACTGGATCCATATATAGAAAAAATAATAGGGGAATATCAATCAGAATTTCGACCCAATAGGTCAAAAATAGACAATTTATTCACCCTGAGACAAATAACGGAGAAATGCTGGGAATACAATCTAGAATGAATCCAAGGCAAACTGGAGAAATAAACACGGAAGGGGACGGGATAGAAATAGTTGAAGACTTCATATATTTAGGATCGAATTCCACAAAGATGGGGAGGAAAATCATGAAATAACAAGAAGAATAAACCTAGCGAATAATGCATATTTCTCGTTACTACCAGTTTTTAGATCAAAGGTTATACACCGAGCGATTAAAAGAAAAATATATAAAACAGTTATAAGACCGGTGCTTTATTATGGATGTGAGGGTTGGACACTAAACAAGAAAGAGGAATCAATCATCAGTTCTTTCGAGAGGAAAATCCTAAGAAGAATTTATGGACCAATAAAAGAGAATGGGAAATAGAGAATAAGATATAATAAAGAGTTATACAAATTACATAAGGAACCAGAGATCTCAGTTACGATAAAGCTTAAAAGATTGCAATGGGCTGGGCATGTACAGAGAATGACTAAGGAGCGTATCCCAAAGAAAATATTATACCGTACAATAGGTGGTAGGAGATGTGCTGGGAAACCAAGAACTAGATGGATTGATGCGGTGGACGAAGATGGAAAGAAGTTAATGGGCTTAAGGAACTGGAGAGAGCAGAGCAGGATAGAGAGTAATGGAGGAGCTTGATAAGGGAGGCCAAGGCCCGACATCGGGCTGCTGCGCCATAGAAGAACAAGAAGACGGTGATACAAATGATTACTGAATATCACATATTATGTCATTATGCTGCCCTCCAATGGCATAACGTTATGACGAAAAACTTTATTATCAGAGAAATTGTCCCCTTTTTCTCGTGGATGGATACGCGACCAATTAAATGACTGCTTGGCAATTGTTTCGCCCGAATTTCCCTACCTGGATAGAATGTAGAATAATATTATACACGAATATGGGTAAAAAAGAGGAAGAAAAATTACCGCCCCGTAAATGAACTGATAATGGAATGTTTTTGTTTCAGTCATGTTAAGGGGTTGGCTGCCCTGTCACTGTGACCTACATATCCGGTGTACAAAATCAAGGCATGTTTCTTTCCTGGTATGAAGAGGTGTTTATAAATAATAAGACGGAGTTATGTGTGTAAGTTAATATACATATATGTACACGTTGTGACTAGTTATCTGGCCGATAGTATATCTTAAATGATTGAGTGAAGTGGTGCAAATGGTAGGCCTTAATGTGGGTATTATCCTGGACCGAGTAATGGCGAGTGCAGGAAATTTTCAAACATGTGATTTCTCTGTTCGACAACGAAATGGAAGTGTTTTCCCCCTGAACCATGAAACTGAAGTATCTGTGGAAGAAAAATACACCATAACTTTCATTTATTGATTTAACGACAGTAAGTGCATGTAAGAATAGTGGGTGTGTAGTGAAGGACAGTGTGTCTTTGAGGTTAATCTTGCACTATTTTAATGATCTCGTGTGACATATGTACAGTGATTTGCAGAAATTGTGTGTTTTAGTGCTTATATGGATAGAGAGTCAATTAGATTTTATGAGTGCAGATGAGGTATGACAGAAAACAGTTTTTAGTTTTGGAATGTAGCCTCTGAATTACACCTGTGAGTAGGTTATTAGTGAGAATTATATACAATTTTTTGGATTAGTATAAGTACTTGTAAAAAGAGGGTGCAAAGTGAATTTCTAGTTCCCATTGAAGAAGTTATGTTTTGAAATGATACATCAGTTCTGTGTGACAGAGGGTAGTGGGTATAATGTACGTTGTTTTGGTCACAATAATTTCAAGTGTAAAGTGAAGTTTAAATTCTCTATTGTCAAGTTATATTTTTGTGTGCATATATACAGTGATGTGTCGTGTGGTATTGTAGTGTTTTCAAGAACATTAAGATTTCCATTCACCCAGAGTGGATTCAAAAGATTCCCCTCTTATGTACTATAACTTTTGTTCATGAAGAATACATGCTTATAACAGGGTGGTATGTGAAGTGAAAGGCATGATGTCTTTGGTGTTATGCTAGCAGTCTTGTTCAATGACAGTGTAAAATGTGCACAGTGATGTGTAGGTTATGTGTTTTAGCATAAAGAAAGATGGCAAATGATTTGTAAGTTAGATGTGTATTTCGGTGAGATAGACAACGGATTTCATTCTTGCTATCCAATCTTCTAGGCTTACATGTGCTAACAGAAAGTATACAGAATTAGGGAATTTGTTTTCTTTCCATCTCTTAAACTGCTTACAGTATCACATTGTTTACAGGAAAGCACGAGTTGTTAGAACTGACATTCTTGTAATTGTATTTTATAGTTTAGTCTAGAAGAATAATAGTGATATGTTCGTTTTTTGTTTTAATGCTTAGAAGAATGTCGAAAGATATTTTCTTGGTTCAGATCATAATCGGTGATTTCCCTATCGAATATTTGAGCACTGGTTTTGTGGGTTGGATGGGTTTCATATAAAGCATATGTATATCTTTCACATATGTCGAAAAACATAATAAAGTTAATAATGGGAGCATTTGTAAAGTGAATATTTCGGTTACTGTTGGATATTGTAAGAGTCAATTGAGATAATTGTGATATCATGCCCTTGAGAGCGTTCTGAAATGTCAATATTTAGGAAAAAATGCATTTACGGCCATTATAAATATCGTAATATATTCCAGGTTTCATAGATTACGTAGAGAGTTTAACAGAAAAATATATGAATAGTTTACCATATGAGAAAATTCGGAAATGAAAAGTCTCTTATAAATATATAATGATTTCGTACGCTGAGACATTCAATCGTAAGATACTGCCGACGGCCAAACAGGGCCTAACTGAGCATAAAGATGCGCAGTAGTCATTTGCGCACAACTGTCATAATGTACACTCACAACCTAACATTAACGTAAATTACCGAGCTTCCCCCCCTCCAAGGTAGAGATGGATGCGCAGTAGTCTACCCTGCAAACCTGACCTGACCTGACCTNTGGAATATCAAGCGAAATGTGGCATTATGTTAATAATTGAGGGTGTTGACTGTTTTTCCACCCATAATATCAATATATGCTCTTATATTCCGAGGTTATATTGCTACGTGATAGCTTAGATTGTGTCGAAAACGCCGCTCCCACCTCACGAGTTTGCGCATCCCCGACGGCGATAAAAATGAATGCTGAATATCACATATTATGTCATTATGCTGCCATCCAAAGGCATAACGTTATGACGAAAAATCTTTATTATCAGAGTAATCGTTCCCTTCTTTCTCGTGGATGGATACGCGACCAATTAAATGACTGCTTGGCAATTGTTTCGCCCAATTTCCCTACCTGTATAGAATGTAGAATAATATTATACACGAATATGGGTAAAAAAGAGGAAGAAAAATTACCGCCCCGTAAATGAACTGATAATGGAATGTTTTTGTTTCAGTCATGTTAAGGGGTTGGCTGCCCTGTCACTGTGACCTAAATATCCGGTGTACAAAATCAAGGCATGT
>NW_019727101.1:608372-628467 GCF_002891405.2 Cryptotermes secundus
AAAACTGAAGTATGTGTGAAGGAAGAATACACCATAACGTACATTTATTGATTTAACGACAGTAAGTGCATGTAAGAATTGTTGGTGTGTAGTGAAAGACATTGTGTCTTTGAGGTTATTCTTGCACTATTTTTAATGATCTCGTGTGACGTATGTACAGTGATTTGCAGAAATTGTGTGTTTTAGTGCTTATATGGATAGAGAGTGAATTCGATTTTATGAGTGCATATGTAGTATGACAGAAAACAGGGTGTAGCTTTTGAATGTAGCCTCTGAATTACACTTGTGAGTAGGTTATTAGTCAGAATTATATNATACAATTTTTTGGATTAGTATAAGTACTTGTAAAAAGAGGGTGCAAAGTGAATTTCTAGTTCCCATTGAAGAAGTTATGTTTTGAAATGATACATCAGTTCTGTGTGACAGAGGGTAGTGGGTATAATGTATGTTGTTTGGGTCACAATACTGTCAAGTGTAAAGTGTAGTTTAAATTCTCTATTGTCACGTTATGTTTTTGTGTGCGTATATACAGTGACGTGTCGTGTGGTATTGTAGTGTTTTCAAGAACATTAAGGCTTACATGTGCTAACAGGAGGTATACATCATTAGTGATTTATTTTCTTTCCATCTATTAAACTGGTTACAGAATCACATTGTTTACAGGAAAGCACGAGTTGTTACAGCTGACATTCTTGTAATTGTATTTTATAGTTTAGTCTATAACATACACCTATTTATGTTACGTTTCTTCTATTGACGTATCACGAACTTATACTTCGTATTCGTATATTGCATGTATTTCTAGACCAGTCTTATTTACTGAGAGCTAATAGAGCTTCGGTTTTTGTGGTAAATATATTTTCACCCAATAAATTTAATTAATCAGCGTCGCTTGAATATTTATGTTACCCGTTCTGTTTCAATCCTTGTGATCGGGTATAGAGCACACCTCGTTCTTGTCATTTGAGCGATAAAAATACTTCGAGTTTCGCTGATCTTAGGAGATCATGAATAATTCTCCTTCCACCTGGGTGCTTAATAATTAGTATGTTCAATGAACAATATTAATATTAAATTTCATCAACCTGTTGCACTGCGTAGATCTGACTTTTCGTTCAGCTTTTTGCCGTCTATGTGCAACGTCGGTTAACATTCTCTCGTCATTTTCTCTTTATTGTTAGTACCTGCTTCGGGTGAGGTCGCGGGTTTGATCCCCGATCAAGTCACTTCATTATTCCAGCCGCACTATGACCCTGGGTTCGACTCTGCTTTTAATAGAAATGAGTACCAGGAATCTTCCTGTAGGGTAAAGGACGGCCGGTTCCTAAAGCTGACAACCTAACCATCATCTGTTGGCCCATTTTCTAGAAAATGTGGGAGCCTCGATGTCTCACTACCCTAAGGGCCTCCACGGTTTGTTACAGGGATAGCTTTTAGATGTTTCGGCCCAGTTGGCTGTCATTAGGTGTACAGGTTGTTGTGATGACGAATTCTGTGTTGTTCACTGATTGCTCTTCTGCATTTCTTGTGTAGTTGCCTCGGTGTCTAGGTTATGTGAGTTAACCAACTGTTTTATTTGCGTGTCCTTAAACAATTGCTACGCACATGTTCGCCTTAGCTGTAACATGTGATGTGTTACATTAGGGCTTTTTTTAGGTACATATGTATATTCTGTTTCTGTATATGTGATATTACTTACGGTTTTATTGGTTTGAGGCCTTAGGCTCGCCTGAGTGTCCCTGTTAGGGCGGAAGTTTGTTGTATGTCGGTCGGTTCAATGAACATCTTGCTTTTCGTAAGGAATTGATCTATCTACAGCAGAAGGTATCTGTATGGCATTAATCAAAGCTACATCCTTCTGCTGATTGGAATGAAATATTTATCTACCTAAGGCTTTACAAACCTTGTGGACCTTGGCCGCTTTTTCAGTTTCTTAATCTATACAAAGTCATAGTACTCCTTGGACTGGAGATCAGCCCGTCGCAATGTCGCTACCTACACACAAAACAACACAAACACAGAACAAACGAACACAGACATCTGTGTCTCGAGTGGGATTCAAACCTACGATCCCCAGAGTTCGATCGGGCGAAGACATTTCATGCCTTAGACAGCGTGACCACTGTGATCAGCCATTTTTTGTATATATTCTCCGGAAATGCCTACAGAACGAAATATGGTAGCTGAAAAAATATTGACGTAATTGAGAAATGCTACCTGAATATAATCTAGCGGTTTTAACGACTTCGTTTTGTATCCATTTCAACTAGTTCTTGGATGTTATCCGAATAAAGAACTCAGTGTTGCATTTATAGGTCCAAGTTCCAACGACGGAATAACTGCCTACATGAACATGCGTGAGCAGTATAAACCCAACCGTCTTATGAAAGCTACATAATTTTCTTTCAAAGCCAAAGAAGAGCGTGAACTATGATCGCAAACAGACGCAAGGTCCAGATACGTTCTACACGGAGTCAGTTGCTCTGATTCAGATACCACATTTCAAACCTCAAAGCTATTTACTGATTCAGACTCAGTCTGCAGGCCCATTCATATGTGGAATGTTTAAGAACAAAAGGACGTGGGCGTAAATATAGTTCATTTTAAAAGCACACTGCATACTATAGTAATGAATATGCTACAGACATTCTTTTGTTTATCTTAATAAGCGGAAATTGCAGCAAATTTTCAAGGTGTCATGGATTTAAGACCCCCCCAAAAGCCGAACAAACTCCTTGGCTTTAGTCCACAAGCGAACTATACCGACCGAGCGACCGCCGCTTGCCGGGGAAGTTAGTGCCAACTTTAGTGGATAGAAGGTGCCGCGTGGTCAGCGCAACGAATCCCCATGGCCGTTAATCTCGGGTTTCTAGACTGGAGCCCTATTTCCTTGAAATATCTCCTCAGTTATCCTCACGAGGCTGAGTGGACCCCGTTCCAGACCAACTATTTCTCAGAAAATGTTGTAGCGCCGGAAATCGAACCGGGGCCTCTGGATATATGGCCAGGAACTCCGACCACTAGACCACAGAGACGGTCTTTAAGACCTGTAACCGCACCACTGCCATGCACCCATTTATATTTAATTAAGTTCATTATTTAGAAATTTAATTTTTTCACAGTTGGAAATTATGAACAAGTCAGTGAGATATATGCCTATTCTTCCATGTAAGAATTAGCTTATTCTCAAACTTGCAATAGACCAAGATAGAACCCTTGTGGAGTTTTCTTAGAATTTTAGCTCGAAAGTGTAACTGCGGCAGTCTTTGAGAATTCTAAGCTTGACAGTGTCTGCAACTCGTAATTCTTAAGGGGGAAGACCAGAGACCGACGCTTATGCTCGAATCCATCAAAGACCTGTCGAAAGTTACGTTATGTCTTTAAGGGCTAAAATCCAAAGTCACAG
Source organism: Cryptotermes secundus (assembly GCF_002891405.2). NCBI lineage: Eukaryota > Metazoa > Arthropoda > Insecta > Blattodea > Kalotermitidae > Cryptotermes > Cryptotermes secundus. Next base: position 611,779 of record NW_019727101.1, read on the forward strand.
CTGATTGGAAACCAGGGAAATAAAGTAAACGCCCTAATTTCAAAAACGCCCAGTCATTAGAATTTAGTGGTGTGACAGAGCCAAGAAACTGATTGGCCAAGGATCTCACGGTTTGGAGAGATGTCAGCCGTCGAAGAGTCACACACCGTTCTTGAACAATTCAGAAGCAAAACTTGTATCAGTCAGTTGAAAATTTATTGCCTGTGCTTAAAAACATTAGTAACCAAGTTGTACGTTCTGAAATGGTAACGCTCGAAGCAAAAAGTGTTGTGCTTCAAGAAAACAAAAATTCAAAATTATAAGAAAGTTTATAAGTGAAATTAGTGATTGAGTATATTAAAGGGTATAAACGTTTAATAAACAGTTAAACTTTATATGTGCGTGTGTAACGTTGAGCTTATTTCCTGCTTCTCGGAGCCAGAGACCCGCTATAGGCCTTGAGAAAGAAATCCTCAGCTCTACCGACTACAACGAACCTCACCTCCTTATAAATAAAACAACCTGAGATAGTAAGCCCAAAGTAGTCATCTAGGAGAAAAAGAGCGGTGAATGACCCAACATCCATCTTATCTGACGTTAATGTTGTCCGTCGTTGGCGTCCCTGGATGTTATTTTCACCATCCTGGAAATCTCTCTCGATTATGCGCCTCACGGTTGTGGGGTCTGTATGACCAATCCGAAACACCCTCAGACATTTTCAGCGTGATCTCTTCATACTCTGGGGTTGCCACGGTAATCTGTATTTGGGGAGCTGTTGGCTAGCAATGGACTGATTCTTTTCCGCGGGAACGTGTTACCGAACCGTTGCTCAGAGCTTGTCATGGAAACGTGTGTTAGCGGCCTGACAGTGGAATATTCTGGCTTTCAGGCGTCATGTCACAGGCTGTTTCTTATTAGAGTGGATTACAGACTGTTTTACTGGGGTAAAATAGTTTTGATTACTTTTTTTTTTACATAGGCAAAATATTCGCACGTACGCATTGATTGTATTCTCGAGTGATTTATGTTCAGCAGCATCCCGCTGAAGTTTCAACGGGTTTTATCCTAGTATAAAATAAGAAACCATTCTCACTCCCCCCCCCCAAACCACAGCAGTCCCCCCGTATAACGTTCCCGTAACGTGTAATTCTTGTGGGCATGGATGTTCTGGTGTCTCGAGTTGGTGGAAGGGGAGAGCGGATGTCCAGGCTTGAGGTCGTAGCCAACTGCAAAAGAAAGAGCATTAATTGATTGGAGATGGCTGTGAGCGTGTCTTTGGAATTGACTCCCCTCCCAGGAGGGAAGCTTAATTAATCCCGAGGGAGGAACGCTTCCCATTAACATGCCGGGGATCAATTGGATGCTGGAATGTGTTGCCGTGATGACGGACATTCGTAAAGGCGATCTGGCCGGCCGGTGCACTGCGTGGAATCTTGTAATATGTCTAAAATGAATTTGTGCGTATATGCGTGAGTCGTGCGTGAGTTGAGAGCGATCCATTGGTCTAAGGGATTGACCAGGAATTTGGAATTATATCACATGATAAAAACAAAATACCACACTGAGGAAGAATTGGTTCATTGTGCAACATATTCGTGGCTTCAGCAAAGAAATTTAGGGCTACAGTAATATATTTGTCGTGTTGACAATTCAACTTCATCTCTTCTGCATACTGATGAGATGTGTAAACAGGTAGACCAATAGCCGTGTGGCTTCGGGAAGACAGATGTGGTCTGACGGTCTTGTAGGGATGTCTAACCTGGCCCGACATTCTTATGCAGGAAATGAAGGCAGAGGTTTACAAATTTAAAATAACGAGAGGCTGACTGTAGGAACTGTAAAGAACTAATCAGTTGGCGGGTTTGATAAAATCCTACCAGTCAGACTAATCTGAAAATATTGTGGCGTATAGACCCGTTGCTAGGCAACGACTGCGAAACAGACGAGATAATAGTTGTTGCTAGACAGAAGCCAGAGCGCCAGTGGACTGGCTGGAAAGCGATGTTTCCTGAGCGGTCCGTCAGTGCCTAGATGTTACAAGCAGGACAATTAGTGAGTGCAGTGCAGTTCAATCCAGTTGTTAGAAATTCGTAGCTGAGGCACGGGGGCACCTAGGGAACCCAGAGTGAGGGGAACATCTGCATTCGAAGCCGTAACCAGGCAACGACTAGTGAAGACACTGAAGGCTCGAAAAGACTTAGTGTGTACTGTAATGAGCTGCAGAGTGCGTGAATTGACGATAGCTCTATAGTTACTTCTAGTTACGATCTGTAAGTGTTCAATAAACTGAAGTACCAATCCAAAACCCGTCTATGATCAGACTTCATACACGTGACAATATCTTTCGAATGCATCCATCTTACCAACGAGGAGATTAACAAGTGATAGGTAATCTGTATCCTTCGTGTCGTTGCAAAGCAACGGCTCGGTAAACACGTTACCTCTGCAGCGAATACATGCAACAATAGAAAAACTATTGGGCCCATAATTTTCTGACTCGCCTGTAGATTCACACGAAAACACTGAGGATCGGTTACTGAGAACAGTTCAGAAATTTCGCTGTGCGGAAGGTGATATTAATGTTTCGTTTCAGGTGATCAGAGCCTTTCACTTTGAACGTAGACAACTGAAGAAACTTTGAATGAAGAGTTGCAGAAAGTGACAGTGGTCGGTTGTTATTTGGTCAAAATAAATTACACCAGAACAAACAGCTTTATGCGATTAGTTTCACATTGTAATTGTAAAACATGGAGTTTATAGCGACACACTGAGAATGGAATAGTCCATTAATCACTTAACTGTCCGATTCAGTTAACCACTAACTCTAACTTCGAGCGCGTGGAGAGGGAAGCAGATGGACCGAAGGGCTGAAGGAAGACACGTGCTCAAACCGAGGAAACGCAGTCCCTTTCTGGGGCTTGAGGTTCTGACACCGGTGTTTATGAAGAACTTGTCATTTTCGGCTGTACATGAAACATAAGGACTGACTGAAACTTTTCCAGTTTTGCTTTGAATTTGTAAATAATTGTTCGAACACACATTCCGTGATGTACTGGCATGGGATCAATAAAATGTGGCACTTCTGTGGCGAAAATACCTCGATGGAATTTCATAATGAATAGCACTTTAATAGGCTTATCTGGGTAGTTGAGAACGTAAAGTTTGTTGCTACTCCGAAATTATAATACTAGATTTTAAATAATAAATTGACATAATGTTTTATTAAGAGTACAATTAACTTATTTATCGAAGGCATCAAACAGTATTTTTTTTTCGTTGGCGCTACAGCCCTCATTTGGGCCTAGGCCTACCTCCATGAAACTCTCCGTTTCACTTCGGGTTACTAGATCTTAGACATACGGTAGGATTCCTTGGGCGGGTGATAAGCTCGTCGCAAGGCCTCTACCTGTACACAAACACAGAAAAAGCACACAAACATCCATGCTCTGAGTGGGATTCGAACCCACGATCCCGGCTTCCGAGCGAGCGAAGACAGTGCATGCCTTGGACCGCTCGGCTACCGTGACCGGCCGTCAAACAGTATTCCTGGTTATTATAGTATTTCAGCATCCTGTTGCATTTATATCAATTATTTCATCAATATATACTCGTATTTCCGTCTCAATGCAACACAAGATTGTTACAGTCGCTTTAATCTCTATTCACAACATGTTTCTGTCTTATACGCCCATCATCATGTGTCCTCGTTATGCTAAACTGTTCACTGCACGGCTTGTCTCAATTTTAAATTTATAATTGCGATTGAAATTTAATTAAAATAGGTCGCCCTATTAAATTCAGTAAAAAACGGCTTCGATCTCCTTGTGGGATCTATTAACGCAATCTTCGGCGGTGTGGGTGTATTTCGTGCAGTTCGTTGATGTTGGTGTGTACGTCGATTTCCTTTATACACGTACAGGATGGGGCGCAGAAACTTCCTTTTTTGAAGGCGAATAAAAGAAAAATTATTGCCGATAGACAAAATTTATGTTTAGCTAATGAAAGAACGTACTTTAAAGTTTTAAATCATTAGTTTTAAACAAAATATCTTCAAGATGGTGGCCACCGTTCTCAATGCACTGATGTAACCGTTTTCTGAAGTTCCCTTCTGCACGTTCCAACATGTACACCGGAATTTGGGCTACTTCCTGCAGAATAACATTCTTCAGCTGAAGCAGGTTTGTGGGGAGATGTTTAAAAACCTCTGCCTTGAGGTATCCCCATAAAAAAAATCACAGGGCGTTAGATCAGATGAGTGCGCTGCCCAAGGGATGTCACCTTGAAGCGAGATGAGTCGTCCGGGGAACTTTGCCCTAAAAACTGCCATCGAAGCTCGGGCTGTGTGGGCCGTGGCACCATCCTGGTGGAACCAGACATTTTCTAGATGCTTTCATCAAGAGCTGGTTCGAAAAAGTTTTTAATCGTATATACATACCGCTGTGAATTGACAGTAACTGCATGATCGTCTTAAAAAAAAATAAGGGCCAATAACTCCAACTCTCGACAACGCACACCATACTGTCACCTTATCACTGTGAAGTGGCCTCTCATGGAGCTCTCTGGGATTGTTACCACTCCAATAGCGTATATTCTGCTTGTTGACATATCCGGATAGGTGAAAATGTGCCTCATCACTAAAGAAAACAAGTGCGTCAGGGGGTAAAGTTTCCAATAACGTTTTGCACGCCGTTATTCGGTTCTGGAAATCACGTGGTGACAATTCTTGCTCAACAACCATCTTATGGGGATGGAAATGAAGATGTTCGTGAAGAATTCGGCGCATTGAATGATTGGATATGTCTAGGGCGACTGCATGTTTGCGACCGGGGGCGTCTTGGCGATCTCAAAATCGACTGTCGAACTGCCTCTACATTTTCTGGCGTCGTAACGGTCCGTTGTCGTCCTGATGATTTTTTCACCACAGTCCCGGTTGTCCTAAAGTTCTCTACCCACAAAACAATCGATTTCCGTTCGGGAACCGGACCTCTGGGCTTAATTCCGAAGTGAGTACGGAATGCATGCTGCACTGCCACATAGGAATGGTTGTTTGGAAAATAGGCTTCGAAAGCAAACGCACGATGCTCACTCGCCCACCTCATGTTTCCTACTGAGGGGTATTAGACAGAAACTCCCGCGACTGCTGCGTTCGCCGAGCCTATCCCCACTTTTCTGCGACCTCCCCTCCCTTCACAATGCGTCTTCACAAAAAGGAAGTTTCTGCGCCCCACCCTGTTATATGCCTCTGTGGTTGTAGGCCGATTACCCCCCTTGTGACGGAAATATATATTGATGAAATAATACCTGGTTATTCTTGGCCCTGAAATTCGCCAGCTCATGGGTTGCGATGTTTCCCTCTTCTCTTGGTTACGAATTTGAAATGACCGATTGATGGAATGAGAGAATTCTTACAGCTGTTATGTTGGCTCTTTAAAGTAGTTGTATCGGCATAAGAATATCATGAACTCTAAACAAATGAAATCAAGTTATCAGAGTGGTAATGAGAGATTTGAGGTTTTCACGGCGATGACTTAGAAGAATGGTGTGCTAGGATGTCGTCGTGTGGTCCTATAGAATACCATACTGTCACGTGTATGAGTGACTATAGACGGGGTTTGGATTGGTCACTCGATTTATTTGCCACCTATACAAACAACTCGGAACTACAAGTAATTACAGCGCCGTCGCTAATCTCCACACTTTACAAATCAACACAACTTCCGCTACGCCTTTTTCGGCCTCCTGTCTCTTCGCCAGCCTTTCACTGATAACGGCTTCTAACACTGGAGATTCTTCAGCTTCCCCGCTCAAGTCTTCCTGAATGGCGGCTCCCTTACGACTGATTCTTTCCTTCACAGACTCCCATACAGAACTTACTTGGTCGCCCTAATTATGTTCCTTGTAAATGCTCGGCACGGACCGAGTAGAAAACACCGTTTCCAAAAGTACCTTTACTTCATGCATATTCATTGTTGCGAGAACATGTTTACTGGGCCGTTGCCTAGAAACGAATGTTGTTTCAGCGCCATTCACTAGCATTTCTGGCTCCACAGTTCTTGCTTTGAGCAACAATGCCGCAGTATCTACATACATACAGAGTAAGCAAGACTTTACAGATGATAGGGCTCCCTGCATATAAGCATAGGAATCAGGATAGCTCAGACGGGCTACGGGCTGGACAACTGGGTTTCGATTCCCGACAGGGGCAAGATTTTGCTCTTCTCCACAGCGCCCAGACCGGTTCTTGGGCCCACACGGCCTCCTATCCAGTGGGTACCAGGGGCTCTTTCCAGGGGGTACAGCGGCCGGCACGTGAAGCTGACCACACACCGGTATGTCTTCATGGCGTGATGCTTAACTGATTAAGCACAGGGATATCTTTACCCCTTTTCTACAAATAAACTTAAGCATTTCAGCAGCCGGCATGGTTGTTTCGTAAAGTCTTGTTAACCTCCCCAGTCCTGTTAGTGGTATGGGATCCGAGTTTATCACAGCGGCGACTATGAAGTATACGGTCTTCTGGATTGTAACGTTGTGGTTAGGAGACAGCCCGACGTTTCGGAGCAACAAACTCAACCTACTTCGAGGTTCTTCTGGTTTATTGCTTGGGTTACTCTTCGACCCTGAATATGGAGGCGATATTTCACTCCGAAAGATCGGCCTGTGTTTAAACTACACGGCCTTACAACCCACAACACTTGTCAAGAGTGCAGGCCTAGAATAGAGACAGCTGTCTTCACCCCGGGGTACCTGTCGACGTACGGACGTGGAAAGTTCCGTATCTAATCTCTTAAGACAGATTCAATTAGGTCATTTAGTACACTGGACGTCAAGTGCGTAATTGGCCCCGAGATCTGGTGACGTCACAGCTGGAGCGCAGCTAATCTGCTCTGCCGGACGTTCTTCATGAATATGCATTGTGTGTGTGTGTGTGTGTGTGTGTTGGGGGNGTAGTCGGCAGCTCGACCGTTTCTTTCGCTAGATAGTCATATCCGACTAATATTAACCCTTCCGTCCCTGATGTAGGCCTACATGATTGTCTGTGCCCTTTCTATCGATCATTCTCCTACGTCCCTTATCTTGAAAAAGAATGCAAGAAGTGCTGGGAAGGACTAATCACCTATTTTCCTTTCATATTACACGGACCGCATAGAAAACAAAATTATTAGGGGTGAGGCTGCACAGCAAAATGATCTAATATGTTTCATTTTATTATACTTTATTTCAAAATAACGAAAGTAGGCTAAAAAGGAGGTATATGAAATCGCCTTGTTGTCTGTGTATGCCAAAAATTTTGTTCTCTGTGCGTTTCGTATTGTATCAAAGAAATGTACGCGATTAGTTCTTCCCAGAACTTCTGGTTATTTTTAGCCCTCTGTACGTATCGTTAGGTAAGAAAAGTAGCCTTATGAAGTATGTGTGTGTGTGTGTGTGTTGGTTTTGTCTCCGTGTCTTCCGCGATTTCAACTTCTGAACTGTTTAATGGATTTTTACGATATTTGTTACGGGCGTTATGAAATAAGAGGCCACCCGAAGGAGATATTCTTTAATTTCCTATGATCAACATGTCGAACGCGCGAACTTTTGAGGAGGGAACGACATCAGCATTATTGGAAGTAAGGTTCTAAAATTATGTATGGTAACAGATGTTCAAAAATCACTCAACTCTTAGTCAGGCCATTTTGATGTAGACTATCAAATAGCAATATGGCTGTCGTGTGAAAATTTTGTCTGTCTCTTGTTTTGACTGCGATGTCTAATGAAACATTACAGACAGGCATCTGGAATTTGGTATACAGAAAATTCACACACAGTTTCCGCAAGGCCAGTTTAGGAATAGTGCTGTGCAAAAGCTACTATTTCTAATTACACAACAAAGAGAAACATAAAGCCAGTAAGAAAAAGAAAATCAGTACCACTAAACAATAAAATAGTTCTGAGGAAACCAATAAAAGTGATAACAGTAATAGCCATTAATTAAATGTTAATTTGTTTTTACATCCCAACTTATTAGGATAAATACATAGCTACAGAGTGTCATTAGAGTGTTAAGGCTTAAGGGTGTGTAGTACTCATTTTAATAAGCAAAAAGCCCCAGTCAGAAAATCGTGTCTTCTGCTATATGGGAGATGTCCGTGTGATCTCCACAGCAGATGTTCTGAGTGGTTCCCGTGCATTTCAACACAACTCAGCTCTGTCTCGCACCGAGGTGCGCGCTCTGTCGAAATTCTTGGTTTCACTTGAATCCCATGGCAGACATTCGCGTCTAAGTCACTGATCGGCGCTGGATACGCTGAAGTCTTCACGTGTGCCGACAGACAAAAACCCGAGGGACTGAAGTCAGGAGACCGTGCAGGCCAGTTGACTGGGTCTCCACTGTTCCCCGCAAGTCTGGGGCAGGTGCTGCCTGACAATGATAAGTGTATGAGGTGATGCCCCATCACGCATGAGTCACATGTCTTGTCGTTGATGAAGGGGCGCATGTTCCAACACTACTGCTAAATCCTTCACCTGTCAGTCTGTTAGGTAAGACAACTAGCCCTAAAGGTTGATCGCCTAAGAATCCGATAGAGCAGTAGGCATTGGTCTCTAAAATATGTTGACTGGGACTTCTGCTCTCTCTCAAGTGAGTACTACAACACTTTAAGGTCTGTAACCCTTTTTCTAACACTCTGTATATACATATAAAGTAAAGTTGTCCCTGAGCTTAATTAGTTAAGCACTATGCCATGAAGATGTGTGGGGAATGGAGGTATAGTTCCACCGTTTTTGAAGCCGGCACTAAATGGGACTGATCAGCTTCATGTCCCGGCCGTTTTATCCCTTGGAAATTACCGCGGTACCCATTGGATAGAGGACTAGGTGGGCCCTAGTTCCAGTCTGGACGCCGTACGGAAGAGAAAAGTCTTTCCCCCACCAGAAATCGAACCACACACACACACACACACACAAACACACATATGTATATATATATATATGTATATTACTTACTTACTTACTTACTTACTTACTCACTCACTCATGTAGCTGAGCCCTTCTGGAGGAGCCGCCAATTCTGCAGCTACTCAAGAATTTCCCAGAATTTTAGGGAAACCGAAGGTTCATTACCGTGTTCACAAGAGCCCTCCACTGGTCCCTATCTGAGCCAGATAAATCCAATCAATACCACTCCATCCTATCTCTCTAAGATCCATTTTAATATTGTCCACCCATCTAAGCCATGGTCTTCCCAGTGGCCTCTTTCCTTCTGGCTTTCCCACCAATATCCCATATGCATTTCTCGTCTCCCCATTCGCGCTACATTCCCTGTCCATCTCATCCTCCTTGGCTTGATCAATGTAATTATACTTGGAGAAGACTACAAGTTATGAAGGTCCTCATTATGCAGTTTTCTCCAACCTCCTATCACTTCATCCCTCTTCGGTTCAAATATTCTCCTCAACACCCTGTTCTCAAACACTCTCAGTCTATGTTCCTTCCTTAATGTCAGAGACCAAGTTTCACACCCATACAGAACCACAGGCAAAATTATAGTTTTGTATATTCTAATTTTTATATCTTTGGACAGCAGACGAGAAGACAAAAGGTTCTGGACTGAGTGGTAGCAAGCATTACCCGAGTTCAATTTCCTCTTATTTTTCTCCTGAATCAGGTTTCGATCTGTTATCGTTGTTCCCCAATTTCTGAATTGTGCCACACGCTTCGGTCGGTTTACCCCCAGTATCCATTGGGTAGGAGTGTCTTTGAGCCAGAGTCGATCTGGACGCTGTAGAGTGGAGGAAATTGTGCCCCCACAAGGAATTGAACCTCAGCTGACTACTCTGTAGCCCGTCGCTATACCGACTCCTAAATATACTTTTTGGTTTATTTAAATAAATAAAGATAAATGAATGCTGGGTCGAGCAGGTTAATTCCTGCCACAGACATGTACATGTTTAAATTGCACCTCGATATTTCTCTGCTGTCTGCTATCGGCATTTGTTTGGTCGCTTTGAATAACATTACCACGTCGAATGCATATTGCTTACAAAAGAGTTCAGTAGCATTACGGGCGCATCCGTTACGTTCGCCTCAGAGCCAGTTGAACCCAGACTTAAGGTTCAGATTTGTACTTTACTCTTACACAGTGGGTACCGGGGACTGTTTTCCTTCAGGGTAAATGTTGCCGGGGCGTGAAGCTGCTACCTACAACTACTGCCGACGTTAATAATGGTTGAGATATAACTCCATTCCTACTCAACAAGTCTTAAAAACATGGCCGTAATTAATAAACGCATGGAAGAACTTCGCCTTTTAATAGTGACGGTACCTATTATATACTCCATTTAGACCGGAATTGATACAATTATAAAGGTAAAATGTAAAGCTGTGTCTGTAACAGGCCGTGAAGGCCCATAGGATTGTGAGACGTCGAGGTTCCCACATTTTCTAGACAGTCGGCTTACAGAAGGCGATAAGGTTGTCAGCCTTATGCTCGGGCCGCCCTTTACCCCCAGGAAGATTCCTGGTGTTCATTTCTGTTAAGAGGCTGAGTCGACTCCAGGGCCATAGTGCGGCTGGAAGGGTTAGGTCAATTGAAAAATCCAGTGACTTCATCGGGACTTGAAAACGTGGCCTTCCGGCTTGTAGTATAGTTCCTCAACCAACTACTGTACGGCGTGCCCCCAGGAATTGATATAATTACCAACGTAAAGTTTAAACATTGCTGATAAATTAACCGTCTGCAATATCGTCATATTTGACAGAGAGCTGTTCATAGATTTTACCGTTAGAAAGTAGATATCTCCTCACAGCGCTGTCATGTGGCACCACTGTAAACTAATTTTTGCTTTGACTGTGTGTCTCACTGTTTTTCTCGGTATCCGCTCTTAGTGTTGCACTTAAGTCACGTTAATTTCTTTCATCAATGAGTACTTGATGTTGTCTCTACTCCCTCTGTGACGAAACCAGTGTCAAGGATAGAGTAGTGACACGTTTCCTGGTCCAGAAATTGTTCACATTTTTCTCCAGACCGCTCAAGATTGCCCCATTTTTAGCCTACTTAAATAAAATTAGGCTTAAATATCACCATGCTGTCTGTGAATCCCCGCTTCTCCCACCAAATTCTGAATGCGTAAAGTACATCATGGCACCCTAGACCATCTCAACAGCATACTTCATAAATTCCTCTCATAAGTCTGTCTCTGTATGTGTATCGTTCTACCGGCTCGGTAAAGACGTTACTGCGGCAACGATTACGCAAGCAACAATAGAAGAATTGGACGCGTCGTTTTGTATGCGGCCAGTGTCGTGTGAGAGGAAAGTAGACGTTCAATCCTTAATTTTTCTTTCTTGCAATTTTATTTATATTATTATGATCAACGAACTGATGTAGTTACGTACCAGTAGGCTGAGTAAAAAATGTTTTCAGCTGAATTTGACAGTACAAGTTGATTTGCAACCTGTTTTCCTTATTTTGAGAAAATGGAAGGAGACGTATAGGATCACATTGCTGTCTGTGTCCTCTTTCCTGACGTTGCTAGGCAACAGCTCGTTAAATAAGTTCCCGCCCAACGAATACACACAATAGAACTGTTGGACGCGGTGTTTTATATGCGGTCCGTGTCGCATCAAATACTCGGTATATAGTGAAAGGAAAGTAAGTGATTTTTTTATTGCTAGTGAGGTGGGACTAAGTCCCTTGTACTGCGGCCACTTCTGGCGTATTGTACCAGCCCCAGATGATAGGTGAGGGTGATTGTGGAGCAATTGGTAGAATGAAGATTGGGATGGGAAACCGAAGTACTCGGAGAAAACCTGCCCCAGAGCCACTTTGTCCACCACAAATCCCACTTGACCAGATCCGGGATCGAACCCGGGCCCCCTAGGTGGGAAGCCAGCGACTAACCGCTTGAGCTATGGCGCAGCCGAAGTAGGTGATTAGTCCTAACATAATTTATTCCTTACAGCCTGCTCCCGGGGGCGCTTCTCGCAGATGGGAACCACGATTAGAGGCAAGCTTATACACGTATGATTAGGTTAGGATATGATGGCACCAGAGTGCTACTATATGAAGGAGAGATCCATTTCCTGGCCTTTCAGAGCTAAACCAGACAATGCTTCTTCTATTGGTTTTCTCATCTGTTTTCTGATAACGAAATTCTCACTGGTACCGAAAGAAAGAGACAAACAGACAATTAATAACGTTGTAAACATACAGTGCTGTGTCCATATATAAATAGAATGATCATGTCAAGGAGGTTGAGATAGGCTGGGAATGTAGCACGCATGAGTGAATATGAATACATGTAGATTTTGGTGAGAAATCCAGGAGGGAACAGACCACTAGGAAGACCTAGCCGTAGGTGGGATGATAATATTAAAATGTATCTTAGAGAAATATGATGAGGCGGTGTGGACTAGATTCATATGGCTCATGATAGTGCCATTGGTAGGCTCTTGTGAACAGGTAATGAACCTTCGGGTTCCATTAAATTGAGCTACTGACAGACGGGTGGTTTCTCAAGAAGGATTCAGCTCCAAGGAGCTGATTAATTACTGTGCAGTTGCCATATATTCCGCAGAAATATTATAAATGAAGGAATAAGACTACGATGATTATCTTCTTATAACGAACATGCAAACTCGCAACTGTTTGCTGTTACGTAACGACACTAGAATTGGCAAGAAGTCGAAGTTAAATAAATAGAAATTCTGATGAAATTAGATATTGTCAGAGTACGTAAGTGTGAAGTTTGAAATGTCGCATGTTCGTCAAAATTTGTGGCTCTGATATTCCTTACCAATTAAATGTTGGTACCATAATGATTTCACAAACATAACCCTGGACTCTGTCACCTGTGAAAAAATTAAGACTTTTGTAAAGCTGTGTGTTCTTAATAATCGTACATGTACAATGTGATATGCATAAGATTACTACGGTTTTCTGAGGCCTCTGTACCTTGGGTCTAAAACGTCTCACAACCCTATGGGCCTTCAAGGCCCGTTACAGGGATAGCTTTACTTTAACTTTTTTACTTAACACTGTATGACGTAGTCTTCGTTACGTCATAAATGTCAGGCTGAGTCTATACTGCATACAGGGAATGAGATTGTGCCCTGAGAAACCAATGTCAGTGCAGAAACTAAACTGTCTTTTAGTTATAAAATGTCCAAGTTGGTACTTGCCTTCAGTAATAATTGGGATTGATACTGGGAAGTTGAATTATCAGGTACCCCTGATTAGTCTGTTTCTGTATTATGTTATCATTTTTAATGGAATGTAATTCTCTTGCGGAACTCTTTTTCATCACAGTTTGGTAACATTGCTCCAGGAACTACATCCTACCACGACCTTCAAACGTGAGGTTAGATAAAACGTAAAGCTATCCCTGTAACAGGCCGTGAAGGCCTATAGGGCTGTGAAACGTCGAGGTTCCCACATTTTCTAGACAATCGGCTCACAGATGGCGATGAGGTTGTTAGCCTTACGCGCCGGTCGCTCTTTACCCCCCTCCCCAGGAAGATTCCTGGTACTCATTCCTGTTAGAGGCTGAGCCGACCCCAGAGCCATAGTGAGGCTGAAAAGATTGGGTAAATTGAAAAAGCCAGTGATCTCATCGAGAACGGAACCCGCTACCTTCCTGCTTGTAGCATGGTGTCTCAACCAACTACAATTGTGTAAGCGGCCTCCGTAGTCTAGGGGTAACGTTTCCACCTCATGACTCAAGGTACGCGGGTACAAACCCGGCGCAGGTCGTGGAATTTTTAAGGACGGAAAAATTCAGGGAACAAGTCCTCCGGGAGGGATCCTCATGTCTCTAGGAGACCTCTGAGCAAAATTAGGCAACAATTTCCCGCCCAAGTAGTTTCCAGTGCCTCTGCTAGATGGGGGAAATATCAGGTACCGACGGCCTACCTCGTTGGCTGAATGGGGTTGATAGCACGCACCAGTACCGGTAGGGTATGGCGACAGTAGAAATTAAAAAGGACCAATAACTGGTCTAAGTGCATGGGGAAACCCACCCCCTCTAATAATAATAATAATAATAATAATAATAATAATAATAATAATAATAATAACAATTGTGTAGGGATTTGATTTCATGTTGCATCTGACACTGTCATAAGCCAAAATTATTATTTTCTGATTGGGTGCAGATATTTCGATCAGTGACGTGAATTTACTCGAGATAAAAAATGGCATTTAATTATGATTATTTTGTATCATCATTTTTCACATTTACACAAATAACATAACAGGTCAGCATTAACATGAGAGTTTTCATTATATCGAGAACGCCAAAGTCAGAATTATTTAATCATTGTGCATGTCATTTCATAAAAGGGCAAATGTCAAGCTATCTCAAAGTAGATATGACATTCAGAGCTGAAAGTCAACATGGCCATTAGGAACTATTAACATAGCAACATCACGTAACAATAACATACGGAGTCACCTTCATTGTCATAACAGTGGAACAAAATTGCAGTGAAACTTCTAGGGCTACTTTCTCATTGCTTTGATTTTGGCCCTACAGCATTTGAGCACCAATCCACAGGCTACCAAACTGTGCGGCGTCACATCCCAGAAGACCGTCATTTACATACCCTGGAGAATCTCAGATCTCGTACATAAATATAACTTCACACTGAATTACTGGGGTTTTGAACTTTTTCCATCGTCCGGAAAGAAGTCCAAAAACCCAGTAATTCTTTGTATCACCCACCATCGTCAGAACCCTTTAGAATAACTTCACACTGTCCAACTCTTCATGTGCCGTGCAGTCATTTTATATTTCACTTGATTAATTGGACACAAACCACTTGAAGTCACGGTCGTTCTTTCTTTCACCATGTACAGTATTTAGTATGAATCTTAAAGATGTCACAAACACACGGCACTCAAATAAATGTACTTGAAAGACACTACAATGTTTGTAAACTACATTATAAATTCGGTGCCTAATAATTAGAAATTTGAGTAAATTTGGGCCTGTACTGATTGCTGTGTCTTTTGCAGTTGAACGAGAGAGCAAAAGTAATGCACTGATCTTGCAATTTTGGGCCTCGGCTTAGTGATCACTTCGCTCTCTTAGTGAACGATCTGTTTCGCGCAACGATATACAAAAGAACAATTTGCAAAATGTCACACATTCTTGACAAGGATTTAAAACACAGGAGGCGACTGGCGCTGTGGGACGTGTGGCGACTGGGCCTGTGGGACGTGTGGCGACTGGGGCTTTGGGACGTGTGGCGACTGTGCCTGTGGGAAGTGTGGCGACTGGGCCTGTGGGACGTGTGGCGACTGGGCCTTTGGGACGTGTGGCGACTGGGCCTGTGGGAAGTGTGGCGACTGGAGATGTGGGACATGTGGAGACTGGGGCGCTAAGTACTGTTCTACCTCCGGTAAATAAAGAGTAGCCACTCCCTTCCATTACGCGGGAATCTATCCTCGGGGCGGCGGGCTATGTTGTGCCGGCGGTGGAAGTGTGTGAGGAATATAGTGAGTCGCTATTCTCAACCAGTGTGCGGGAATCCGTCTCAGGGGCGGTGGACAGACTTCTGCCCCCGGCAGACAGAGAGTAGCAGCTGCCCTCAGTTGTCCCAGAATCCATCATAGGGGCGGCTGAGGCGGCGGGCTGTGTTGTGCCGGCGGTGGAAGTGTGTGAGGAATATAGTGAGTCGCTCCTCTTATCTAGTGAGCGGGAATCCCTCTCAGGAGCTGGGGACAGAGTTCTGCCCCCAGCAGGCAAGGAGCTGTTACTGCCCTCCACTAAACTCGAATCCGTAGCGGGGGCGGCTGGAGCAGTGACCTGTGCCCAGGAAGTTCCGAATCATCTCCATTAATTTGGAATCCAACTCAGGCGGGGTTGTGTGAGTAACAGTTACACGTTCCTCCTGACAATGACTCGCTTGCCTGTGCGCGCCACACCTACGTCTGGAGCGCCGTGTATTTCTGGCTCTTCGCTATAAGAGTGCATTTCTCACACGTACAGTCCCGGTACTTACAGTAACGTTTGTGGCCCTTAACAGGGATTTTTAACCAATGATTGCGACACCTGGTAAAATTTGTGTAGGAGTTCGTGGTATCTGAACTGCTGGCAGTGGCCTCTGAAGTCCCTGGAGGCATTCGAGTGCGTTCATTATCCATCTACACACCTCTCACGGACACTGGTACCTGTGCACGTGAGCTAACCCGTACTGAGAGAGCCCGCTCTGGCCCACACGCACTTCCACAACCAACACACCTATGATACTTCGTAATACGGGACTGCGCCGTCTGTTTTGCGGAGCGGGACTCACTCATGTGGAGTGCTGGTAACCCAGGCAAGGGGTCTCGGAAGGGGGGGGGGGAGACTGAATTGGAACTTTTGCGTTTCGCTGACTGTGTTCGTTGCAGTGGGTTGGAGCGCCAGTGCAGAGGGGTTCCGCGGGGAGGGAAATTTCATTGCGAGTTGCATCGTAAAATCCCGCTACATTTGGATTGTCTCGCCAAAACAACAGACAAACTGACGTGCGCCGTCTCTCTTCGTGCGCATGTTGCTACTTCACGTAAATTATACAGGGTGTCCCAGGAGGAATGGTCCAAACTTCGGGAGGGTGTTCCTTATGTTAAAGTATGCCGATATAACCCAAAACACCTATGTACAAAGTTGAACGGTTACGGAGATAATGGCCAGAGAAGTGTCAAACTTTGACCGGTGTTACACACTTGTTGATTACAAAATACAT
>NW_019727101.1:628801-640841 GCF_002891405.2 Cryptotermes secundus
CAGATAACAGTCATCTCGGGCCATTATCTCCATAACCGTTCAACTTTGGACATAGGTGTTTTGGGTTATATCGGCATACTTTAACATAAGGAACACCCTACCGAAGTTTGGTCCATTCCTCCTGGGACACCCTGTATAAGGGTATAGTTTTACCAGGGGGGTACCAGGACCTCCCGATGTAATTGGATGTTACGAAATTATTCTAATCGTAATTAACTCACTCACTCACAGAATTGAGCCCTTCGTGAGAAGCCGCCAATTGTGCAGCTACTCAAAAACTTTCCAGCTTTTTATGGAACACGAAGGTTCATTACCGTGTTCACAAGAGCCCTCCACTGGTCCCTATCAATCCAGTCTATACCATCCCATCCTATCTCTCTAAGATCCATTTTAATATTGTTCACCCACCTACGTCTTTGTCTTCTCAGTGGTCTCCTTCGTTCTCGCTTTCCACCAATATATATGCATCCCTGTTCTCCTCCATTCGTGCTACGTTCCCTGCTCATCTCATCTTCCTTGACAAAATCATTTGAGTTATACTTGGAGAAGAGTACAAGTTATGAAGCTCATCGTTATGCAGTTTTATAATCATAATTACGCAGACAGTAAATTTCTGAAATAGTTTAAATAGCTCAGTGGCCGCGCGGTCTACGGCAGGAACCGTCTTCGCCAGCTCGAACGCTGGGATCGTGGGTTCGAATTCCACTTGAGGCATGGATATCTGTGTGTGCGTTTATTCTGTGTTGGTGTCGTTCTGTGTGTAGGTAGCGGCCTTGTGATGGGCTGATCCCCCGTACAAGGAGTCCTACCGACTGTGTATAGTTTAAAAAACTGAAGAAAGCGCCCAAGGTCCGACAGAAGGACTTTAGAGCCATAGACAGACACTTAGTCGAAACAGTTCACTCGCTGTAGCGACTGGACTACAGGCTGGAGTTTGATGCCCGGCCTGTACAATTGGTACAGTGGACGCCTTCAGCAGGCGAAAATGGCCGGGGCGTGAAGCTGACCACTCCGTCGAATTCCGGTGTTACGGATAAGTGTAACTGCTTTCATTCCTGCATGCGTCTAGTACTGCCTAAGTAAACGCGGGGACAACTTAACCTTTAAGCGTACAAGTGCCCTGGGGCTGGCAGGGCATAACAACATAGAAAGTATCATATCCTGTGAAGGGCCCTGACCTTAGTTATTTAACGGGAAACGAGACGATGCAACAAACTTGGGTGTTTTTTGTATCCTACTTTCCTTATTTTGAAAAATAACTGGCTAAAGAAATCACCTTGCTCTCTGTTACCTCCCACAAAATTTTTCGTTTTCTATGCGGTTCGTGTCGTGTCAAGGAGCTCCTAGATAACCTTGCCCTGTGTATGCCTGTCTCTCTCTCTAGTATTCACACCATTCACTAATTTTCGAACATTCAGACGGCCGATATTTTGTTTCGGAATTTTACTCCGAAACCTCTGTCTTTCAAAAACACCTTTGGATTTATGTACCGGATGGCATGAACATTCAGTCGTTTTACTCCCAGGGAACAGGGGCTGGTTGGGGCCCATAGCCAGTGTGGACACTGTGAAGAAGAAGAGAGTCTGACCCCCTCCGTGGATCGAACACCGATTCTTCAGCTGTCCAGCCCGCAGCTTAGTTTACACTGTCTAGAGACAGCTGTTCCAAAATGCGTTCTCGTCTGAGCACGAATGAACCGTTACGTCCTAAACCAAAATAGCACAGTAATAAAACGAAACGCGTAACGAGGGGTACAGTTATCAGCTCTGCTACAATATAATGCGTGATTAGTCATCACTTTCCTGTACCATCCTGTGGTGGCGTGGGCCACCACTCACAACGAGAAGTGCCAGATGTGAACTTATCGGCATTAGTTCGAAGAACACAGGGATACATAAAACAGTGTCATCGTGGAACGCAACTAACACTGACGGAGTTACCGTTTTTATCCCACATGACCCACTATTTTCTGGATGTGACTGGGGAGACCCACTAGAGCCATCAGCGAGGACAGCCGGATTGTGGGCCGGCGTCCGGATGTGGCGTGTTAATCTCAGCCTCCAGCGAGCCGCTGTAATGATTGCATTCCCGTAAGCAGTTGTCCGTCACCTGTTGCACGCGCCCCGTCGCTTAAGGTCGTCTGTAAGTGTCTGGTTGTTGCTAGGAGACCTTACCCCGTATGTTCAATATGCAGTATGGATCAGTGGTTCCCAAACGTCTCTAGTCGTAATTCGTGGGCAACCTAGTCGTCGCTTTGCTCCCTGTCAGACTTGCTGAAATTGTATGCAGTGCGAAATGTGACGTCATGTCGTGTTCTGCGCATCTCGACAAATAATAGTAATGCAGCAGTCTTTATTAAACCGCTCTTCGCAAAGACAAAAGATGAATAAACAGTAAGTTCTGCGAAGAACGAGAAAGAAAGTCGGGAGGTAGTGACAGACACTACATTTGGGGGGGGGGATTTTTTGTTTTAACCCGTGTTCTCCATTTCCGGAACCATGGTTCTAGAAGGCGTATAGCAGTAGCTAATTCAGAATCGAACCGAGTCAAGGAGCTTCCACGCTGGGTCTAGTAGGCCTGGCCTGGGCTACCTCAAGTCTCCCCAAGGACTCTTTGAAGTTCTGGAGATAACTAGTTGCCTACTTTCCTTCAGTATGAAACGGACTGTATGGAAAACCAAGAAATTAAGGGGAACATATAGACACACAGACAGCAAGGTGATCTCATAAGCCTCAAAAACCCTAAACAATTAAGGGGATACACAGACAACAAGGTGATCTCGTAAACCTCAAAAACCTTAAACAGTTATGGGGGATATGCAGAGAGATGGACAGACACAGACAGCAAGGTGATCTCATAAGCCTCATTTTATTTTTTATCTCAAAATAAGGAAGATTGTAGTATCTGATTCTCAATAAAGGAGTAAAAAAAATAAGGATAATAGGCTAAAAATTAATTTTACAGTAGAAGTGGAATACGAGAAATATGTAAAATTGAGAAACTCCTATACATTAACTTTATTTTCTTGTAAAAAATACGGAAAGACAGCCGTTATTCATTTTTAGCGGCGGAACACGTTGGTCGAGCCCTCACCGGATCACAGTTTGAGAACCGCTGGTGCGAAGATATGCAAGTCTTGTGGCGCCGCAGCGGCAGATAACGGAAGTATGAGTAATGTCGCATATTTTCTTTCCCACAATCTGCATATAAAGATAAACTTGCCCATAGCGGCCTCCGTAGTCTAGAGGTAACGTTCCCACCTCGTGACTCGTGGTACGCGGGTTCAAATACCCGGCGGAGGTCGTCGAATTTTAAGGGCGGAAACATTCAGGGAACAAGTCCTCCGGGAGGGACGTCAAGCTGTGTGTCCCGTGTCGTAACTTTACGGCATGTAAAAGAACCTCATATCCCCAAAGGGGATCGCTGAGCCAAATTCCAGGACGTTTCCCGCCCAACAATAGCCTCTAAGGCCTCTGATAGATGGGGGAAGCATTATAGACACCGCTAAGCTAGTGACCGAACTCGCTTGCTCGGCGGGACTGATGGTACGCACCATTTATCGGTAGGGTAAAGAGACTGGTAGAATATCATAGAGGGAAGCACAATAGCTCAAACTGGTCGCGGTGCATGGGGAAACCCACCCTCTCTAAATAACTAACTAACTAACTAAGCATGCCCATAGTCCAATAACAACTCGCATAAGACTGACTTCCATTTGGCACTTAAAGAGGTTGAAGTCCCTTGCTATTATTTACACTATAACTAAATTTATTAATGATGCATGTAAGAGATTAATGTAACATGTACGCCCTTGTAAGCGTGAAGTAACGTTTTGTTACAGATCAGAGCCATAGGAAATATGCAGTGTCACTGTTTCAGTCAGTTTATGTAGAAGAAAAGCGACATAATAAGAACCAGGTTGGTATAGCTCAGTGAGTATAATGACTAAGCTACGGGCTGAACGACCGGGGAACCAGAGTCAATTTCTTTCAGTATTGTCACGCGTAGGGGTGACTTATAAGACGGGTTTTGGATTGGATGATTTGATTTATTGATCACGCCTTGTACAATCACTCGTAACCACAATCAATCTTCAGCCGAATCCTTCTTCCTTGACTGCCGAGGACTCGCTCCAGTCTGATCCTTTATTCTGATTCTGTTCTATACTACTCTCTACTACTATACTACTGTTCTGTGCCTCTACGTGGACCCATTGAAAGCACGTCAATTTACTAGCAATGGACGTCGAATGTTGTCCAGAACGCGTGTCTACCCATCCGTGACGTAACAATGGATGTCCTATTGTTGAGCGCTTGTGTCACGGAAAAGCGTTAGTCGATTGCTTCCCTAGCAGTGGGTCTGTATGTCACAATATCATATAGTCAGACTACGATACCCATTCAACATCTCACCCAGTGGGTACCTGTGGATCTTTCACTCGGGAAAAGCTTCCGGGGCGTGATTCTAGACACTGGGGCTGTACTTCCACTCTCCCATACATATTCATTGCGTGGTGCTTAATTAAGCACAGTGACAAAGGAAAGTGCTGGCCTACTTGGGTTTCGTGTTATTGCATTTAAGTAGTGGGTCTGGAACAAGGTCCACGCAGCCTCGTGACGATAATTGAGGAGCTATTTCAAGGTAATAGCGGCTCCGGTCTAGAAAACCGAAATTAACGGCCGTAAGGATTCGTTGCGCTGACCACGCGATACACTCTCACCGCAAAAGTTGGAACTAACTTCTCCGACAAGCGGCGGTCGCTCGGTCGGTATGGTTCGCTTGCGGACTAAAACCACGGAGTTTGTTTTTGTTTTGTTTTTATTACATCAAACAGCAATACACTGTTTTAAGACAGAAGGCTCTACTCCTGCCGTTGCCAGTGACAATGGCACTCAAATTAAGATGTTGATGTTTACTGTTCGGATTACGAAAAATATTGGAAATGAGGATTGAGATCACATGAGTGAAGCTTACTTACGTAACAGCGTATTTTCTAAAATTTTGAAATGTAGTTCCTGTAATGTATCCTCCTGTGAATGGGAGTTAGATCAGACAAAAGTTTACGAGTGCCTGCTTAATTATGGCTTTTGTTTAGACATACTTTAATTAACTTAACATATTTTATGGGTAAGTGTATGTGATGCAATACTTTTCTTCTGAGTCATAGCCCTACTTGATAGTTATAAATAGCTGATGTACTCAGGACATCTGAGTTTATTGAACATTGTACATCGTCCGATATTGCAAAGAAGACAAAGTTTCGGGAACTTCATCTGTTTCCTTCCTCAGGTGAGGATGAGACACCTACTTTTTTGAGTCCCTTAGAAAGAGCTAACGTCAGTATCTCTTTCAAACGGACCCAACAAATGAGGTGTCTCCCAACGCTTCACCTGAGGCACCTGAGGACGGGAACAGATCCAGGTTGCGAAACGTTGTGTCCTTTAGAACACCGGTCGATGGACAAAGTCCAAAAATCCAGTAATTCCCAGTGTTATACACCATCGTCAGAATCCTTTAGAATCCATTAGCTGATGGGCTCTTCATTTATTCTCAAGGTTAAATCCAGTCTCTGGAATAATGAGTCGAAATCCACGCTGGTGATCCTTATTAATTTATTTCACATAAATGTTGAAAGAAGTATGCTGTATGTAGTTGATATTCATTACTGACTCCGAGAGACAGTCAGTAAATGGTCACAAATGCATATAGAACGTAAAAACACGTGATATTTGAACCTGGAAAAAACATTTATTTCTCGATATATCTTCAACCAACACTGATACACTTGTCCCATCGCTTTACCAGTGCCTCGAAACCCACAGCATTAAAGTCTTTAGGCTGTTGTCTCGGTCACTTCCGCACCTCCATTTCAACGTCTTCATCATCAGCGAAACATTTGCCACAGAGTTGTGAATCGATTTACGCGACAAACACTTACCGCCTTAAGCCAGAAATATTTTGTTAAATATACCATTTGCATGCAGTCCGTTTGCCCACAAAAGAAAGCACAGCAGAACGCTGCTCTTCATTAGTACACTCCTCAAGCGCGGTCGCCATTTGGACTATTGAAACCAGCCTCTGTACATGAGCATGCACGCCTGCTGCCTAGACTGTCATGAAGCTGGACTGTGCTGCTACCTAGTGATACGTATAGAAAACCTATTACATCAATTACAAATGTCTTACTTTCATTTGTAGCCTATTTACTGACTCTCCCTTGTACTATAGTCAGTTGCAAAAATTTGGTTGCAGTTTATGTTCTCACGGCGGTACCTGTGAATAGTACGGTCTCCTGGTATGTAATACTGTTTATTTCGGAGACAGCCCGAGTTTCGAATAAAGATTTGTAGCTTGTCGCCTCCTTATCCTGGTACAACTTTCTCTTCGGCCCTGAAGATGGAAGCAATATTGGGCTCTCTTCGAGCTACTATGCGTCGTTGCAACCGAGAAGGCCGTGCTCTCCATGTACTTATTATCTGGGGTTCACTTGCAACAATCCGTAGAACTACTGAAGAGGTTTTCATGAAATTCGTCTTTTGGAGGTTTTTACAGATATGCTGTGGAACATTACAGGTATGACTAAAATTGGACTATAGCAATAAAAGTTAAAATGTTAAAGCTATCCCTGCAACATGCCGTAGAGGTCCATAGGGTTGTGAGACGTCGAGGCTCCCACTTTTTCTAGCGGTGAGTTTGCCAGCCTTACAAGACTGCAGCCCTTCAGCCCCAGGAAGATTCCTGGTAGTCATTTCTGCTAGAAGCTGAGTCGACCCCAAGGCCTTAGTGTCATTTGTGTTTCTAGATGAAAGTCTTCTCATCCTCTTCTTCCTCCTCCTCCTCCTTTGACGGAATTATGAATCTTACACACAGCCGTTGGGGCTCCTTCGGCGGGGGATCTACCAGTCGCAAGGCCGCTACATACACACAGAACAATACGAACACAGTATAAATGCAGATATCCATAAATCGAAGGGGATTCGAACCCTCGATCTCAGTGTTATGAGCGGGTGAAGACATTTTGTGCCTTATACCGCGCGCCAACTGTGATCGGCTTGGATATAACAAGGAGAAAATGTGTTTTTATGCTCTACAATTAGCTAGGTAACATTAAGACTGATTTTGGTTTAATCTTGTACTAGCGGTCTTTGTTCCTCGGCCACGTGTGTTTCATACTGTTTATAAGGGAACGTAGGAAGTTAATGTTTATTAATTCAGAATCTGGAGACAGTAACAAAGCGATTAGGCAATAATTGTAACGCTATGCCTGCGTTTCCCGTTACTATTGTAATTCTTTCTTATTTAAAATAGAATTCACGTATATGGTTCTCAAAACGTGTTTTAGCTGTTTCTTTGGCGAATTCTGTCAGACTGTGTTGAAGTTAGTTTTCGTCATTTCAACGTTTCAATAGCTTATCGAAATACTAAAGAACTAGGCTCAGCTATTGATGGTTCGTTTGCTTGTGTTTCAGTTTGTCTAAGATCATTAGACCCATATAGATTGTGCACAGGCATTAAGTTTCGTATATAGAGAAATTTTTCTACCCAATGTGTAGCGGGGTGCTCTTTCATCGGGGTTAAGGCGGTTGGGGCGTGAAGCTGATCACTCATCTCCATATAGCGCCGAGTTCAAGAATGATGGGACTAAACCTCCACTTTCCCATGCGTCTTCATGGCGTGGCGCTCAATTAATTAAACACAGGGATAATTGTGCCCTTTTTATGTAGATATTTAACGAAAGAATAATTTTTATTTACAAAATGTATGTACGAGCCATTGAAGACAAGTAGTGGTTAAGACTTCGTACTTCACCCTATACTCAACAGGGAGCAGGAGTGTGCAACTTACTATACTGCCATCTATTGGCTGTCACGCAGCATGAATTCTCTCAGCACAGTTGGTACAGTTCAGTCCACATAAACTGGTCCGTTTGGTTGTCTCGGAAACCAAATGCAGACTACGGCAATTTTACATAATCGTTTTAGACAAGCGGTTATAATTTTTCTGGTACGTAATTTCCTTTGGTAGGAGAGTTTCAAGATAAACTATTACAACGGTTTGTTCTTTTAAAGTCTGGATGAACAAGAATACCAGAAAAGTACTTGTAATAAAGTTTAAATAGGAAGAAGACATGCGGGCCGACCCAGTATATCACGATTTATTCAGTTACTTTCATAGAGAAATCTGCAATAAAATGTTGTTTGGGGACCCCGGGGGGGGGGAGGGGTTAAGAAGAAACTCGACAGATTCAGATTTACTTTACGAATGGCGACAAGCTCCTTAAGGCTCACGACCAGAATTTTTTTTTTCAGCCGAGCCTTTGCTGTCATAGTCCTCACGTGACCTCTCTGACGAAAGGCTGGGTTTGTCTCATGAATATGCTTCGCTTCGTCTGTGTCGAGTGTATGTATCGCACATATAGCGGGTTATTGCAAATCCTTCCCTGTGCAGTATATACTCATATATTCGGGTTACTTTCTCTTAACGATAACTAAGAATTTATAATGTAATCAGAGATATAACGCCGTATAGTTTAGTTCATGGGTAACATCGTTTCGGAGGAGCAACAGCTACTTTTTCTTCTAAATAGTTGGCACTTATCCACCAAACTGCACGGCGTTACATCTTGCTTTCTTTGGAACTTCAGACGTCACATAGGCTCGTTAAATTTTTTTGAAGCTAATAAACACGCTTATAAACTATATATATGCTATAAGTTATAAATAACATGACCATTAGACAAGTTAAAGATGATGAGATGATCAGGGCATGTAGCATGCATGGGGAGCAGAAATATGTATATAGGATTTTGGTGGGAAAGCCAAAAGTAAAGAGACCACTAGTAAGACCGAGACATTTTTTTTTTCTGTGGCGCTACAGCCCCAATTTGGGCCTAGGTCTACCTCCATGAAACTCTCCGTTTCACTTCGGTTTTTCTAGATCTTACACATTCGGTAGGACTCTTTGGGCTCGTGATCAGCTCGTCGCAAGGCCTCTACCTGTACACAAACACAGAAAAACGCACATACACAAACACTGAACATCCATGCCCTGAGTAGGATTCGAACACACGATCCCGACTTCCGAGCGAGTGAAGACAGTGCATGCCTTAGACCGCTCGGCTACCGTGACCGGCAAGACCTAGACATAGGTGTATGAATAATATTCAGATGGATATTATAGGATGGGGTGGTATCGACTGGATTGATCTGGCTCACGATAAAAACCATTGGAGAGCTCTTCTGAGCATGGTAATGAATTTTCGCGTTCCATAAAACGGAAGAAACAGGGACACAAGTGGCGGCTTCTCTATGAGGACTCAGCTTCATGAAATCAGTTAGCTAGAAATTATGGAGAGATGCGGATCGCCAAGTTGGGGGGGGGGAGTCCAACTGGGTCCACTCGGCACGGCGACCACTGATTGGCCTATTGTAGCCTGCCCCGGGTGATTATGATGATGGAGAATTTGGTGGAATATAGATTGGCAGGGGAAACCGAAGTACTCGGAGAAAACCTGCCCCAGCGCCTCTTTGTCCACCACAAATCCCCCTTGACCAGACCCGAGATCGAACCCGGGCCGCCGCGGTGGGAAGTCAGCGACTAACCGCTTGAGCTATGGCGCGGCCACATTACATAATTAGGTCGAGTTGCTTTGTTAAGTTGGCGTGTTTGTATCACCTTCATTCTTCCCGCAGGAGCAACATCACCTCTCACCGTTGGAAGGCCCGACCAATAGTCTCCAGCTTCGCCTTCCATAATCCACTTTTGCACTGAGTTCGAATGATGCAGGGTGGTATAACGGCCCAGAATGTATTGATATTTAATTAGGGTTTTTACTAATTGACTTATTGATTACAATGTTTTATTTTATCTTATTTCTATTCTGGGAAATCGGTTATTCAGATTTAGTGTTTAGTAGAGCTATACCTCCACTCCACCATACACCTTCATGGCGTGGTGCTTGATTAATTAAAACCAGGTAGAACTTTACACGGGGGCATGCGGTAGCGTAGTTGATTGAGACACAAAGCTATAAGAGGAAAGGTCGCGGGTTCGATTCCCGATGAGGTTACTGGATTTTTCAATTTGCCTAATCCTTGAAGTCGCACTATGGCCCTGAGGTCGAATCAGTCTCTAACAGAAATGAGTACCAGGAATCTTCCTAGGGGTAAAGGGCGGCCGGTGCGTAAGGCTGACAACCTCACCGCCATCTGTGTGCCGATTGTCTAGAAAAAAAATGGAGCATCGACGTCTCACAGTAGGAATAGATTTACTTCTTATACCTCTTACAACTTTACATCATTATTTATAAAATTGTTTTGCCTTAGTTCCAACTTACCGGATGCAACACAGTGCCCTGGAGACAGATGTCTGAGTGTTGACATTGGCATGTCGTACGTAACTCGTCTTGGACAGAAGTGAACACTGGTAACTTCTGGAAGTAATCTATTGTTTCAGTGTGCCGGGTTTTGGTTGTGACCCTCGAGTTGGAAGTCATTCAGCGGAGGGATGTGAGTGAACCAAGAAATCTAGATGACGAAATGGTTTATTTTGAAGTGACCAATCAGAAGCGGTCCTCTTTATTGGCACGTTTACTTCGAATTGAAACTTTTCAAGGAGACCCGACGCCTGCCCATTTAAACGTCTTTTGAGGGCTACGTTTTTAACTTGGTTGTTGTCAGACAAAATTGTTGCGCGCCCCCCAAAATTCTAAATCCTAACATACACGAAAAACGAGACATCTTGGGCACAGACAATGCACAGAAAATATTTAATTCATCTGGAACCAAATTAAGGTAAGAGGTAAGGTAAAAATGACCTCTGCTTAACTAATTAATCCATGAAGGCGTATGGGGGAGTGGATATATGTATATATATAATGTCGCGTGAAATATGTATCCAACACGTGGCAATATATATACAGAAGGGTCCAAAAAATGTACTCACTCTTTGATAGTCAATATCTTTGGAACAAAATGACATGTAGTTACAATTCTTGGGAGGAGAGAGAGAGAGAGAGTCATTGTATGTGTTCGAAGTGACCACCATCAGCGGCTAAACAGCGTCGATGCCGAACTGCTGAGCGAACTTCGGCTATCAGTGTGTCCGGTGTGATGGCTGCACACGACGCTTCGATGGTTTCTCGTAGCGCATTCAGTGTAGCTGGCTTTTGTCGATAAACTTCATCCTTCAAGGTTCCCCATAGGTAGAAGTCCAGAAGTGTTAGGTCTAGAGACTGTGGTG
The DNA here is from genome assembly GCF_002891405.2 of Cryptotermes secundus. Lineage (NCBI taxonomy): Eukaryota > Metazoa > Arthropoda > Insecta > Blattodea > Kalotermitidae > Cryptotermes > Cryptotermes secundus. The sequence goes on from NW_019727101.1 coordinate 640,043, forward strand.
GGTACTCAATAGCACCTCTTCGACCTATCCATCGTCCAGGTAGAGTGTCATCCAAGTACGCCCTGACATCTCGATGGTAGTGAGGTGGAGCACCATCTTGTTGTAGGTAATATCTCTCATCTCCTAACAGCTCTCGAATGGCAAGGAAAATCGATGTCTGAAGCATATCGAGATACACCTGACGGTACCTTCGAAGAAGAAAGGACCAATCAAACCGCGCGATGAGAGACCACACCACACATTAACACCCGGTACATTCACTTCCTTGCCCACGTGAACGTGTGGATTTACAGGATACCAATACACACAATTCTGGCGGTTAACAGTACCGTTCATTTTGAATTGCGCCTCGTCAGACCAGATAACTTTCCCTGCAAACTCCTCATCCTAGCGAACCATGCCTTCAAACCACTCGCAGTGATCAAGCCTTCGGTCCGTGTCGTCTTCGTTCATAGCGTGCAGCAGTCTTGGAATGTACAATGTACACTGTACCTCTTTAATGTTTTCGTACTTTCAGTACAACTTCAATACAGCCTTGCGTTGCTCAAACAACAACCTTTCAGCCATTGTTGCTGCTGTCTTCTGCTCGCAGCGCGCACACGGCACGACACTCACGTGACTCATGTGACCTTCGCCATCTGTTGAGAAAACATTACACTACACTACCGCGCAAGAATTGTAACCACATGTCATTTTGTTCCAAAGATATTGACTATCAAAGAGTGAGTACAAGGAGGAATGTGCCAAACTTCGGGAGGGTGTTCCTTATGTTAAAGTATGCCGATATAACCCAAAACAC
>NW_019727101.1:642041-681767 GCF_002891405.2 Cryptotermes secundus
GCTGAGCATGGTCGCCTGGTTCCAGATGTTGTACCCTTTGATCATGGTAAGGATACAGGTCTTCGTCATGTAAAGTTCGCCACACCTGCATACGTGATACGCCGATGCGAGAGGCCATTCTACGAGTGGAGAGACGCGGACTTCTATCAATCATGCGAAGAATGTTCTCTCGTGTGTTTCTCATTTGTACATCCTCCCTTTCCGACTGCACAGAAACACTCGGAAGAGAACCAGTCTCACGCAATGTCTGGTGAATTCGCGTAAATACACTTCGAGATGGAATCCTTCGATCGGGAAAACGCCTTTGGTACTCTTCAACAGCAGCACGTGCATTGCCACCGCAAAATCCATACACAAAATGCATATCACAATATTCCATGTGTGAAAACACAAGAGGCATTTCAGCAACTCATCACACAACTAATTTACCACCCATTCACGACCCCGCTGCAACGTAATCTGTAGGGTAGCGCATGAGCTGACGGCTAGTGGCTCACGGCACTCAAGGACAAACAGATAAGGGTCTCAGCTGACAGATACGTATAGTGCGTGGACCTGCAAGAAGACCACACTTTTCTCGGGCCATTATCTCCGTAACCGTTCAACTTTGGACATAGGTGTTTTGGGTTATATCGGCATACTTTAACATAAGGAACACCTTCCCGAAGTTTGGCACATTCCTCCTGGGACACCCTGTATATATATATAGTTGAATGTGAGTTGTCAGCCTCACACACCGGCCGCTTTAGCCCCGTAGAAAGAGCATCCGATACCCTTTGAATTGAAGGTTAGGTGTGCCCCAGAACCACTCTATAGCCCATTCGCGGAGACGAGACAGTTAGCGTAAACATAGCAAGCCCCGCGTCGCCACAACTGACAGCAAGGAGTGGTCAAAGCGCGCAGTTACTCAGTGTACTCACTGCATTCGGACGCACGTTAACCTGCACTCAGACTGAAGAGTGAACTTTGGATGCCCCTGCAACGGGACACGCATCGCGTGATCGCTGCATGATTTCATTCAAAGGGCGAAGGAGATACCGCGTGCATTTGTTTACGAGGACTCTCTCGTCTCCGCGAATGGACTGTAGACGACGTGGAGAGGGGAAAAATCTCGCCCCTACTGGGACTCGAATTCCAAGCCCTCGACGTGCAACACGTAGAAACGTGAAGAACCACACAGTAAATAAATATATAAACGTTTTACTGCATTCAGACTGAAGAGTGAACTTTGGATGCCCCTGCAACGGGACACGCATCACGTGATCGCTGCATGGTTTCATTCAAAGGGCGAAGGAGATACCGCGTGCATTTGTTTACGAGGACTCTCTCGTCTCCGCGAATGGACTGTAGACGACGTGGAGAGGGGAAAAATCTCGCCCCTACTGGGACTCGAATTCCAAGCCCTCGACGTGCAACACGTAGAAACGTGAAGAACCACGCAGTAAATAAATATATAAACGTTTTACTGTTCTTGTGCGTTAGATCTCACAGTAGCTTTGGCTAATTGAAGCGAATGGGAAAATGTAAGGCGTAGTTGTGTTTGCTGGAAAGCCAAAGCGCACGTCTCTCACAACCACAGCGACAGCCGTCAGCAGCTTCTGGCTCCATGGAGTCATCATTGCTCTACCAGAGGTGAGAGAGCATTGGTTCAGCCGAGTTTTCCATTCAGCCATTAATTTGTCGGTCAGGATGACACTGCCTGAATTACCTGTTTAACAAGGTCACCGAATCTAGGGCGCCCATTCCCAAATATACAGATGATTCAAAATTATTGTCAGGATTTCCGTGGAGAAGTGAAAAATTTTGCGCTGCCGGGAATCGAACCCGGGTTATCCATCCCCTAGCCCTTCACTATGACAATTGCACTATCCCGACTCCTATGAGTGACCAGAGTGTTTCGTAAATTAATAAGATCACACGTGTTTAATGCGTTATCGAAATTAGTATGATAATTGCCAGTTAAACTTAGGAGCACAGGCTGTTGCTTACGGATCTATCTATCTCTCTTTCCATCTATCTCTCTGTCTGTCTATCTGTCCATCTATCTATCTCTCTATCTATCTATCTATCTGTCTGTCTGTCTGTCTTTCCTGTTGCTCCTAATTGGGGCACAGGGGATCCGCGAAACGCTTCGTTTCACTTCAGTTTTTTAATGTTAGACAATCGGTACGACTCCTTGGACGGGAGAGCTGCCCGTCGCAAGGCCACTACCTAACACAAACACAGAATAAACGCAGACATACGTGCCTTGAGTGGGATTCGAACCCACGATTCCAGTGTTAAGAGCCTTAGACCGCGCCGCCACTGTGATCAGCGCTTTCAAAGCAGAATAAAAATATTACAGTGCAATGACTAATTTTGTTGTTAAGATATGAGCCATAGTATTTCTTCTGACCATTCGTCTGTGTCAGCTTCTGGCGTGTGTGTACAAGTGACATGAAGTTTCCTGAAGAATGAAGAGGCTTCTGCTTTGCTGGAATTGTATCTACAGAACTTACCATTTCAGAATATTCTGTATGTACAGAGTAGGTCGTGAAGAAATGACTATTAAGCTGGTAACATTGAACGGCTATGAGCATTTTAATGTGAAACTCATGTAAATTGTGTATTTCTTCTGACCATTCGTCTGTGTCAGCTTCTGGCGTTTGTGTACAAGTGACATGAAGTTTCCTGAAGAATGAAGAGGCTTCTGCTTTGCTGGAATTGTATCTACAGAACTTACCATTTCAGAATATTCTGTATGTACAGAGTAGGTCGTGAAGAAATGACTATTAAGCTGGTAACATTGAACGGCTATGAGCATTTTAATGTGAAACTCATGTAAATTGTGTACAGCGTACGTACTTACTTGCTTACTAAGGCCGCGCCATAGCTCAAGCGGTTAGTCGCTGGATTCCCACCGCGGCGGCCCGGGTTCGATCCCGGGTCTGGTCAAGTGGGGTTTGTGGTGGACAAAGTGGCGCTGGGGCAATCTTCATTCCACCAATTGTTTCACAATGACACTCACCTATCATCTCGGGGCGGTACAGTAGGCCAGAAGTGGCCGTAGTACAAGGGACTTAGTCCCACCCCACTAGCAATAAAAAAATACTTACTTACTTACTTACTTACTTACTCATGGAGCTGACCCCTTCTGGAGGAGCCACCAATTCTGCAGCTACTCAAGAATTTCCCAGAATTTTATGGAACCCGAAAATTCATTACCGTGTTCACAAGACCCCTCCACTGGTCCCTCTCTGAGCCAGATCAATCCAATCAATACCATCCCATCCTATCTCTCTAAGATCCATTTTAATATTGTCCACCCACCTACGCCTTGGTCTTCCCAGTGGTCTCTTTCCTTCTAGCTTTCCCACCTATGTCCTATACGCATTTCTCGTCTCCCCCATTCGTGCTACATGCCCTGCCCACCTCATCCTCCTTGACTTGATCATTATAATTATACTTGGAGAAGAGTACAAGTTAAGAAGCTCCTCATTATCCAGTTTCCTCCAATCTCCTGTCACCTCATCTCTCTTCGGTACAAATATTCTCCTCAACACCCTGTTCTCAAACACCCTCAGTCTATGTTCCTCCCTTAATTTCAGAGACCAAGTTTCACACCCATACAGTACAGCTTACTTAAGCATATTCATTTATTCAGTCATCTGTGTCTCTACAGCCCTCTGTTGGACCTTGGTTGCTTCTTCAGTTTCTTATTCTTTTACTCAGTCGATAGGACTCCTTGGACGGGAGAATCAGCCTGTCGCAAGGCCGCTACATATTTTTTTATTTTATTTCTTGCAAATTTACAATCTACTCCCTAGTAACAAAACGAGTGATAAGCAGTTGGTTTAAAATTTGAAGACTTGTGATGGGTATCATTCATTAATGCTTCTCCGTGTGGTTACACATCATCGAGAAGGTCTTTTTTCCAAGAGTTTGGTGAATAGGTGAGTTAAGAGTTGGTTTACATGTTCTGTTGTTCGGTCTTTGTATTTGTTTATGTTTGACTTAATTACAGCTTGTATTAATGGTATTTTGAAGTCATCATGTAAAGTTAGGTTAGGGACGTCGATGGCTTGTCGGATGTTATCGTGTGATACGAGAGGCTACTCACAACCAAATGTCTGTTGCACTAATTCCAGCGGCTGGAACATTTCTCTGTGGGTTTTGTTCACTGACTGACTGAGTTCGTTCGGAACCTGATACTGTAACGGATTCAAGTCTGGATAATTTGATGGAATGCTGTGGATTTGACAAATTAAAGTGTAGAATCATGTCAGTACTTTGAAAGAACTGGTAACGCGAACGAACAATTAGTTGTCTGCTAAACGAGTCAACCAAACGGAATAAATCAATTTATACGCATGCTTACATATGTTCTACATAGCTGAGTTCAACTGATATCCGTAAAGCCTATTATTGTATCGTTTGTTTAAAGAAAATAATTACTGTGTTCCACTCAGCATAATAGGAGACAGTTTATAACTCTGTATGGGCATGCATGTCGCTGTTACACCGTGGTAATTGTCATTTATGTACATAGATGATTTATATTCGAAGCACTATCATCTTAAGGGTACAGACGTAACTTAATTCACAAATTAACTGGGGAAAAGGGGAGGAGATAAAGGTATGAAAGGGTTAAAGGGAAGGAAGTATCGGAGTTAAGGATGAAAGTAAGAAACAAATTATACTTCGAAGAAAGCAGTCTTCTGGGATGTGGCGCCGTGTAGAAATTGTGTTAATCGACGTTTCGGAGGAACGTATCGCCTCCATCTTCAGGGCTGAAGACAAGAAGAAATCTGCGAGCGAACCAGCAGATCTTGTTCAAACATCAGATCTTACAAATTATACTTCGTTGAATTACTACGGGGTTTCCCCACTTAGTATAGAATGACTGTTTGTGAAACTTTAGCCGTTTCAGTACCGCACTTCGGAAAGATCTGTTTGAACTTTACTGCATGTGACAGCGGAAGGAGAGTTTTGCTCCACCACTTCTCCCCTTGTCCAGAATATTTCTGTCGATTCCCCATCAAATTAATGTGACATAAATTATTTTCTATTGAAGAGTTTTAAGCAGTTTTTTACTCGGTTTAGACGGAATCTATATATTACTTTATTTACTGTTACATCAGAAGTCGTGGAATTGGTCTGTTGACTTAAGTACATTTAGTGATCGTGGCTGAAATCTGCTAGCCTCAGCTTCAAGTTGATGTCCTCATTTATATCAAAGAGATGAGTGTGAAAATCTTAACTTGTATAATTCCTGTCCAGCCAGATCAGCGAGGGATCATAATAATAACATCAATATTCACGAATATGGAAAAAATGCATGGAAATAAATGCATAGCTTTTATTACTGTATTCATCAAAACACATCCGTTTCAACAATTCTCCACGTCATGTTTTGTAGACGAACACAAAGTTATTTTTTAAAACGTTTAGTACATGGAAGTGATGTTTGTTTTTAAAACTAGTACTACACTGAACAGATTAAACTTCTATAACAACATGTATGGACAAAGAAGACACGCCGTTCAGAAAGAAAAAGCAATTTGATTTTGTGCGTCAACCTTTTTAACACACGAGATTGACTGCCGGTTGCATGCGGCACAGACCTAACTGAGAACACTAATCGTATAGAGAATCCATACATAGGAAAAATTTGTACGTATTTCGTAATTACGTTGTGCTGATACACGGATTTCTTATACCGCGATTGTTTTCTATTCTTAAAAATTTATTGACATTTCTTTCAGAGTCATGTTATTTGGAATAGTCTAATTAGAAGTACTTAATATTAATTTATCTATATACAGGTGTGCTGGGTTGGAACAGAAATTGGAATATATTCTAGTCAATCTGAAGCCATGTATTCACATACAAGTACAGATTTATTTAGCAAGAAAGGACCCGTACCTGAAGGAAATTCCATTTGAAGACCAGTATCATCTGGTATATGACGGCGTGATGTCTGATAGAAGTTTTTCAACGTTTCGGGATAATGTCCTGCCTCCATCTTCAGGGTGTAAAAGTGTGCCAAATGAGAAGCAGGCAGACAGTAGATTATTACTGCTTGTTTGGCTTATTCTTCGATCCTGAAGATGGAGGAATTGAGTGTGAAAACCTCTACCAGACCACGAGGCGTCACAATGTAGAAGATAGAACTCTCCATAAACACTGCCGTGGGAACCTGAAAACCCACGCAATTGTCCATGTTTCTGTGGTCGTGGGATTACAAACTGCTGTTGCTGTAACGTCTTTTCACGAAAGTCCCGCAACCGAGAATTACTCTATATAAATCCTGACATAGGTACACTTTCCGAAAGTAGGAGAGTCTGTTTGATAATGATCACAAAGTTTCCAGCCCCAGCACACTTGCCTGAATCAAAGGTTGAGCTTTTTTTTTTTTTTTAGATAACTTCTTGGTATTTTGTACTTAATTGCAATCCTCTCCTTTCTTGCACACTATTTTAGAGTTTGCCTTTCACTTATACAAAGTCAGCACCAGTCATTTCCATACATATGTACAAGGACACATACCTTTATACAAGGTTGCTCTAATTTCAATTTCTGACCTGTTTTTTTTCCTTTCTTTCTTTCAAGAAAATGTTAATTTCGAAGTGGCTGTATATGGACCAAGATTAATGAAAAACTTTCTGACACGGTCAAAACTTTTCAACTTTTCCGGGTCAACTCGTTGCATTTCCGTTTGGCTGCGAAGAGGGAGTCCCATGGTACGTAACAGAAATAGTGTAACAGAGGCTTGGGACAACAGGAATACCGATCGAAGCCTGGCAATGACAACTCAACGGTAACAGTTAACTAGTCTTTGCATGGAACAGTGAACTTGGGGTCTGATGTCAAATAAAAACCATTTAGTAGTTCTTATAATTATAATCATGTATTCCTACAAACTAGAGTAATTGCTATACCATGGATATATGGTTTCTTACATGCATGACACATGAAACCTCTGTAAATACAATGTTTAAAATAAGAACCAATAAATTAAATATGCAAATACTTCTGTAATAATACCAGTAAACGGAATTATCTTGTATTTCTCAGCATAACAATCTTAATAGCTTGAATTTGCGTTTGGGTCCTTCAAAATGATTAGATAATCAGGAGACCGGAGTGAAAATTATGTAAAATGTTTTGGTGGGGCGAGAACGGTCTATTTAGGGCCCTTTTGTTTTTTTTTATCTAAAAAAATTAACATTTTTGAAGGCACTTTAGATCGGACGAGTTGGCCCTGTGAATGAATTTGATTTGAGTGGATGCCTAGAGCTGGAATATTTTGTATATCTGTTGAATATCAGAGTTTTGTTCAGTTGCCTTCAGTCTATTGCAAGCGCGGTGCTGTGTATGGTTCCATGTCCAAATAGCTATTTTAAAATTGAGAACACTTCGCAGAATTTCCACTCGCAGTCTCCAGAAAGTTAACTGGACAAGGTACGACTTCGTCACATGCGCAGTTTGGTTACAACTTAAGATCAAACGGGGCACACAGAATAAAAGTACAATAGCCCCAATTCTGTTTCATAAACAATGTGTGTGACGCATCGTTAACATGTGAAATAAACTGTTACTGATATAACAGATACATGATGTGTGGTCTGCTGCAGTCGGCAACCAACTGAAACATAACGTGAAGGACTTAACCCAGAACGCTCAAAGGTTACCAACAGTTTACATATACTACATCTCACACTCAAAAGAATGACTATGTTTGTGTAATGGACTAGAAGATTCTGAAACAGCCTGTTATGTTATAACGAACGTACAAACGGTAATAGTCGGAAGCAACCCTAGGGGGGCAGTTGCCAGTGATAATAAGAGTAGTGAGTTGCTGTTAGATTAATGGAAAACATAACGACGACCAAAAAAATTGTTTTCCTGACACGTGAGAATTGTTTTTCTTCTAGAGCAAATGATGACACTAGGTTTTTTAAGAAAATAGAATGTAAGGCAGATTTTGGTTAAAAATTACACACAACTTCATTTTGCTCAATTTTTATTTTTTCATAAAGATAAGGCGCGAAGGTGCTTTTAACTAAGCTTGTACTTTCCGTGACGAGGTTTGAACAGGGATCCTAAACATTGCCAAGACCTTTTTTTTTGTGTTCTTGTGAAAGGAAAACTGTATTGTAACGCAAGCAGAAAAAAACACGCCAAATCTGTATCTTTTGATGCAAGTATTGCTACATTTTAATGGAGGGACAAAATTTTCAAAACAATAGCACCCTTGTGAAAACTTGAAGGAAAATTATCCGAATGGCCACTGTGCAGAAACAAAAGAAACTGTATTTGCGTAGTATCTCAAAGAACTTGTGATGAGTAATGTTGTCTATTGCAGTGAACAGAAGCGCTGCTTGGGAACAAAAACGTTTATGTGACAACCAACAGAAAAACATTCCTCACCGCACCACCACCTTAGTAAGGGTTTGCTCCCTGTCAAAGCTACAACAACCATGGGGGAACGGTAAAATCTACAGGGCAACAATCACATAGCAGGAGTCAACAATGTCAGTTCTATGGAGAGAATAAACAAAACTCAAATCCAGTATATGCACTGGCAACATTGTTTGCACTGCGCAAAACAGCAATGTATGGTGGGGCATGGGCGAGCCGTGGGGAGCGGAAGGGGCCCGCCTAGCCTTCGTGTCTACCCGGGTGTGGGGTGTGGGGGTGCCCGGCCGGCCGACGGGACGGCTCGGGCCCATTTCAGGGCCGGAGGTGGGGGGACTTGTCAAGGAAGTGGTGGGCGTAGTTTGGTTTGTGAGACGCCGCTGCGGCTGTTATGCATCGTGATGATGTGATGTGATGGAGCATCAAAGAAACGAAGGAGTAGCCATACTGCGATCCACGACTCGGCTCTATGTGTGTATGTATGTATGTGTGTGTGAGACAAGATTTGATTTCCATCTGCTTGCTGCTGACAAAGAGATTTTAGTTATTTTTTGGTTAAAGTGGTGACTAGATACTGAAACTGTTGAGCCACCTTTCCTTTATGGTAACCAGTTGGCGAACTCAACAATCCGGAACTTAAAGGACACTTTGGTTTTTGCTTCATCTCCTCCTTTGTCATCCATCCATCTCCACATCTAGTTATCTCATATTTTTATTTATATAACTTATTTATTATATACTTTCCCTATCTCTCTAGTATATTAGTCGATACGTCGGCAGGATGCCGGCTGGTGGGATCTGCTTCTGCCTGCCACGTGGATGTACCAGTAATACTGAGGGTAAGGAGAACCGAGGACTACAGATGCTCCACTGCAGAAGTGACCAACTGTTGGTTCGGGTTGTACAACTGATAAATCATATCTGTAAACTGTTTTCGCGCTGCTTCTTTGCTATGGATGGTGTCTGGTTGTTGAAGAAGTGTGTTGAGAGGGAATATGGCCAGCTAGCTGGAGCGTCCACTATCATCATCCAGCCGTCTGCCTCGCAAGACAAAATATTCTATATTTTATTTACTTTTGTGTTTCTTTTGTACTGAAGTCCTGTCTTCACTCGCGAGTGTCTTGTTTTCCCCACTAACCGTCACATTGATACTGAGTTCGGCCCCCGACTTGCCGCGCACTCACTGATCTTCCGTTCTTCAGCTTCTTCCCGACGCACGTATTAACACAATACTTTACATTTTTTTTTAAAAAAAGTTTTCTCTTTTCATTAGCTTTTTTATACTTTTTACTCAAAAGCAATTATCAAAATTTCTTTAGTGTAAAATTCAATCAAGTATATATATCACAAAATCAGTTACATTGTCGATCAACATCAGAAGGCATTTTTTTTTACGTTTTCACCACTGGATATAAATACTGAGTTTAACCTAAGAGACAATGGGGTAGTTTGACTAGGAAACTCACCATGATAAATAGTAGGAAAGGAGTCGGTTCTCCTTTTTATAGGGCCAGCAGCTACTGTGCCATAATGTTCATTGCATAGGTGCAGCTTGGTGGTAGTACGGTTTACTGACTGACCGGCTGGCTGGCTGGCGTAATGATGGCTCGTGACGGCGTGAGATCACGTGATTCATAACTACAACTAAAGGACTGTGCTAATTGGTGCACGCTGTGTTTTCTTTTGGCAAAGAAATAATAATATAATAATTAACAATACTTTTTTTTTTACATATGTTTAGCTTCGTAAAACGAATTCGGTGTGAACTATCAACGGATCATTTCGACACTTTTTTTTTTAGTCAACGACTAGCACACGATTTAACAAACCCCAACCTCTTCACTACAGCGAGTTCTTTGGTCATGTATTATCTGTACCATATTACTCAAATAGCAGATGTGCATTTTACAAGATGAGCCTAGACTCTCTTTTTTTTTAAATTAAAATTACATAAACATTATTTACACAATGAACTGCCCACAAGTTTGATAGACAATATTAATTGGAAGGTTTGAGAAGGCACTTCTTCTCAATACACACCCGAGACAGGTTCTTGGGGTCAGGGGCAAGGCAACAGGCCAGCTGGGTCCCCTGGGTCGGGGATCGGCACATAATATGTACAAAGAAGCACCTCTCCACGGCACCCCAAGCTAACCAGTCCAGTCCCGGAGTCAGTTACCTTCTGGTGTTGTCTTGGACTTAGTCACAGGATTCAACAATAAGAATTATGTTACAATAATAGACAATATAGTCTTTGGTAGATAAGATTGTGGGCAGTCTACCATTGAATTGCCTCAACGAAACAGTTTACAGATGTGTCAGCCCTCTGCTGGGCTGTCTTCCCATTGGCTGCAGAGACGAGGAGTCCGTGGCGGCAAGGAGCCAGGGAGAAGTAACAGATAACGGAAGAGAAACAGCAGCGTACGTAGCGCAACAGAACAGAGAAGACAAGCAAGAATAGCTAGCTGAACGGAAGCAATCTTGTGTTGAGGCGGTTAGGACGCGTCGATCCAGGAGCAGACCCGACTAGATCCTTGCTGCTGGTTCTCGCAGGAGGCCGCTTCCTACTCTTGCAGCTATTCCAGTTGCTCAAGAAAGTTGGGCGACTTGAAGTACTCGGGGACAGGATCATCCATTCTGGAGATGATCTTGTAGATAGACTTCTTCCACGACTGTTCCGTGTCTTTGCCGCCCTGGATTGCCTTGAAGAACTCCCGGAGCGTCTGTTCCACCACGAATCGGAAATTGGAGGGAACCTGCACAAAGAAGTGAGCTCGTTGACTTTTAGGCTGGAGAAGCATGCGAGACATGCAAGTCCTCAGGCTTCTCAGATGTCGCTGGCTGTACTGTTTTAAGGACTGAACACTGGTCTGCTGTGTTTAAACACTGCACATAAAGGTACAGTTGTCTCTGTGCTTAAATAATTGAGCACCACGCCATGAAGACGTTTGGGGAATTGGAGATATAACTCCGTTATTCTTGACCTAGATGGAGGTGAGTGGTCAGTTTCACGCCCCAGCCACTTTACTCCCGGTCAAAGAGTTCCCGGTACCCTTGGGATAGAAGATTAGGTGGGCCTCAGAGTTGGTATGGACGCTATAGAGAAGAGAAGAATCTCCTTCTCTGCCGAGAATCGAACCTCGGCCGTCCAGCCGGTAGACCATCGTTATATCGACTGAGCTATTTCTGCTGTTGGGGACATAAAAACAATTCATTTTCCTGAGACTTCTCAGATGCTGCTAGCCTTACTGTTTTAGGGACTTAATATTCGTTTGCTCTGTTTAATTAACGCACATTCAAATATTAATTGTACAATCACGAAACATCCTTTATCAGATGTGGGGTACAGATTCTGACTAATGTGCAAGCAGTGCAATTTCTGTAGCTTGGTGAGTTTTGTTAGTGGGAAATTTGATATGGTTGGTAATATTGTTTGATATTGTTTGAATGTGCAGCTACGGGTCGAACTTAACCACCAGTCGGCTGAACAGAATAAAAAATGGTAAATAAACATGATGGAAAAATTTAACATAAATATTCAAAGTCAGAGATGGGATTTGTAATATCGGAAACAAGATCAGTTTGTGGGTATGGTATGAATCAGTTACTCTAGGTTCTCTGCTAAAAAACACATACTTTACCATTAGAGATATTAAAACAGGTGCGAATTGTGAAGTTCAGACGAAAAATAGTGTGCCGTGTTACCGACCGAGTCAATGTGAAACATGCTGTACGTAGTTCCCATGCATCACATACGATAGCGACACTGCTATCAATAGCAGTTAGTGTGTTGTGACGTCGCTATGTATATTCAGGCAGAGGGGTAGGGGTGGAAACATTCATGTTATGGAATTTGGTGTTCATCTGGACACCTGGAAAGCGTAAATAATGTTTCGGGACAGTTTCAGGCTGAAGCTGAAATTCGAGCATGTTACGTTTCGACACATATGCAGGATTTGTAATCATTCCTGTGGAACACGGCGACCTGCAGAATAAGACGAGTTGATGGGCAGGTTTTGAAATCGCCATGATTTTGCTGAATCATTTTTATTGCTACCTATCTCGAGTTTCTCGTCAATTAGATATTTGATCATGATAGTCATTAATATAAGAAAAAGGTAAAATTGTCCCTGTACTTAACTAATTAAGCACTACGCCATGAAGGCGTATGGGGGAGTGAAGGTTTAGGCCCACGTTTTCTTGACCTCGGCATTAGATGGAGGTGATTGGTCAGCTTCACGCCCCGGCCGCTTTACTTCCGGGGAAAGAGCTCCCGGTACCCGTTAATTAGGAAGTTATGAGCAGTTCTGGACGTGGAGAATTGAAAATTGTTGACCCAACTGGAACTCGAACTCCGACCTTTCGGTCGTCCAGCCTGTAGCCAGTCGCTATACCGACTGCGCTATCTCAGTTCCTTCGCCAGTAATATAAATATGCTTGATTTAAGTCTGCTATTTCAGTTGCAAAAAATGCAAAAGCAAGAAGGTGAATACCAGAATCTGTGGGACAATATTGTACAACTAGAATTATTGTTGTGTACAAATATATGCAGTTAAACGTAATTGTAAAAAAGGCAAAATACGTGAGACGGTGGAACAAGTAACATTTGATACAAATCTATCCCTATAACAGGCCTCGGAGGCTCGTAGGATTGTGAGACGCCGAGGCTCCCATATTTTCTAGACAATCGGTTCTAGGATGGCGATGAGGTTGTCATCCTTACGCGCCGCCCGCCTTTTACCCCTAGGAAGATTTCTGATACTCATTTCTGTTAGAAGCTGAGTCGACACCAGGGTCTTAGTGCGGCTGGAAGGATTAGGTTAATTGAAAATCCAGTGACCTTATCGGGAATAGAACCGGCTATCTTCCGGCTTGTGGCATAGTGCCTCAACCAACTACACTTCCGCGTGTCCCCAGAGTCTGACTACTACTGGGTGTGACAACGTTCTCTCTCATTTTCTTCACTTCTAGACAACAAGGTGATCCAGAATTTTGTGAATATGTTTCAGACTACAGCATGTGACATCTCAGAGGACAGTATTTTGATACCGAGTGTCCAGAAAAAACCAAATCCTTTATAAGCTTTAAAAATGAACTGGCAGAATGCTCTTGTAGAATACGCATTGTCGTAAGAGACTCGGAAGAAAACTAAAATGTGGGACTTCGACGAAAGAAATGAAACACAAGGCTTTTCGTCACTGTCAACATCCTACAAAGGGAGGGGGGGCGTTAATTCGCAACTAACCAACCGGAAAACGACAACCCCTGGAATTGTGTATCGATCTGAACGGAACTCGGTGAATGCGGTAATTACACTGGACACACTGCCAGTGCGCGGTTATTACTGGGATGCAGGTTGCTGACTAATCCATGCGACCTGCGTGAAACAGGAACTACGATTCAAATCTTCATTTTATGTTGAGGCATTAAACTTCTACAGCAACGAATCAAAATTTGATTCAGGAGGAAATTAAGAGGAGATTGAACTCTGGTACTGCTTGCTACCATTCAGTTCAGAACCTTTTGTCTTCTCATCTGATCTCAAAAACTTAAGAAGTAGAATATACAAAACTACGTGTATAATTTTGTCAGTGGTTCCGTATGGGTGTGAAACTTGGTCTCTGACATGGGAGGAACATAGACTGAGGATGTTTGAAAACAGGTTGTTAAGGAGAATATTTGGACCGAACGGAAATGAAGTAACAAGAGGTTGGAGAAATCTACATAATGAGGAGCTTCATAAGATTAAATCAAGGAAGTTGAGATTGACAGGGCATATAGCACGAATTGGGAGACTATGAATGCATATAGGATATTGATGGGAAAACCAGAAGGAAAGAGACCAGTAGGAAGACAAATATGTAGGCGGTAGGATAATATTAAAATGGATATTAGAGTGATAGGATGGGGTGGTGTGGACTGGATCAATCTGGCTCAGGATAGGGACCGGTGGAGAGCCGTTGTGAACACGATAATGAACCTCCGGGTTCCGTGACATGTTGGGAAATCCTTGAGTAGTTGCGCAACTGGCGACTTCTCAAGAAGGGCTGAGCTCCATGGAGTTAGTTAGCAAGTTAGTATTAAGTTTAATTTTGCCTTTATACATGTATTATCATGTTCTCATAGTTTCGCTTAATTATTTCCCCTGAAATGAGCCCACCTTTCCGATTATAAGTGCGTTACTTGACATTGTGGATTTAAATTTTGCTTATTTTTTTNGCTCAGAATTCAGAGACATAATGTTGTATGCGTAAAGCGAGGTGGAAATTTTGTGTTTTAACTACTAAGGACTGCTATACGAGTTTTATTAGCCCTCGATTGTGTTCAACGTAGGAGATAATTGTACAGTGAGGAAGTCAGATTGATGGGAGAAACAGATAAGCCTTGTCTGGAACATCGGAAGTGGTAAGAAACTTAGTCTTGATATCAAGTTTGTCCCGAAGCAGGCTGGAAGCTCAGGCGACTTAGGTGTGACGAAAAACCGTCTTGGATCGTGGAAATGGAATGTTTACTTATTTCGATTTTTCTATTCGAATTTGAATGATTTGTGACCTTTCAATATCTCACATTATACAGATTATGGCACAAAACATTGATTAACCGATTAACGTACAGTGGTTACTGCCTTAGCATTTAATAAACACAGTATTTTGTCTACATAGTGTACTCTGGGTAAACATAGATTATTTCCGTAAACACATCAACCGTATGATCTTAATGGGAACACAGTGTGTTTTATATAAGATAGGAACTAGATTTTTAAATGCAGGATTTGAGGTCCTCACAGCGGTTATCCCGTGTGGAGGCGGGGTCGAATACCTCCACCGTATACCTGCGAGTCGCAGGAGGCGACGAAAATGGAACCCAGGACTGAGGGGTATAAGTGGGCCACCCTGTTCCCGGAGGATAAAAATAAGGGGACCTGGCCCTTCAGGCTGGGGGAGTCTCGAATCTGAGACAGTAAAATGTGGTCATGAGTCCCGTGGGACTCAGACCCGAGGATGACAGCGCTGGCGATGACCAGCAGCAATTGTATACGATAGACCCATCCTCTTGTCAGAGAGGATGTTACATGAGGACTATAACCGCAAGTGTTCAGCTGAAAATAAATTACTGGTCGTGAGTCTCAAGGGGCCTGTCGCCAAGACGAACTCGTAAAGTAACTCTGACTCTGACTCTGACTCACAGCAGTGATTATAGAGAATTCTGGATTAATAAATATTGTGTAATTCAAATTCAGAGTTCATGGATGAGACGGCAACGTGATGTAACATTTATGGTTATTCATAGCGACAGGTTTCTTGTTTCCAGACAAAAGAAAACATATTGTTACTATAGGATTCTGACGATGGTGTATAACACACAGAGATATTGGGTTTTCGGACTTTATCCATCGTCCTGGTTTNTGAAACCCCAATATCTTTGTGAAAAGAAAACAAATTAGCTGTAACAGCAGAATTGTCTTTCTGAGAAAGGGTTTGCTTCAGTAGATGCAATCTCAGCACATTGATTTTAGTACAGCAAGATGAATGAGTGAAATAGGGACAAAAAGTAGAGGGATAAAGCAAAGAATAATAAGTAATGATAAGGTTATAAAGAACTCTGTAGAAATGGCAATAAATTGTTCTCTCAAATGGAAACAGGCTTTCTGCCAGAACCGCAACATCATAGATTATCCTAAGATCAGAGTAAATAAGCAGAGATGCTGGAGAATGTACGGGGCGACTGCTAGATGGGGGTGGGGGGGCGGTCCTTCCTTCCTACGTAAGGCTACGTTTACCGTTTATGAACATGCAGTATTAGGAAGGCTTTAGAATGGAGATGCCAGCAGATCAATTGAAATGTACTGGCTCTTATTTCGACACTCACTCGCCTTGTGTATTTACAGTGTTCTGAAAGTGAATCTGTTTCCGTCATCAGGTATTAGGGAGGAAATGTTTCTACTCAGTTACTCCCTTAGAAAGAGCTAGTCTGGATCCCTCGCAGGGACGTCATGCTTATTGCGTCACACTATCGTTAGAAACATTTAGACTTCATTCATCTGTGACTCTATAATCCTCTGTTGGACCTTGACCGCTTTTTCAGTTTCTTAATCTTTTCACACAGTCTGTACAATTCTTTTGACGGGAGATCAGCCCGTCGCAAGGCCGCTACTTATACATAGGGCAACACGAACACAGAATAAACGCAGACAAATGCGTGTGCCTCGAGTTGGATTCGAACCCACAACCCAAGTGTTTAAGCGAGCGAAGACGGTTCATGCCTCAGACTGCGCGGCCACTGCAATCGGCTATATTTAAACTTGGTTGAGACTTGCTGTAAACATGAATGAAAAGTCAAATATATTTTTACGTGAGAAGTTATTGCGTGCAAATAATTAGTTAAAGAAGACTACGTGATTTATTTTCTTTTTGTTTTGTTGCACTTCTGAAAAAAAGATACCCGATTTTCGTGTTTAGAGGAATGTAACATTCGAAAGAACTGGAAACTGAATTTTCAGTAGAATAAACTGAAATGTCTTAAGAAATGAACGCAACAGGCTCCTCTGGTTGTAACGTTGTAGACTTGCATTCGCTAGATACTCACTTCGAATCTCGGTAGGGATACCAAGAATAATTACTGAGGATTTTACTGGTTTTCCTCAATCCCTGTACACAAATGCTGGAACAGTGTCTGGATTTCGGTCTCCAATTACTTTCCAATTCATCATTCATCAACCGTCCTGTTATTGAGATGAAGAATTGTCTCCTGTGGTATAATGAAATTACAGATTTAAATTATTTTTCCTATTTCGCATTAGAAATATGTTATTTGTTTAAGACAAGAGGCCTTCATCGAGGTAAATTTGAATAGGACCGAAAATCTCCAGAGCTTTTGTTCAGCAAATATTTCGTTAGTCTTAATTTACTTTTGAATTAATTAAAATTATATTTGTAATAATAAGTGATCGTCGCTAGAACTTGTATTAAAATTCAAATTCGTTATTACTGTTAATTTGTCCGTGATCAGACTAATTATAACGCAAACTGTCCCTCGAAAGCCTGGTAATAATATTGGCTACATTGCCGCTTGAGGTTCCATATATTGGAAGTGTTTGGATGTAAACATTGCGGATTTCGCAAGACCAAGTTACAGTGGACCCTGCCATTTTAAATAAAGTGATTGGAATAGGAAAATAATTCACATTTAAATGTGCATTGATAATATTTTGATATGTAGATTCACTGCTAGGTAAAGGGTCGATAGACCCGCATTCTTGACAATAAAAAAGTGTCTTCTGTGCGGTTATCATATATCCATTGCTGGGCAACGGATGTGTTTTCTATGGGTCCGTCTCTAGACTATATGAGTGGTACAGAACCGAATCAGAATGGAGAGAGTCCTTGACAGTCCAGGAGGAAGGGTTCGGCTGAAGATTTATTGTGAGTTACTGTAATTGATTAAGCTAGATTGTACAAGAAGCTGTCAATAAATCCAATCATCCTATTTAAAAACCCGTTATTATTAGTCACGGATCCATAAACATATGACAATATTAAATTTGAATTTTTATCTCGCTGCGTATTTCTATGTAGTGTTTATTTTAAATATTAAAGAAACTATTTAAGCAGTTTAACTCAATTATCGCTCCACTTATCTTTAAAATTACATGTTTCATGGACCATCATGCGTGGTCATTGAGCCGTTTTGACTAATGTGCACATTAATCGGTGCGTGTGCACATTAGGGTTTCACACGCATTTACCACAAAATCCCCTCTGAACTGGGTTGGTAGGTGGTATAATAGTTCTTTACCCTGTAGGAGAGTGGAAGGGAAGGTCGATGACTCTGCAAAATTTTGAATTCATTCATTTATTCATCAGTGGCTCTACAGACGGTAGGACTCCTTGGAAGGGGGATCACCCTGTCGCAAGGTCTCTACCTACATACAGAACAACACAAACACAGGGTCCCACACATTTCTAGACAGTCAGCTCACAGATGGCGGTGAGGTTGTCAGCCTTATGCGCCGGTCGCCCTTTACCCCCAGGAAGATTCCTAGTACTCATTTCTGTTAGAGGCTGAGTCTACCCCAGGACCATAGTGCGGCTGGAAGGATTACGTAAATTGAAAAATCCAGTGACTTCATCGGGAATCGAATCGCGACCTTCCGGATTGTAGCATAGTGCTTCAACCAACTATGCTGCAACTGGACGACGTGGAGAAGAGAAAGATTTCGCCACTACTGTGACTCGAACTCCGACCTTTTGCCGTCCAGCCCGTAGCCCGTCGCTAAGTTATCCCGGCTCTCTCTCGGTATTAATGGTTTATTTTAAATATTCCGGTTATCAGTTTCAGAAGGACTTTTTTTATTGTTAGTGGGGTGGGACTAAATCTCATGTACTGCGGCCACTTCTGGCCTGTTGTACCAGCCCCAGATGATAGGTGAATGTAATTGTGGAGCAATTGGTGGAATGAAGATTGGCAGAGGAAACCGAAGTACTCGGAGAAAACCTGCCCCAGCGCCACTTTGTCCACCACAAATCCCACTTGACCAAACCCGGGATCGAACCCGGGCCTCCGCGGTGGGAAGCCAGCGACTAACCACTTGAGCTATGGCGCTTCAGAATGACTTAGACATATCCGTGAATAATTTGACGTCACGGGAATGTGGACAGCGAAGCAAGAGACCACAGATTTTGAGAATAGAAGATAAGGTAGGTAGGAAGATCGCGCACCTGTGGACCCCATACCTCTATGTGGTTGTTCCTGTTGTAGTGAAGGTTGAGTACTCGGTATATTTCTGAGTCCCCTCCTACATGAAGGTCGTCTGCATTCTTGACACCTTCGCTGACTGCCTGTCTCGCGTACTTCTCCATCTGGATATAGTAGAACTCCCTGAAACACAACACACATATTTAACTATGCTGAACTCTTCCTTATGTTGAGTTCACAAGATAAGAATGTGGTGGCTATTTTAACATACACTTGAAAGTTACCACTCAGACCAAATGGATTCAGTTGATTTCTCCACGTGCAAGTCTAATCGTATCCGGTTTGTAAGAAGGTTCAAGATTGTTTGGTTACGTGGGATATGTTGCTATGTATTGCGATGAATAGTTACTTTGGAGTAGGAGGTACTCCGAGATCGGTTTATGTTGTCAAGATTTAGGGTGACTATAGACGAAATGCGGATTGCATATTGGATTTATTTTGACGGCATACAGGTCGTAACTACCCGTACAAATAAACCTAACACTATCGCGAATTCCATACTTTACAAACACTACAAGATAAGTCTTCTCCAGCCTGCAGTGTCTTCACTAGTCGTTGCTTGGTAATAGCTCTCAGCAATGGAGATTCTTCAGCTTCTGTGCTCACGTCGTTACTATCCTTCGAGTATCCCACAACTGAACTGTGATCTTAATTATAGCGTCATCTCTTCTCAGCCTTCCTTACAGAACTCAACTCTCAACTGACTAGGTTAAGTCAAAGGCAAAGTCACATTGCGACTGACGGTCAGTCGGTCAGTCAGTCTTGGTGTCGAACCCAATCTGGGGCTTATGACCAGATATTTAATACTGTTTGACAGTTACGGTCTTGTTATTGTAGGGCACCCTCTCTGACGAGAGGACGGATCTCTCTTTTGTTAAGTCATTGTCTGCATTAGTAAGTCATTTGTCATAATGTAAGGGATATTTACATTTTACATGTTAAACATGATAATAAATGTATATAAATTGTAGAGCGCCTCTGTCAGTCCAGGCTCAGTACAGCACTGGGTTGTCTCAGTTGTCTTCCTTATAACCCCTTTGCACGGACAGAGCAGAAAACACTGTTTCCAACAATAATTCTATTGTTGAGTGCGTTGCAGCGGGAACGTGTTTACCGATTCGTCTCCTAGGAGCGGGTTGGATAACACCATTATTTATTCGTCAATCTCGCGGTCATTGCATAATAACGGTTGTACGCGCTAAAATATCTGCCGAAATACTCGGCGTCACATCCGAGAAGGCAGTGAGCTTCATAGTGAGCTCCTTGGGAACTTAGATCTTACATAGAAATGCCATAGAAGTAGCAAAGGACTTGCAGTTCTCGCATTGAAATCTGTATTTGTGCATTGCTCTAAGTCCCACCCTTCTGACTAGCAAATTTCGTTCTTCTCTCTCGGGTGAGCTAGTTCTTTGCAACGTACGCGTAACTTCAACCCCCCCGTCAGTTATTTGGGGTTCATGAAATGCGACAGAGAAGTTAACTCATATACTGTGATTATCAGTGATTATTTCGGGCTGTTTCACCAGGCATGAATCTCGTGCCGAGGTAAAGAATTCTCAGGTTTCTACCTCCAATCCCCCATACATCCTTATGTCATGATGCTAAATTAAGCACAGGAACAGCCTTATCATTTATCTTGCAGCATACAGACCCGTTGATAAGTAATGACACTGAAAACAAGACCCGTTGCTAGTCAGATTACTAACATGCGCCAATAGATTGGTTGGAAAGCGGTGTTTTCTGCGGGGTCCGCGTCGATGGTTGCCTATGCAACAATGGATACAACAGAAGAACGTTGTTATAAGCAGGACAATTAGTGAGTGTAGTTGAGTAAATTGAAGTGAATTAGTGAGCAATTAATTAGAGACCTGATGCGGTTCAGTCGTTGTGATCCCTTGCTGTAAGAAGCTGGTAGCTGAGGCCGGGAACAGATCCCCCGTTGGAAGCCACTACCAGGCAACGACTGGTGAAGAAACGCAAGACTGAGAAAACATAGTACGTGCTTTAGTGAATTGTGGAGTGTGTGAATTAGCGCTAGCGCTACTCATAGAGTTACTTGTAGTTACGATTTCCAAGTGGTCATTAAATCCAATTAACAATTCAAACCTCTACGGAACTATAAGATTTATTTTGGACTCTGTCCATCGTCTGGTATATATAAGACAAAAAACCACAACGTTTCGGAGACTGGATCTGTCTCCTTCCTCAGGTGGATGGGGCAAGGTAGACCTACTCAGTTGGGCCCGTTAGAAAGAGCTAGTCCAGTGATTGAGACCAAACCTCGTCTATAGTCATTCATACACGTGAGAATATAAATGCAGACAGGTACACTGTAATTAGATGCCACATTTCCCGACATTCAGAAATGTGCCCGTTATGAGCAGTAAGATCAGAGGCAAGAACAGTGCAACAATGCATTGATGGTGGATATAGATGCAAGGATTCTTATGAGAAATCCTTTTGAAACAGGGAATGAAGATTTGAGACCAAATATGAATTTTTAAAGCCTAACTCCGATGTTAAAAATTAAAGTTTGGATTGGGGGGGGGGAAATGACACTTGGAAGGCACACCGGATAGCAGGGTAGTTTGAATGTGAAAAATAAAAGAGAGGGAGATGTTAAAAAAGCATTGCGAGGGCGTCTCAGAGTAGCATCCCCGTCCACAAATGTCGTAACTTCAACAAACCGAGTAATTTGTAAGATTGGTTCCGCGTTGCTGGTTGCATTCGCTCAGTCTGCGCACCTCACTGGCTCTCTTGTGTTACTGCTCTTTTATACACCCCCCATCACCCCCTTCACCACCTACACCGCCAGCAACACGCCCGTTTCTTTTCTCATAAGCTTTGCTATTTCCTGACTATTCCAAGATTCGTTTAGCCCTTCTATTGAATGCTGTTGCTAATGTCCCTGCACACACAGACACAAACAGTTACTTTTGAAGTAAATCCTCCTCTCACTTTTTCGACTTTTCCTTTGAGTAATTCAGAAAGTCATAATTAGCTATTTCCCTATTAATTAGTTGCAACCAATTAGCGCCGTGAAATTAATGGTACGACGCTCAAATGTCATCAACAGGAAACAAAGCAACGCGAATTTTTAAGACTGCGGTAAGCAAAGTAGAACTTTCAAGGCGGGTGCTAATATTGCAAGGAACAAGGTGTATTTATCTGTAGCAAGATAGGCAGAGCGCGCACTCGTGCTGTAATCTCAGGCTTACCCGACCTAATAACCCTTTGCACTTACATGATCTATTCCGCGTTTCACTGGGTGCGTTACTTTTCAAATATTTTAACCAATAGTCGTTTGTCGAGCGCCACGGCCGGATGGATCACCTCTCCTCTTTTACATAAAGTGAAGAAGGTAATGAGTAAGTGGCCTCTCGGTCTGAAGCATGAACTGTCTTCGTCCGCGCGAGCGCTGGGATCTTGGGTTCGAATCCCACTCAAGGCATGGATGTTTGTGTGTGTGTTTATTCTGTGTTTGTGTTGTCCTGTGTGTAGGTAGCGACCTTGCGACTGGCTGATCACTCGTCCAAGGAGTCCTACCGTCTGTGTAAGAAAGATTACGAAACTGAAGAAGAGGCCAGGGTCCAACAAAGGGCTGTAGAGCCATTGATGTATGAACGAACGGAGGTAATGAGTTCGCATCTCGGCCCGAACATAGCTTATGATGATCACACTTTCCAATCGCTCACGATCACTGAACTGTTTAACGCTGCAGTTAAGAAAGCGTCGTTAGAACCAAGTGTGTCGGATGTAGCACGAGTGGAAGGGGGGGGGAAGAGGAATACATAGAGGATATTGGTGGGAACGCCAGAAGGAAAGAGAGAACTAAGAAGACCCAGACGTAGGTGAGGATAATATTAAGATGGGTCTTACAGAGATAGAATGGGGTGGTATGGACTGGATTGAGATGGCTCAGGGACCAATTGAGGGCTATTGTGGACACATTAATGAACTTTCAGGTTCCATAAAATGTTGGGAAATTCTTGAGTAGCTGCACAACAGGCAGCTTCTCAAGAAGGGCTCAACCCATGGAGTTAGTGTGTTGAGCCCAAATTTGGAGGGTATGGGAAAACGAAAAAGCTGGTGCAAAGATATTGCCCATACTTCTTCATGTATTCTTTTGGCCTCTTGTGCGTGGTACCTTTATTTTCCTGAAGATCCCACCTGCGGCGACGGTGTCAACAAACTATTGAAATTTAAACAAAGTCATTAGTCTTTTAGAACATCGCAATTTTATACTTGGGGACCTCTGTGAAGGGACCCTGGTCTTGGAGCTAGGATATTCATATTCACCGGGAAACGACCTATGAGGGATGAACTCATAGAAACGGAATTGAAAAAAATCCGTCCATCTGTGTCGGTGCTAGCTACACCCATATTCATACAGATAGATGGCACACCAGAGGCCACGTTTTCCATATTGCGGCACGTATACTCGTTGCTAGGCAACGACCGCGAGATAAACAGTTATACAACAGCATTTGCTAAGTAATGCTCTGTAAAGAACAGCCATTGATATACAGTGGCTATGTAGCGATCACATGGGCATCCCAACAGACGCAAACGCAACAATGGATATAGCAACAGAGGAACGGTATTTTCTGTGCGGTCCGTGCCGGGATGTTATAAGCAGGACAGTTAGAGCAATGGGTGAGTTTGTGAGGCAGTCGCCAGCAAGTAAGAATATGAGCACGGAAGCAGAGGACATTGTTGAGACCCGTGAACAGGCAACGACTGGAGAAGAGAAGATTTAGTACGTGCTGTAGTGAATTTCAGAGTGTGTGGATTAACGATAGCGCTATAGTTACTTGTGGTTATGGTCTGTAAATGTTCAGTAAATCCAATCACCAATCCAAACCCCGTCTATAGTCACTCATACACGTGACTGTATTCAGGTGTGTCGCAACCGTGTAAATCCGACAGATTTCTGTCTGAAATCTGAACAGCTTACTTCATCATACTACGTATAAACTACGAGAAAGTATAATTAAGGGTACGCCTGCTTGAGAAAAGTAAGAGATATGAGGGCATCTGACGTAAGGATTTACCACACCGACTCACTTATCCTGGTATGCTGGTCGTATACACACAGGATAATTGTGCAAATTCTCGCTGTATTGCTTTCTCTTGTTGGCTAGCCTTTATTGCACTGAATATTTAATAGGCGGTCTATTTTACTTCATCAGTATTACTCTCAGGCTCTAACAGAAATGAGTACCAGCAATATTCTTGGGGGTTAAGGGCGGCCGGCGCGTTGGGCTAACAACCTGACCGCCATCTATGAGCCGATTGTTTAGAAACTGTGGGACTCTCAACATCTCACAACCGTATGGACCTTCACGGTCTGTTACAGGGATAACTTTACTTACTTTAGTATTACTCTCAAATTTTGTCATGAATTTTAGGACCAGTAATCAGAACGCGGATCGAATCTATGGTCTAGTGGTCAGAGTGCCTGGCTACAGGTCCAGATGTCCCGGGTTCGATTCCCGGCGCCAAATTTTCTGAGAAGAAGTGGGTCTTGAACGGGGTCCACTCAGCCTCGTGGAGATAATTGAGGAGCTATTTGAAGGAAATGGCGGCTCCGGTCTAGAAGACCGAAATTAGCGGCCGTGGGGATTCGTTGCTGTGACCACACGACACCCTCTATCCGCTACAGTTGGCATTAACTAAGCCGACAAGCGGCGGTCGCTCGGTTGGTATAGTTCGCTTACGGACTAAAATCACGGAGTTAGTTAACCAGAACGCGATTTTATACTTCAAAATGAGTTCTGTACTATGGACTCTGTGTTTACAGTGAAACTAGGAAGCCTAGCTGGACGTTAAATATCCATTTGTTATATTCCACATCTTGTTATGCTTAAGAAGTAAATCACTGTACATTTCCGTGCATGAACAGCTCAGTCGATATAGCGATTGGCTGCGGGCTGGACAGCCGAGGGGTCAGATTTCGAGTACACGTCGTTCAGACCCCCTCTGGGGCACTCTCAGTCTCCTAACCAGTGGGTACCGGAGGCTCTTCCCCCAGGGGTAAAGCGGCCAGGAATTGAAGCTGACCACTGACTTCCAAATATTGAAGAGATCAAAAATACGTGGATGTATACATTCACGTCCCCATACGTCTTCATGGCATAGTGCTTAATTAATTTAGCAGAGACACTTTACATTTTACATTCTCGTAGTCGTGTGCTCCACTGTGACGTAGGCTGTATGTACAGTACAGTACTCGGTAAGGGAGGCGTAGAACCAATGAAATGCGGGGCGCCTGCTCCCCATTTAGGCCCTAATTGGGGTTCTTGACATGAGCACCTAGAGCAGCATCACTGATTGCTGAAGACACATCCAGGTTGTTAATATTTGCACCGCTAGAGGAGCCACTTGCCAGTAGTGTCACGACACAGAAAATTACTGAAGCAGAACTTAATAATGAGTGCCAGTCCCCCTTTTTTTTTCGATAGAAGGGAATCTTTAAAGTTCACACAAACACAGAAAAATTAACTGACAAACAGATACAAGTGTTCTGTGAAAAGAATAACGTAGTTTATTTTGTAAAATTTCTAATAAAAACGAACACATAGTTTAGAATATCACATTTTGTATGGAAGTATTGCTTATTGTTTATCGATGTAATAGACAATCGTATACTTTTCGAAGAAGCGTATAAGATGCAGTCCTGTATTTAAAGCATATACCTGTATTTTTGCATTGACTTTACTGGGTACCTGACGCAGCTAGATGAAGGCATATAGCTTTATTGACGTTGTGCTATCTGGAGCGAATTCCGCTGTTCAGACTTGAAGTGACACATGCCTGTTCTCCCATCAGTTCTCAGCGTCGTTTTGTTTATTTGATTTTCTAATTATAAACTCAAATTACGGATAATTTTTTTTTTGTATTTTACATTCGAATTAACACGTATAATTGGCATCTAAAATGTGTGTCTTTTCAGTGAAAAGTCAGTCAGTCTGTGAAGCAATTGTTTTGCTACATTTCCAACAAAATATCTCGGATGTATAATTATATATATGGGGGACAATAGGAAAGTATCAGGAATAAGGAAGTTGTATAGTATGTATAGTCTGATATGATATAATTGATGATATAATATTAAAAACTGGGCTCAGTGACTCTTGGTCATTTTTAACTTGAAGTCACATTATGTACTCCGGTCTAGAAAACCGAGTTTAACGGCCGTGGGAATCCTTTACGCTGACCACGCAACACTATCTATCCGCAAAAGTTGGCACTAACTTCGCCGACAAGCGGCGGGCGCTCCGTCGGTGTAGTTTGCCTGTGGACTAAAGGCCACGGAGGAAAGTCGCATTATGTACAGTAACACCATAAAAATATACTGCTAGAAATTTACATCTCATACCACATAGTCCAATTAAAGAGTACTGCCCTTTGGATTGCGACTCCGTATAGTCTGGTAGAAGATTATGGGCGTTTAGGAGGAACTTACTGCCTCTATTTTCAAGGTAGGTGAAGCAGCAGCAAAGCAGCACTCTAATCGCTGCCTGTCTGGATTACATTTCGAAACTGGAGAAATCAGTACTTTTCCTCCGAAACGTCAGTAATTTCATAGTTCCTGCCACGAGAACTTCAGATATTGCAGGGTGACTTTGTTAGTCATTTAAATGAGTTCTGTGCCATAGGGGCATTGAGGGATTTTGTCTGCTTGCATACTTGCTTTCCGAAACTACTCGAGGGACCTCTGTAACATTTATTGCATACCGGCCTAATGTCCCCTTCAGATGACCTTCGCTTTATGAGAACAGCAGCTTGTCATGTAGAAAGGTAAAATTCTCCCTTTGTTTAATTAATCAAGCACTGTGCCATGAAGACGTATGGCGGAATGGAGATATAGTTGCACCATTTTTGGCCTCGGCACAAGACGGAGGTGTGTGGTCAGCTTGAAACCCCGGCTGATTTACTCCCGGGGAAAGAGACCCCCGGTACCCATTTTATAGAGAGTTTGCTGCTCGCCATGTAACATGACAAAAATAGCAAGCATCCGTTAAGGTCCGTAATTTTTATAAGTTATGAAATGAATTTTTGATGTCATGTATACATAATGAAATATATGAAATATATGTCCCATTATAGAGTCATGTCTATGCTGTTTATTAGTTTTGCAACAAAAAATTTTATATGCAATAAATGGGCATCAAGTCCATTGTAACATGGCTATGAAAAAACGAAAAGAACATATTTGATATATCATCTGTAATTCATTTGAGTCTATTGACGTGCATAATGTTGGAAATACGACGATGATGATGATGATGATGTGACGTATCCTTTATCAATAAATGCATTTTGAATTTCTCTAAATGTCACGAAGTATCCAAAAAAGTGTGATAATTTCTACAATAATACTATGACATGTAGACCCATTGCCAAATAACAGCTGTGTGAGCTGGCTACAGTACAATCACTACTAGGGAACAGCTCTGTGTACACGCTGCTTCTCCGGTAACGACACAAGAAGCAATAACGGAAGAGACGTCTGAGCGGTCCGTGCCGAAGCTATATAACGAGGACTAGCAGGTCGGTTGTCGCTTGAGTGAGTTGAGAGCTGCAGTTGTGAGAAGTGAGAAGCTGGTAGCTGAGGCGGGGGACAGTGCGGGAACCCAGAGGAAGGGGTACATCCGCCTTTGAAAGCCGCAACCAAACAACGACTGATGAAGACTGAGAAGACTTTATGTGTGCCGTGGTTACAGTGATATTCTGAGTGTGTAACTCTGAGAGACTGTCGCAGTTATTTGTAGTTACGTTCTGTAAGTGTTCAGTAAATCCGTCTATAGTCATTTTATCACGTGACAATATTAATGCATGCGAACATATTTGTGCACGAAGGTTACCGTGACGCCGTGTAGTCTGCTAGTTAGATATTTACCAACGTTTAGAAGACAGAAATTATTTTCAGTACGTTGGTGCTCGTCTCCCGGAATACATGGCTTCACACCCCAGAACATACATGGTCAGCGCTCGAGACCTTTAAAATTCACAATTTCTACGTGTGTTAATTATACGGAAATAGAAACTAGTCCTCACGCTGCGGGAGATTATGAGCCCGTAGCGTGCAGTGAGGTGGCGATTCTTTGCTGTAATAGGAACCGACGACACTGAAACAGATGGCACAGGCCGGTTCCAACCTCCTCCCCAGAGACTTGCCAGACAAAGGCAGAACAGCGAGTGCTCCTCTACCAATGAAACAGGCAACAGCAAAATGAGAGTCCCTGCCGATTGTCGCTGTTATTCGCTATCGATTGCATTACATTATGGGCACTCCTGGGGGACACCATTCAGAACAAGCCCCCAAAATCTATACGATGATTTTCGTTTGGGGTGTGGTTGAGTTGCGACTAGGTCCTCGGGCAAGGCAGGCATTTCATCTACGTCATATGATCGCAGCGTAGCTGGCCTGATATTTGTAGTTGTGATGTATGGACAGGATAGAAGGTAACGAAAATTGTAAAGCTGTCCCTGTGTTTAATTAATTAATTAATTAAGTACCATTCCTTGAAGAAATATGGCATGGGTGACGGGTCATCTTCACGCTCCTGCCGCTTTACCCCCGAGGAAATATCCTAAGTACACAGAAGACCAGAATAACAGATATTTTAGTATTATTTCCATTGGTCGGGAATATGGTAATGAACAATACATTTGGAGGAAAGGAGCCGGGATATCTCAGCCGGTATAGCGACTGGTTGGACGGCCCTGGTTTGATTCTTGTCACTCCAAGATTTCTCCCCTCTCAACATCGTCCAGACCGACTCTGGGGCTCACCCAGCTTCCTATCGAATAAGTACCGGGGCTTCTTCCCAGGTGGTAAGGTGTCAGGAGCGTGAAGCTGACCACTCCCATCTAGTGCTGGAACTCTACCTACACTCCCTCATGTGTCTTTGTGGCTGAGTGCTTGACTAATTAGGCACAGAGACAGCATCTGGAGGAACGTGGATAAATTGAGTTACCGAGATAAGAACCGGGTATCTACCAGACATGAAGCTGGTGTTATAAGCACCAGCCCGTGTCTCTGTGGTGAATTGCAATTACGGCTGTTAGTGCGTATTGAGGCCCCTAAATCCCATAAGGTCACGGGTTCAATTCCCGTTGAGGTTATCGGATTTTTTTCAATTGACATAATCCTTTCAGCACTATATGGCCCTGGGATGAACTCAGCCTCTAACAGAAATGAGAACCAAGAATCTTCCTGGGGGTAAAGGTCGTCCGGCGCGTAAGGCTGATAACCTCACAGTCATCTGTGAGCCCACTGTCTAGAAAATGTGGGAGCCTCGACGTCTCACAATCCTCTGGGCCTCCACGGCGTGTTACAGGGATAGCTTCACTTCTTTAATGCGTATCGCTGTGTATAGAAATGTAAAACGCAACAGACGACTTCACAAGAATCGGGAGGCGGGACGTTGCTGAGGTAACAAAGCAGACTGCTTTGCGGGTGTGTATAAACCGGTAATGAATAAGAGACATAGCAGTTTTGTAACGACGCGGTAGTCATGTGATGCTGCTTCCATAAAAGGTCGCTTGAGTTTTCCGAGAAGGAGGGCGTTTCCGAGTGAGGCTAGAACATTGCCGTACAGTGCTGTAGGCAATTAGGCTAATGAAACTGATTAGCTCGCCTTAACTGAGGCTCACTGACTGACAACTGTGTGTGTGCTTTCTTGAATCCAATGATACTGGAAGCCAATAAGAGACACACCTCATAAATACTGAAGATTTCTGCCATTAAATTTCGTTGGAAATGGAGGAGATGGTTGCGGGATTTATTCATGTTCACTGATGTTTATATAGCGACTTAATGTTTGAAGAATAGTCTTAATCAGATTGTTCAGTATATATATATAGTATCATGTATTTATTTTTTATTGCTAGTGGAGTGGGACTAAGTCCCTTCTACTGCGGCCACTTCTGGCCTATTGTACCAGCCCAAAATGATAGGTGAGCGTGATTGTGGAGCAATTGGTCGAATGAAGATTGGCAGGGGAAACCGAAGTACTCGGAGAAAACCTGCCCCAGCGCCACTTTGTCCACCACAAATCCCACTTTACCAGACCCGGGATCGAACCCGAGCCGCCGCGGTGAGAAGCCAGCGACTAACCGCTTGAGCTATGGCGCGGTCCAGTTTCATGTAAGTTATATAGAACATAATGGGCACGCAGTAGCACAGCTGGTTGACACACTATGCTACAAGCCTGAAGGTCGCAGGTTCGAGTCCCGATATGACGGATTTTTTCAATTGACCTAATCCTTTCGGCTGCATTGTGGTCCTGGGGTCGACACCGCCTCTAGCTGAAATGAGTACCAGGTATCTTCCGGGGGGTAGAGGGCGGCCGGCGCGTAAGGCTGACAATTTCGCCGCCATCTGTGAGTCGATTGTCTACAAAATGTGGGAGCCTCGATGTCTCACAAACCTATGGCCTCCACAGTCTGTTACAGGGATAACTTTACCTTTTCTAATAGAATATTAAAATTTTTAGATTTCCATTTCAGTTGAGCCTCTGAAAGAAGATGTACGTAAATGTCGCTTTTGCTTCCCAGGGTCTGACACCAATTTCGTGTAAACGACAATGAAACCCTGAGATCCCTAAAATCGGGTCATTTCTTGATGTTATATTTTAACTGGCCGCCTTTGTGGTCTAGTGATCAGAGTTCCTGTTTACAGATCCAGAGGTTCCGGGTTCAATTCCCGGCGCTACCAGATTTTCTGAAAATAGTGGATCTGGAATGGGGTCCACTCAGCTTCTTGAGGATATTTGAGGAGCTCTTTCAACGAATTAGCGTCTCCGGTCTAGAAATCCGAAATTAACTGCCGTGGGGTTTCGTTGCGCTGACCACGCGACGCCCTCTATCCGCTAAAGTTGGCACTAACTTTACCGACAAGCGGCTGTCGCTTGGTCGGTATAGTTCGCTTGCGGACTAAAATCACGGAGTATGTTTTTTTGTTTGTTATACTTTAACTTAGACTGGATGGTGGATGGGGCCCAGGGCACATTTATACAATATGGAGAAGAGAGAAAATTTTGTCCCTACCGGGAATCGAATCCCCGGTCTTCCAGGTCATAGCCCGTCACTGCGGCGGCTGAGCTCTCTCGGATCCCAGTATTATTTATTGAAGAATGTAGAAAGTATGTTACACTATGACAGGGATTGAAAGACGACAGCTGACCAACAATGCGGCTCTTGACAGCACGTTGATAGGAATGTGAGTTCTACATATTCTAGCACTAAGACTTGAAATATATAGAAACTTTGGCCCTCTTGTCTATCTTATATTTTTGAAAACTGTACATATTTCCTCTTACAGGAAAACGTGTTCTTTTTTTGTCAGTTTAGAGTCTGCGCTTAGGTTCGAAGTGTTAGCAAACTTTGATAAAACTGAATTAGATTGTCTGCCTTTTGCAAATGTAGATGAAAATGTAAGGTAAAATTTACCCTGTGCTTAACTAATTAAGTACTACGCCATGAACACGTATGGGGGCGTGGAAGTAAAGATCCACTATTCTTAACCTCAGCATTAGTTGAAGGTGAGTGGTCAGCTTCACGCACCTGCCTTTTACCCCCGGGGAAAAGCCCCTGGTACCCATTGGGAAGGAGGCTGCTTGGGCCCCAGAGCAGGACAGGGAGACGTGAAGAGGAGGGAAAGTCTGTCGGTTCACACAAGCTCTACACGGCGCCATATGGCAGAAGACGAAATTCTTGAAAGTCACCGCTGTGGAAACCTCAAATCCTACATCGAGATAAATCTTGCCCCTACCGGAACACGAACTCGACCCCTCGGTCGTCAAGGCCCATAGTTTTTATATCGAAGACAAATAAATTTGGGTCGCAACTCAAATTCGTATTTAATTCATCCACATTTGTTTGAAAAAAAAAAAAACATTGATTCCATTGAATCAAAATCATCAGAAAGGGGATCATTAAGTCCGTCATAACACTCATATTAGCGTAGGGTTTTAAAGTAACCACTGACGAAGAGCATTACCCGAGCGACAATATGTCTACAAACAAAAGAAACAAACTCCGTGATTTTAGTCCGCAAGCGAACTATACCGACCGAGCGATCGCCGCTTGTCGACGAAGTTAGTGCCAACTTTAGTGGATAGAGGGTGTCGCGTGGTCAGCGCCACGGTTCCCCGTGGCCGTTAATCTCGGTTTTCTAGACCGGAGCCGCTATTTCCTTGAAATAGCTCCTCACTTATCATCACGAGTCTGAGTGGACCCCGTTTCAGACCCACTACTTCTCAGAAGAAAAATCTGGTAGCACCGGGGATCGAACCCTGAACTCTGGATCTGTAACCAGGAACGCTGACCACTAGACCACATGCCAGATTCTAATCTTGACTTGCATATGTTTCCGTTTCCTGTCGAGCCCTTTCTAAACCATCATTCATTTCCATCATACACGATCGGAGCAAACTAACCTCTGTAGCATCTTTAAATAGTTAAAATCCCAACTCAGGAACCACTGACAGAACCAGCTGCGCGTTCATAGAGTTCTTCACACGTGTTGATGTCTTACCAGTAACCCTGGCAGGAAATTAGCCATTCCCTGTAGACCACTGATAAGGGGCCTGCTTGACGCAGACCATCAAGCGTAGCGTGAGCCTGGACAGTGAATGAAGAACAGGCAGCTAGCAGTAATGGAACAAGCCGAGTAATTACAAATTGGCTGTCCGGCTGTATAAGTTTGTGGCAAGTCCCAACTCTGGGAAAGGCGAAGGAAAATACCATGACGTGACCCACGTGCACAAAACGCAATGCAGACTTCTGTTGGCATGAATGTTAAGTTACATCTGGTGGGAAACACCATTCTTGGCTTGCACTTTCGTGGAGTTTATTTTCTTCTGAATAGTTTCCGTGTGCTTGTGTGGTACCTTCACAGATTGCGAGGCGATCGCAAGAGCGGACGAAGTTTTCATAGTCTGAAATTATTTTGCTGTAAGGATCACGAAGAGGGTATTAATAGCCTTAAGAAATGTAATTGTTTCGAGTTGCGAAAGTAACTTATTAAAATGAATTTGTCTGCTTTTAACATATTTTCCTTCATTTAAAGAAACAGGAATGTGGCGTATGAGATCACCTTGCTGTCTGTGTGTCTGTCTTTTGTGCTAACGTTGCTAGGCAACGGCTCGGTAAACACGTCCCCGCTGCAACGAATACACAATGTAACTACTGGACGAGGTGTTTTATATGCAGTTCGTGTCGTATCAAGTACTCGGTATGTAGTGAAAGGAAAGTAGACGATTAATTTTTCCCCCCCCTTTTTTTTTTAATTTTGGAAGGACAAATCTGAGTCACGCATTTTCAGAATATGAGGTACTTTCGGAAACATCGTTCTCAAATTTGTTAAACTTGGAGAGATTAATTTGTCTACAGGAGTTAGCGGGACAGATTTTTGAGTTAATAGCGTAAAAGACTAATTTGACCATAGTTCAAATGTCTCTCGGCCAAGCTACCCCCAAACCGTAGACTGTGAAGGCTTTGCAATTTGTAGAAGGAAATCCTTTCTCATAATGTCTGTGTCAGTTAAATGCCTAATATTTGGAGATGTTACGCGTGATCAGGGATTTGTACGGTCTCCAAAAATGTGCTTACTTCCGCTTAGCTCGGTCGGTATAGCGACTGACTGTGGGCTGGACGGCCAACTGTTCGGAGTTTGAGTCCTGGTATGATCAAGTTTTTTCTCATCTTCAAGTCATCTGGACCGGTACAGGGGCCCATCCAACCTCCTATCCATTGGGTACCGTGAGCTTTTCCCTAGGGGGTAAAGCGGCCGGAGCGTTAAGCTGACCACATCTAACTAGTGCCGAGGTAAAGAATACTCCATTCCCCCATACATGATCATGGCGTAGAGCTTAATTAGTTAAGCAGAGATATGTTTACTTTTACCTGAACAGCAATGCTACAAGACTGTAGGCAACCTGCTTTACATTTTAAAAGAATACTTCATTTGCAGAAGCTTATTTCATTGCGAATCTAATTAGCTCTGCTTTAACTGTTTGATCCAGTTTGTGCTGTGGGCCGACGTTTGTTTAGATCCGCAATATTTTTACAGCATCTAGTCATCCATCATGAAAGCAAACCAGGTTTGTTTCGTTTCATATGCCTTGACATGCATATCATGTATACGGAGGCAATGCACACACACGCATGTGCCTGTACACAGGGGTGAAATATTTCAGGGATGGGAAAAGTTAAATAAAATTCTTGCCTTCTCTCGTAATCAGCAACAGTAAATGCCACTGACTTCTGTCTCTCTGGTTTGCCCGCCATCATATCAGCCGGCCTAACCGCCTGTCTCTCTTTGCAAAAATAAAAATAACTGTGAAAAAAAAGAAGTTATCTGCAACATTTGAGGACGACGGACAGAGACAGAGACAGACAGAGTGCATCGCGTATGGAATTGAGCCGTCTCTCTCTTTCCTTCACACAGTAGAATTACTAAGTCAGGAGTCACTTAATTAAAAATTACTTAATTACGGTCTTGGCTCTAATTAGTGAACATGCCTCTTTTTTCCGCTCCTCCGTCCGTTGTCGCTCCCTCTCTTTCTTCCAACATTTCACTCTCTCTCTCTCCTTCGCGGCTTCTTTTCCTCCCGTTCCTGCCAGCCATCCTCGACATCAACCCCTTCCTCCAAACCCCCCAATGCCAGCCCCACGTAACTGCTGACGCCTCTCTGCTTACTTTCCTGTTTGTGGGGTGTAATCGCGATTCTTAACCTATCCCAATTACTATTCATTATTTTAAAACGCGTAAGCTATCTGTAGCTACTCTTATGTGTGAACAGGTGATGGACGTTGCTACTGTCTTTAATAGTAGGCTCTGCAGGACTGTATACAATAATACGTGTATATTTTCTGTTTATTGTATAGAGTTCAACTGAACGTTAGACAGTGACTGTAAGGCGGCCGTAGCGTAAAACTGACCACTCACTTCCAATTATTGCCGAGGTTAAGAATTACGTGACTCTACGAATATACATCCATTCCCCCATACGCCTTCATGGCGTAGTGCCTAATTAGTTGGACACAGGGACAACTTTACCTTTATCTTAGACCTTGACTCTGACTGATTTTAAACAGTGTACATAAGAGTTTTGTTGACTGAAAATTAACCGGAAGGCTTGTCACAGATTTGCTTCAGCGGTTACAATGCTTCGAGCTGAATTTGGTCAATACATTTTGGAAAAGAAACTTGCTAAAAAAATTCTCTGTTCGAATGGCGAGACTTGGAAAACGCTGAACTCCTACAAAGACATATTTAGGCTACACGCTTCACAGAGGCGTCGGAGAAGATGCCGAATGAGCACGGCTAATTCGATTTACAATTTTAGGCTTTTCATTGGCTAAGAACGTCTGTGCTGCGATTCTCTGTACGCTACGTTCATTGCCTTTAATTTGACGACGTTTCAGATATTTCCTTGGTCTCTTAAACGCTGGTTTCTAGTTCAACATCCACGTGGCTTGTCGTCAATTTCATATTTCCATAATTTCGGATTATATTTATTAAGTATGTAAATGTTTTAACCTCTGAATCTGTCACACCCACACACCACACACTTTCCCATAAACGTCATTCTCCCTTACTTACATAATTCTTCTCCGGTTTCGTGATGTTGGGAGCGTTCCCCGTAATGCAGTTCAGTCACCCACTCCAACAAACTCGGAACGTACGAGACCACATTTTCTTCCTTCACCTATCGCTTTTCATCTGGTATGTACCACCAGACAGAAGTATAATTTCCATTTTCATCACTAGGCAAGTGAGGAAGTGAGTCTTGGGTTAATTTTCTTTTGTGAGCGCTGTTACAAATTGACTGGATCAGCTGTGGATCTCTGATTAGGGTTCTGTGTCCACACCACTTGTGGATCTTATAAAAGTTTCAAACCAGTCAACACGCGTAGTGGTTGATACCTAAATAGTTCGGATACAAGATGGCGTGCGTGTAGCAGGCGTGATTTGCCAGCATCTGCCTTTTCACCACAGTACGGTTGGGGGGGGGGTGAAGTACACACACACACACACCGCCGCGTGAGTACATTGCGCGTAATGTCCGTGCAACAGTGGCATAAATATTTGTGACGTATAAAGTTGTCCCTGTGCTTAATTTAAACACTATGCCAGTAAGACATACTGGGGAGTGCAGATATAGCCCCACCTTTCTTGACCTCGACACTAGATGGAGGAGAGAGGCCAGCTTCACGCACCTGCCGCTTTACCCCCGGGTGAAGAGACTAAGATACCCATTGGATAGGAGGCTGGGTGGGCCCCACAGTCGTTATAGACACTGTGGAGAAAAGAAGTATCTTGCCCTGCCCAGAATCGAATTCCGGTCCTCCAGTTCGTAGCCCGTCGCTATACTGACAAAACTATCACGTATATGTAAAACCTATCCGTGTAACAGGCCGTGGAGGCACATAGGGTTGTGAGACGTCGAGACCCCCCACATTTTATAGACAATCGGTTCGCAGATGGCGATGAGGTTGTCAACCCCAAGCGTCGGCCCCCCTTTCGCCACAAGAAGATTCCTGGTACTCTTTTCTGTTAGAGGCTGAGTCGACCCCAGAGCCACAGTGCGGCTGGAAGGACTGGTGAATTGAAAAATCCAATGACCTCATCAAGAATTGAATCCTCGACCTGCCGGCTTGTAGCACAGTGCCTCACCCAACTACTGAGCTCTCACGTATAATTTTAAATAAAACTAGGGTTAATTGAATTACGTTTCGGTAGCCGATCGCTGGTATACTTGAGTTCAGAGGTCATAATTCTGTTCTTGGCGTAGAAGTCTAAGTTCTCAGTGACGTCTTATGATATTACGGGTATTTGTGGTTTATTTAACTTCGCTGTCAACAGCTCAGACCACAAAGCGTCGGACTACAGAAAGATTAATAAAATATACAATGAATTGGTAAGGATGTGGAAGTAAGCGGTTTTGGCCTATCCCGATGTCTATATTGACGTTCGTCTGGGCAGACTTAGGAAAAATATTAAATATCTTGGGATTGTCGGTATGTATGGCAGTATTCGAACCGAGCATCTCTCAGCTGCAAACCAGAAATGTTTTTTTTTAATTCGCTTTAGTGGGGGTGGAGTCCAACTGGGTCCACTCGGCACGGCGGCCACTGATTGGCCTATTGTAGCCTGCCCAGGGTGATTATCATGATGGAGAATTTAGTGGAATGAAGATTAGCAGGGGAAACCGAAGTACTCGGAGAAAGCCTGCCCTAGCGTCACTTTGTCCACCACAAATTCCATTTGACCAGACCCGGGATCGAACCCGGGCCGCCACGATTAGTTAGTAACCATTTTCGCGTACATCAGCATGTGGCATACTGATATGCTTTCCTTGATTATACTTTTCAATGTATTATTCTGATGTAGGGGTACAACACTGATTTATGTGTAGAGGAAAACTCCAATTATACCGGTAATTTTTGTTGAGTCGTTGCTCATACTTCCTATTTTTTTGTATTATGCTCACAGAGCAAGGTGACTTGAGCGGTAACGGTCTTGATTTTCATTCCAGAGGTACCTGGCTCGAATCTCAGCTAGAACACAGACCGTACTGATAGGAGGTTTTAGTGGCTTTCTTTAGTCTGTCCAGGTGAGGTCCAGACTAGTTAATTTAAATATGCCACGGCATTTTCTTCCCCTGTCCTCCTGCTCTCATGTCATTCCTTGCTAATTACCGCTGAAGTTGATAGAGCGTTGATAAATAGCCTACGAGTCATCAAATCTATCTGCCTGTGGATCTACAGCCCTTTTGGGGCGTTGGCCGCTTTTTTAATTTTCTTAATCTACAAACAGTCGGTATGATTCCTTAGACGGGGGATCAGCCCGTCGTAAGGCCGCTACTTACTCACAGAGCAACACAAAAACAGAATAAACGCACACATTCATGCCTCGAGTGGGATTTGAACCCACGATTCCAGTGTTCGAGCGGGTGAAGACGGTTCTTGCCTTAGACCAGTGGTTCTGAGCCTTTGTGAGACCTGGCCGCGACCCGGCGGTTGAGAAACACAGCCTTAGACCGCGCGGCCACTGTGGTGGACAGCCATCAATCCTACTCCCTATAAGTTGTTCAAACCAGTGTGTACATTTTACTGCAATAAAGCAACCTGTATTGTGTTGAGATCTTTGTATTGAGAGGACGGAAAAGGCAGTGGAACTACCCTTATATCCCTGACCGTGAAGCGAATGGAGGTCATGGAGGCAAATGTAAGCTGGAGAAGGGCTGGATTTATCTATTGGCTGGAAGAGTTGGCATGGGTATAGTCAGGACTTCTAAAGGAGTGGGAAAAGGGGGGCAATGTTTTTTTACAAACTTACATTTAAGGCATTTAAAAATACGTATATTCAGTGACCTAGAATTTTCAGGATATAAGAATATTCTTATATATTTATCTAATTATTGCTTTTATTATGTTGTATAGTTCCTTCATTTTGAATTATTTTTTTCTAACAATCCAAGAGGGTAGATATGAAACAAGGGTGAGGCCCTTCCAGCGTCCATGTGAATCAACTTCGGTGCCCCTATGGACGTGGAGGCAAGGGAGAAATTCTCAGTGGTCCCTCCCACTCCCGGGAACGGATCACTGTGCCCACAATTCAGATGCAGTAATCTGCTTTGCCTGGTTACTCTTCCTGAGGTGGCACCTGTTTCCAGACTGCAAGAACTTCCGATGGGATTTGCAGTGCTAGGATAAGATACACAGGACGACACATATCGTACGTGGCTGTCGAAAGATTAGCTCTCGGGCTGTATAACTGGGAGGTTCCGCGTTCGAATGTCGGTCCAGAGACGGACTGTCCTAACTGAAGCTCTTTGTGGCTTTTATCAGGATATCTGGGTAAATTCCGGGATAGGGTAATCAACATGCTTCATACCGTGGCATCAGACAGTGTGGAGTTACTGTATTATTGTGGTTTCAGCACAATCGCCATGCCGGCGATTTCTTCCAAAACAGTGAACTTTCCTTCCGTGAAGTTGCCTACGCGAGGTGTCACGTACCCTCAGACAGGTTTTAGACAAACTTGGCCTAAGATTAGACCAATCCTTTCCTATTCATTAATCGTCCTGTCATTTTAAGTCACCTAGTTTGAGTAATTTTAACTGTTCAGTTTATGTCAGTATTTTAATATTACTGGATTTATAAGGTATATGGTCGTTGAAACTTGCTCTGGTATTGGTCGTGTCGTTAAGTAAGCGATAAATAAATACGTGAATAAAGTTAAAGTTTTCTCTGCGCTTATTTAATTAAGGACATTGCCATAAATACGTATGGGAAAGTGGACGTATAGACCCATGTGTTCTTGACCTCGGCACTAGATGGGAATAGTCAGCTTCAAGCCTTGGCCGCTTTACCCCCCGTTGAAAAACGCTGGATACTCATTGGATAGGAGGATATGCTGACCCCAGAGCCGGTGTGGACGATGTGGTGTAGAGGAAAATCCTGCACCACCAGGAATCGAAACCGGGCCACCCAGCCCGTCGCTATACCGACCGAGCTATTCCGATTCTAGCGTTGTTAATAAGCCAT
>NW_019727101.1:681909-731135 GCF_002891405.2 Cryptotermes secundus
TGATGAATGGATGGATGGAGGAAGGGATGGGTTGATGGATAAAAACGGCAGGGAGATGGGCAGAGAGAGAAATAAATAAAAGTGTTACTGTAAAAATGACGATAGCCCGCAACCTTGAAGAAATAAACATCGTGATATAATCGCGTTAAAAAAGGGGTTGTTTAGTGTAGAAGAGTGGAGGGTCGGTGGGTGGGTGTCTCTAGTCATCATGTTAGTTTCCCGCTAATGGAACATGTTGCATGCACGGCGCTGATCCAGTGTTGAGGAAATGGGTTCCTTCCGACATGCAATGAGCGAGCGACGCGGCTCCGACGGACGGACAGTGCTGGACGCCAACGGACGCCCTGACTGCCTTATCTGCCCCCCACTGACTCCTCCTCTACCTTGCTTTGTTCTCCACTACATACACAGGTTCTATCAGTCATTAGTAACGTCCCCTCCTCTCTCCTCTCTCGTTGTTGTCCCCAAAAAAATGTGCAGGTACTACTGCCCTTATCAAGACTTGAAATCTCTTGAACGATGGCGCAACTTACGGCTTTATATATTTTATGTGGCCAGAAATGCTGTGTTATTCTGTGCATGCTCCATTTTGTTTTAAGCAGAAGGACATAAAAACCATATGTGTAATACGTAATGACACGGCGAAGGGAGTGCTTAACAATAAAGATATTAATCCAGGTGACGTAACGAATTATGTAGAGAAAGAGGCACAATGTCGTTTGACAGAATATCATATCTCAGAAACTTCAGCTGAGAATTTAAGCAGTTTCTTGAAAGAACGTACGAGATTGGCACTTGGACCCTTTTACCGAAAGCAGAGACGTCAGAACTTTTATTGTTCCTTTTCTATACGTTGACACGTCATTTTTATGAAGCCTACAGTTTATGTTGCACGCATGTCTATCAACCGCCTCCTTTTTTTCAATACATCTTAACGATATTCTGCGCTAACGTAGAACGCTTTACCACAAACACACATTCATACATAGAGACATATAAAGTAAAGTTGTCTCTATGCTTAATTAAATAAGCACTACTTCATGAAAAGGTATGGGGGAGTGGAGGTATAGCTCCATGATGCTTGACCTCGGCACTAGATGGAGGTGAGTGGTCAGCTTCACGCCCCAGCCGCTTTACCTCGGCCGTCCAGCCGGTAGACCGCCGCTATACCGACTGAGCTATCCAGGCTCTTCGGGATGTAAGAGCAGTTACTTTTCCTGAGACGTCTCAGCTGCCGCTGGCTTTACTCTTCTCAGGATTCAGCTTTGATTTGTTCTGTTTAAATAATGCACGTAAAATCGTCTCTGTGCTTAATTAATTAGCACTATGCTATGAAGACGTATGGGGGAGTGGATGTATAGTTCCACGATTCTTAACCTCGGCAGTAGATAGAGGTGAGTGGTAAGCTTCAGGACCCAGCCGTTTCACACCCTGGGGAATAGTCCCCGGTACAAATTGGATAGACTACATGGGCCCAAAAGTCGATATGGACGCTGTGGAGTTGAGAAAATTCTTGCGCTGCCGGGAATCGAACCCGGGCCTTCCGGCCCATAGCCCTTTGCTATATTGACTGAGCTAACCCGACTCCTATATAGGCCTGTATATAAGTGTATATATATGGAACGATGTTGAGTATCCTATTTGTTTACATAGCCATTTAAAACACAGCGGTTACTGTATGTACCACATGCATTAATGCATTAACGTTAAAAAATTGAATGCTGTCTGCAAAGTGTATTTAGAGGTTTCATGTGATCTTCAAAATAAGCAGTCGGTATTTCCGTATGTAATATTAAACGTACGCCGAAGCGTTGTGTTTTCTCTGAAGAAAGAAATTAATATTTTAAGAATATTTAGATTAATGTTAGGCTTCGAAGAGTAAAGTCTCTGCGCTCATTTGGTAAGCCGTCCGCGATTTGACTACGAGGTTTGTCTTCTTCGGGATTTGACTCCACTGAGAAATGTACTGCAGCCATCTTCAGGGTATAATACTGTTTATTATTATGTAAGATTTCAGGTTTTCACGGCGGTGACTATGAATAAAGCAGTTTTCTGGGATTTGGCGCCGCGTAGGCATTGTGTTAACCGACGTTTCGGAGGAACGTATCGCCTAGTCAGACTAGTCTGTTAGCACCTGCTAACGTTGGTTCCTAGCTCGCGATTTTTTCTTTTTTCTGCCCTGAAGATGGAGACGATACGTTCGTCCGAAACGTCGGTTAACACAATATCTACACGGCGCCACATCCCAGAAGACTGCTTTCTTCTTATATTTTATTAATTCACTCGCAAATTTTGCAAGTTTCTAGCTGCCGGTAGTTTACCTAAAGTAGTTTTTCCTATACCTTATTTTGGACTGGCCATTTAGAGAGGACGAAGGAAATTGACAGCACAGGCATGTAGATTTGCTATGAAGAGGACGCAATGACTCGAGCAGCTGAGATAGATGTCTCAGATTATTCAAGGGAAATGACATGGTTCACTGGCCTTGCCTATGCTCTTTAGTAGAGTAAAACATCAAGGGAGTTCAGCGGTGTGATAACGGCTCAAATACTTGTATGAACATCTAATCACTCTTAGTGACAAAAGCATGCAAACAATGTCTGGACAAAGGGATTTGTGAGTCAAGATGACATAACAGTTAAACCCCATTGGAGTAAAACTGGCAGGTGACACAGATATTTGTTACTAACCTGGGTTTTTGTCTAGGTTTTTTTTATTGCTAGTGGGGTGGGACTAAGTCCCTTGTTCTGCGGCCACTTCTGGCCTATTGTATCTAGGCTAGAGGAACGTTTAGTTGTTTAATACGTATGAATTATATGTATAATTAAAAGTAATCTGAAAGTAAAATTTGTTATTTTGTATTTAAATCTTAT
Organism: Cryptotermes secundus; assembly: GCF_002891405.2. Lineage (NCBI taxonomy): Eukaryota > Metazoa > Arthropoda > Insecta > Blattodea > Kalotermitidae > Cryptotermes > Cryptotermes secundus. The sequence continues at coordinate 684,783 of NW_019727101.1, forward strand.
ATTATTATTCAACCAGTAAAAATTTTTGTTTTAATATTGTGACGTGTATAACAATTGCTAGGCAACGATTCGGTAAACACATTCCCGCGCCAACAAATACGCAGGCTATGCAAAGGCGCTGTAAACACGCCTTCGCAACAATGGGGGGAGCGGTGTTTTCTGAGGGTCCGCCTCGAGGTTATATAACGAAGATCTCACTCAGCTACAATTATAATTCTGTCGAGTTCTGGAGAGGGCAATCGGTAAATGTTTGAGAATAAATAGCAAGGAAGAAATTTGGCTGTGAAAAGAAGACTTCACTTGCGATTTGAAGTTACAATGAGACTGCGATAAACCCGTTGCCAGGTTACGACTAATGAAGACTGAGAAGCGTAGTATGTGTGTAAAGGTTAACTGCAAAATGTGTAGAATAGCGAAATCGCTTTATTACCTGTAGTCCAGAACTGTATGAATGTATAAGGCGCAATAAATCCAATCATCCAATCAAAAACCCCGTCTATAGTCAACATTACACGTGACAGTATATATTTGGTCATTGGGTCCTTCTGCAAAATAATTTGAAAGAAGTATACGTACAGGTCTGCAATGATGAAAGCTATGATTGATGACATCATTTTGTGAGATAATTCACAATGATGCTTACATCGTCTTATCGAATATACCGTTATGCAAATTGTGGATTATTATCTGATAAGTTTAGTAAAATGCAAGAACGTTCTGTTGAATTGTTACTTAAACTTCAGTGGTGCGTAAATAGGCTGTCTTATGATCTGTCATAGTATGTTCTAGAAGTCCGCAAGTTTGCGCGTGATAGGAATTGACTCTTTAAAGCCCAGTGGTCACTATATGTACCACATGCTTTAACATACTAAAAATTAGGTTTCGACCACATAGTGTATTTTTGTGTTTAATGGTTCTCACAATAAACAGATATTAACAGCATTAACCGGTTGGTATTTGTAGTGGAGACGTAATGTGTTTCCTGTGAGGTTCTGACCGCATTTTATGTTATTTAGCTAAACTATATGCTTTCTTAAAGTAGATAACGTCTCCCAAAAGTACAGTATGTAAAAACAACATTAAATGCACATAAATAATAATAACCAACTAACTAACGAACGAACTTCATGGGGCTGAGTCCTTCTTGTGAAGCCACCAGTCGCTAACCTACTCAAGAATTTTCCAATATTCTGTGGAGCCCGAACGTTCATTACCGTGTTCACAAGAGCTCTCCCCTGGTTCATACCCTGAGCTAGATAAATCAAGTCCATAACATCTCATCATATTGCTCTAAGATCCATTTTAATGTTAGCCTCATACATACGTCGAGATCGTCCTCTTTATATCTTTCCTTCTACCGATCCCACCAAAATCCTGCGTGCATCCTGTTCTCGTGCGTACTACAATCCGTGCCAATCTCATTCTCCTTGACTTGATGGTCCTAATAATAATGATAATTCAGACAAGGTCTCCACACTAACTAGCCGTAGCCATTATAATCCAATTACACTGTCGAGGTACGCTATTCTCCTGTCCTGGTGGCTTTCAAATCAGTTTGCGGTATAAAAATTTTGTGCTGGTCACGGTGGCCGCGCGGTCTAAGGCGTGAACCGTCTCCGCCCGCTCAAACACTGGGTTCATCGGTTCCAATCCCACTTGAGGCATGGATGTTTGTGTGGGTTTTTCTGCATTTGGGCTGTCCTGTGTGCAGGTGTCTCTTACGACAGGCTGATCCCCGTCGAAGGAAACCTACCGACTGTGCGAAAGATCAAGAAATTGAAAAAGTGGCCAATTCCCAACAGTGGGCTCTACAGTGATAGATAAAAAAAGTTTGAGCTATCCTGTAACAGGCCGTGGAGGCCAATAGGGTCGTGAGACATCGAGGCTCCCACACTCTCTATACAATCGGCTCACAGTTGGCGGTGAGATTGTGAGACTTACGCGCCGGCCGCACATTAGCCCCAGTAAGATTCCTGGTAATTATTTCTGTCAGAGGCTGAGTCAACCCCACTGCCATATTGCGGCTGTATGGAAAAGTTCAATTGAAGAATCCAGTGATTTCATCGGGACACGAACCCGCGAACTTCCGCCTTGTAGCATAGTGCCTCAACCAACTACGCTACCGCGTATCCACGTAGAGCCATAGAGAGAAATTCTGTAAGCGTTTCATGTTTCTACCATTCGAGCAAGTGATTTCATCGGGACACGAACCCGCAAACTTCCACCTTGTAGTGCCTCAACCAACTACGCTACCGCGTGTCCCTGTAGAGCCATAGAGAGATGTTTTTACCATTCGAGCAAATTCCCAGGCAGTAATAACAGTAGGCCTATGGAGGTGATGGCGAGGAGGAAGACTTGAAGAAGGTGTTCTCGTTTGCTGTGTGTCCCACTTACGAAGTGCGCTACACCCGTGGTGTGAAGGCCTGCCTCGGGTAGGAACCTCTGCCCCAAGCCCGCATGAGGGATGTCTCTAAGGAAAGTAAGCACCCAGGTGTACCAGGTCGAAAGGAGGACATAGGGGCTCCGTGATGGGGCTTTCCCCCCTTATTACTTCGCAGCGCGACCAGAAGCTGAAGATAGCAATATCATTGCTGGGTGAAGGCACGAGTTACTGAAGGCGGAAATAGAATATAGTAAACTCTCTCTAATCCGGAGTAAGTTGGAGGGATAAGTCGTCCGGACTAAGCAATAAACCGAATTAAAATAGCAAAAGGTTACCATAAGAGACAAACAAACCTTAGTACAAAAATAAACGTAAAATTGAATGATGTAAGTAGTCAATAACAAAATATAACTGTCGAGTTTTATTTAGGAACTATAAAAAGACATATTTATTCGTCGATAGAAGACTCAGAAGTTGTACTTCTTTTAGTACCTATTAATGCAGGACTGAAGAAATTGTCTCAAGTTTTTTCTGAACAGACAAATGACTCATCGGCCTTCCTAAATCCACGTGTCCTTTGATCTAAGTACTCAACCGTGAACAGCATTTTTCATATTTCCATCCGGATAAACTGTAACCGGATTAGCGAGGGTTTACTGTATTCCTGATGTGGTATAGCATTTTAGAGGAATCTTCACTGTCGAGCGATTAACATTCCTGTTTAATATTCGGGTTCAAAAGTCGGCTCGGAGACCACTAGCCTCGCTGAGGTTATTTCCGGTTTTACTCAGGTAGTCCAGTCAAATGCCAGGGTATCACCTCAGATTAGTTCAAGACGGTTCCGTTACACAGCTCGACGCTATACGTATACAACAAAAGCTACAGAAACCGTAATCAAATTAATTATAAAGAAATAATATAAATACAGCGTCAGTGATATTATTAAAATGTAAAGCTGTCCCTGTAACAGGCCGTGGAGTCCCATAGGTTTGTGAGAAGTCGAGACTCCCACATTTTCTAGACAATCGGCTCACAGATAGCGGTGAGGTTGTCAGCCTTACATACTGGCCGCCCTTTACCCCCAGGAAGATTCCTGATATTCATTTATGTCAGAGGCTGAGTCGACCCCAGGGACATAGTGAGACAAGAAGGATTAGATCAATTGAAAAATCAAATGAACTCGTCTGGAATCGAAACCGCAACCTTCCGGATTGTAGCATAGTGCCTCAACCAATTACGTTACCGCGTGCCCCTTGATGATAGTAGTTTCTACAAAATGAGTTCAGTGGGTCACAGTAGAAACCGTTGGCTTCAGTGAGCCTAATTCTGTATATAAACGTGATAACGATATTTACAAAGAAAGATTTCATTGACACTTTCAGCTCTGTCACCGTCGAAAGAAACACGTTAGAAATGATTTGAAATTCTCACATCAGTGGTTATGAACACATATCTTTTTGGATATAACGCTGTGTATTGGGTTGAAAATCAACTGACGTTTCGGAGAAACATCTCTATGTTCAGGGGCGAATAGTAAGCTATCAGAAGCGGTACACAAGCTGAGCAAACGGCATGTGGGAATTGAAGCCTAATGTTAGCCAGTCCGAGCTTCGTCAAGACGATACGAAGATAGAATAAAACCCCTTACTGCTTAGCTAGCTGTCTCGTTGCCGATCACAGTGGATGAGCGTTCGAACACTGGGATCGTGGTTTCGAATCCCACTCAAGGCATGGATGTCTTAGTTTATTGTGTTTGTTTTTTTCTGTGTGTAGGTAGTGGCCTTACGCTGGGCTGATCCCCCGTCCAAGGAGTCCTACCGACTATGTATAGATTAAGAAACTGATAGAGCGGCCAAGGTCCAACAAAGAGCTGTAGAACCATAGATAGATAGATCGATAGATATAGATAGATAGATCGATAGATAGATGTAGATAGATAGATAGATCGATAGATAGATAGATGTCTCGTTACTTCAGGTTTGACTTAGGTGGCTGCGAATTGCTGCTAGTTGAAGAGTGTGAGGCACCCACAGCTATTGCTGTTTTCGTTAGTTACATGTTGATACAAGGCCTCCGGGTTCTCACGTCACATCCCCAGAAAGATATTTGAACAGGTGTAGAAGTCTAAGACTGGTGGCATGGTTTTGTTTGTACCAACTGGAGTAAACTGATCGGAAACTCAAGGAACAGCACATCAGCCTGTCGTGTCACATGCATCTGCGAATTACTCAGCGAGCTACATAGGTTCCTGTATAAAGAAATGCTTCAAATGTCTCATCATATTATCCGTATTGTTTAACCGTCAAGAAGTTGACCTAAAAGTATGTGACGATTCTATATTAATATAATTACTGAAAATATTTTCTTTCAGAATTTTTCCTTTAGTGAGGGCTTCAATTTTGATAATTCTCTGATTTTATGGACTCTGGCCTCAAAATTGTGAATGGCCATAAGTGCAAGGCCTCTTGTGTGTGGAGTATTGTGACGTTTTTCTTAACTCCCGTTGATGGTTTATGTTGCGTTTCGTGTGTATATCCTGCCATTTGTTGGTTCTGGTATCCGGAGATATGGACTAACTCTATCGATTGGGCCCAGAAAATTAGGCTTTTTACCTGAGGACGGAGACAGAGCCCTGCCTCCGAAAAAAATGTCTTATATAAAAATTGGACGATGGACAATGTCGAAAAAGTCAGTAATTTTAAGAAGTTCAGCATTTTCATTTACAGACCAGTAAATTTTTCTATGGCAGCCTATGTGGTTATTTGCTAATATCAGTACTTGAAACAGAATAAAACGAAACAAAAACCAAATTTCGCGGCCTGTAGTCCGCAACCGAACTATAGCGACCGAGTGACCGCCGCTTGTCGACGAAGTTCGTGCCAACTTTTGCGGATAGAGGGTGTCACTTGGCCAGTGCAACGGATCCCCACTGCCGTTAATCTCGGTTTTCTAGACCGGAGCAGCTGTTTCCTTGAAATAAGTCCTCAGTTATCCTCACGAGACTATGTAGACCCAGTCCCAGACCCGCTACTTCTCAGAAAATCTCGTAGCGTCGGGAATCGAACCCGGGTCCTCTGGATCTGTAGCCAGTAACTGTGACCAATAGACCACAGAAGCGGTCTTAAGTACATGTACTTGAAACACCCATTGAAATCCAAAATAACTAACTTCATGGAGCTAAGCCCTTCTTGTAAAGCCTGAAGTTGTGTAGATATTCAGGAGCTTCCTAACATTTTATGGAACCCGAAGATTCATTACCGTGTTCACAAGAGGTCTCCACTACTGGTCCATATCCTGAGCCAGATCAATGAAATTCAAACCACACCACCCTATCTCTCTAAGATCCATTTTAATATTATCCATCCATCTACATCTTGGTCTTCCTAGTGACCTCTTTCCTTCTGGCTTTCCCACCAGTATCCTATATGCATTTGTCATACATATGTTGTCCATGTCATCCTCTCTGACTTGGCCATTCTAATTATATTTGGAGAAAAGTACAAGTTATGAAGCTCCTCATTATATATTTTTCTCGAACTTCTTGTCACGTCGTTTCTCTTCTGTCCAAATATTGACCTCAGCATCCTGTTCTCACACACCCTCAGTCTATGTTCCTCCCGTAATGCCATGGACCAGGTTTCACACCCATACAGAACCACAGGTAAAATTATTTGAAATCCAAACTTATAAAGGTAAAGTAATCCCTCATTTTATTAAGTACGACGCTATGAAGAGAGGGGGAGTGGAGGTATAGCTCCACCGTTCTTCACCTCGGCACTAGAGTGCGGTGAATGGTAAGCCTCGCGCACCCCCGCCAAAGCTGTGTAGGCCCCAGAGGCGGTCTGGACGCTGTGGAGAAGAGAAAAAGTCTCCTATCCCCACCGGGAATTAGGCCTCGACTTCTCAGTTGTTCAGTCGTTACACCGACTGAGCTGTCGAACTTATGCTAAAACTGTACTTAACGTAGTCCGATTTTTTTTTGGTAGGGAAATGTCTCCATGATATAGTTCGAAATGAACGTCATTAAATGAGTCGTACTGATACATCCTGGGTTCAGATCTCGACTCGGAGGCCGGTTATCTTGACTGAGGTTTTTCGGTTAGTAATGGACGGCCTGAGTTCAATTCCCGGCAGTACAAGGTTTTCATCTCTTTTCCGCAGCTTGCAGACGGGCTCTAGGGTCCACCTAGCCTCCTATCCAATGAGCACCTTAGTCTGTTACCCCCGAGGATAAAGCGGCCTTGGCTCGAAACTAAACACTCAGCTGCATCTGGTGCCCAGGTCAAGAAAGTTGAAGCTGTACCCCACCCCCCAATACGCATTCATGGCATAGTGCTTAATTAATTAAGCACAGGGACTTTAGCTTTTTAGCTTTTATTACTTGATGTGTTAAGGCAGTGCAGGGATTGTTCTCTTCGAATCTCGGTAACGCTGTAAATTGTGGCGTTCCTTAGTCCCTGTACGATAATTCCGGTATCCCCCACCTGAAAGCAGGCTGTGACCGATTCCTTCGTAATCCTTATAAAATTCATTAGCATGTTCATTAATAATCATATTCTAATATCGCCTGCAAGTAAACCAGAAATAAACGTTCAAAACGTGGCTTTTCTTTTATTGCTAGTTGGGTGGGACTAAGTCCCTTGTACTGCGGCCACTTCTGGCGTATTGTACCAGCCCCAGATGATAGGTGAGGGTGATTGTGCAGCAATTGGTGGAATGAAGATTGGCAGGGGAAACCGAAATACTTGGAGAAAACCTGCCCCAGAGCCACTTTGTCCACCACAAATCCCACTTGAGCAGACCAGGAAATGTTCTTGTCACAATGCAAGATTCTATTTCGGCACTTTCCTGGAAGAACTGAGGAAAACCAGTAAGCATCTCAGTCAGGGTAGCTGGTCTCCCGGACGAGATTCGAACTAGGCACCCCCGAAGTACAAGTCAGAAGCCAGTTTGTACTGTATATCAATTATTCTAATAATTTGACATTTCATAGTTTAACATGAGCTAGTGAAAACGTCGTTAAATAATATCATGAAGTTGGTTATAACGTAGAGAAATACTTCCGATGCAGAAGTTCCACTTGTAAGTGAATCCTATGAGGACTCTGTAAACACAGCCCGAGCGTGTATCACTGTCAGTGTGTTAGCACAACTAAGCAGTTGTTTTGTACCGAACAAAATAGCTTTGTCATTGCAGTGCCTCCAATTATAATAGTTTGCTTTGTTCATTTAGATTAACGAGATGTTCCTTCAATCTCGGCGGCCTTAGGTTCGAATCCATATTATTACATTGGTGTATGTATACTGTATCCGTCCATACAGTACCTATGTACAAACAGTGAAAGCGTTTCATACATGGAAATAAAACCTGTATGAGGATTCACGGTTGTTAGTAGAGGCATATTGTGATATCTCTGGAGATCCTTTTTTCATGCATTTATCTCCGTCCCTCTGACCCGTAGTTATACTTTCTCTGGCTCCCTACCCTCCATCATGTATGCTCATGCATACGTCAACCATTGACCTCACGAAAAATTATGCACTGCTAGAAGCTTCTCGGGTCCTAGTGAACAGTCTCTCGCAAGGATGGGTAAAATATTTCGCTGTTGTGCAATGTTCTCAGTTTGAAAGATAAATTAATATTTTAAAGGTCGAACACAATTAATTCACTTTCTGTACGCACTTCAGAGATACATTTTAATGTTTTAAAGACAGCTCGGTCGGTCGGGTAAATTTCTGCTGGCCCTCGCCAGCAAGGTCACTCTTGGTTCCAAATTCCGCGGGATTCATGCAACTGTTGCTCTTATTCTTACTGTTTGCTGGTGTCGTGTGTGAAAGTAATACAGTTGTCCTATTACTGACTTTCACCAGTATGAACTCCAAGAAAAATCACTCGGTCCCCTGCTTCCCATCACCACAACTCCGACTCATCACTCGCTAGTTCACTCTTACAAACTGAATTACTTGAAAATAATATATATAAATTCAGTTCGTACCTCACAGGAAATGCATTACGTCTCCGCTACAAAGCCCAACCGGTTAATGCTGTTTAGCGAAAAATTATCTATTGTGAGAACCATACGGAACCGACAAACACGATATCGACAGAATGAAGAAAGTGCATGGTACATATAGCGACCACCGGGCTTTAGAGTGTTAATATACCATAGAAGTGGAAAAGCGCTCTTGCAGATATTAACGTTCAAGAGAAACATATCTCCACACTAATTTAAAACTTCTGAGCAATAATAAAGGGCAGAATATTAAATGCCGGTTATGGTAGCCGAGCGGTCTAAGGCATGAACTGTTTTCGCTCGCTCGGACGCTAGAATCGTGGGTTCGAATCCCACGAAAGACATGGATGATTGGCATGTGTATGTATTTATTCCGTGTTCGTATTGTCCTGTGTTTAGGCATAGGCCTTGAGACGAGCTGATCCCTCGTCCAAGGAGTCCTACCGTCTGTAAAATAATAATGAAACTAAAAATCAGAGGCCAGGGCTCAAGGGTTCTGTAGAGCCAGTGAAAAAAAAATAATAGGAGTACAGTACATGGAGAGTCACTCTGAACTTCTCGTGGCCACCACAGAAAATAATTTAATTCAAGCAACGCAATGATAAGTAATAGTATTAACATGAGTCGAAGCTATTAACCATTATACAGGGATTTAGGGATTTGATGTTTTTCTCTTTACTTTGACGCAGTTGTTAAACCCGTACAATAATGTTGGACTGGGCATGTGAACTGAGAGTGGTAAACGAGAAGAGATTCTGGAAAGCGGCTACTTGGGAGACCAAAGCAAAGAGACAGAGAGAGAGAGCAGTAAGAAAGATAGGAAAATTGGTTTTGTTGATATTAATTGTACTCAATTTGCTCATAAAAGTGTTCAGTCTCGCAAATTTGACTTAGCAATGCTAAACCTTCAGCTTCTAAACACAATTTAATATGGTTAATTAGGATATATGCTTTTGCTTTCAAGTTTCAGGAGGCGATGATTGAGAATTTCTCTCATTTAAGAGTACCCCCAATTCGATCCTAGGAATTTCTTAACCTAAATGCAACATCTACATCCTCAGAAACTCTTGGAATAGTTTTAAAACAACAACACAGCAGAAAAATTATTAGCTGTCATTTTTAAATCTATGATCCAGGATGCAGAATTCGAAATAATTTCACTTTCAGATTTTAATTTTTATGCTGATGTGTTCTTTTATCCAAAAAAACACAATTGGGACAGACGCGTGTAATGTGGCACTATTTTATCAAATAGAGTCAGAATGATCATGTCAAGGAGAATGAGATGCGAAGGGAATGTAGCACGCGTGAGTGAGGAGAGCAATACCTGCAGGGTTTTAGTGGGAAAGCCAGAAAAAGAGAGACCGCTATGAAGACTTACACTTAGGTGGGAGCATGATAATAAAATGCGTCTGGGACAAGTAAGATGGGGTGGTATGGACTGAATTCATCTGTCTCAGGATAGGGAACACTGAAGAGTTCTTGCGAACATGGTAACGAACTTTCCTGGTGCATAAAATATTGGTTAATTCTTTAGCAACTGGTGGCTCAGGGCTCGGCTCTATAGACTCAGTTGGAATTAAACTCCAAATGTTAATCCTGAACTAGTTTTTCAGCATTCGAGGTCAGTATTCAGGTCCTTCCTGTTTTCTGTTAGAGCGTTATGACGCTATCAGCATTCAGACTATACAGTACGGTGGGGTAGAATGACAGTTGAATTGGAGGGATCTGAAAGGAAGCGTTCGTGGCCTCATCGGGAAACTATTCTCGATATTTGCCGGAAGGTGCTGAGTAAGACTACGAAAACCCACGGAATAGCCTGTGTTCCAGCTGATATATGAAAATAGGACATCCGGAATACAGTGTTCTGGCCTTACGGCTTCACTCATCTGCTCGGCAAGTGTTCAGGTTTGCATCCCGTCTATTACCACTCACCATAATGAACACTGATCGTCTGAAGACGGGAATAGAGGCATTGTGGTAGTATGGCCCAAACAGTGGATAGTTTCAAACGTAATTCGGCCGCGCCGTAGCTCACGCGGTTAGTCGCTGGTTTTCCACCGCTGCGGCCCGGGTTCGATCCCGGGGTCTGGTCAAGTGGGATTTGTGGTGAACAAAGTGGCGCTGGGGCAGGTTTTCTCCGAGTACTTCGGTTTCCCCTGCCAATCTTCATTCCACCAATTGCTCCACAATCACCCTCACCTATCATCTGGGACTCGTACAATAGACCAGAAGTGGCCGCAGTACAAGGGAGTTAGTCCCACCCCAGTAACAATAAAACAAAACATACGTAATTGTTCTGGGACCATGCGCTGTTTCACTAGAACTGAGCCAGTCTTCATTTGCGGTTTGACCCGATTGTACAGTGACATGCACATAGGAATCTGTGTGCTGTGTAACCGGCGGCTTACACGCGGCGTGCGTCGCCGTCAGGGCGTCCACACAGCAACTCCGTCCCTACAGGGCAACAGCAGAATGAATACAGAACAATGCTTGCAATTGTGGACTGGACCTGTGCACCGTTCATATTGTTCGAACCATTTGCTGTACTCTGTTGCTTTACTGGAAGAAATCTGCAGTCAAACAGCAGACCAGAAGCCAGTGAAGTGTTCGTTTATGAATTGCGTTTATGCACTTTTTATTTTGCTAATCTTGTTGAAGTTTCTGTACAGAAAACTGCAAAGAAATCTGTAGCTACAGACATGCTTTAATAACAAAGAAACGCCAAATCTGAAATCAATAAAACCTACGCTTCTAAACTGGGTTTATGCCCTTGGTATGTTAAAGGTAAAGTAGACCGTGCGCTTGCCGATCCCAGCCATGAACTGTCTTCGCCCGCTTGAACACTGGGATTATTGGTTCTAATCCCACTCGAGGCATAGATGTCTGTGTATATTTTATTCTAGGTTTGTGTTGTCCTGAGTGTAGGTAGCGGCCTTGCGACAGGCTGATCCCCCTTCCAAGGAGTCCTGCCGACTGTGTACAGATTAAGAAACTGAAGAAGCGGCAAAGGCCTATTAGGGCAGTAGAGCCGTAAGATAAGATAGTCCCTGCGCATTACTGATTAATCACTGCGCCATGAAGGCGTTTAGGTTACTGGACGTATAGGTGCATGTTTCTTGATCTCGGCACTAGCTGGAGGTGAATGGTCAGCTTCACGCTCCGGCCGCTTTAGTTCCGGGGGAAGAGCCGCAGCGTACCCATTGGATAGAAGGCTGGGTGGGCCACAGAGCCAGTCTGGGCGATGTGAAAAGGAGAAAATTCTAGATTCTACTGGGACCCGAACTCCACCCGTTCGTTCATCCAGTCTGTAGCCAGTCAGTATAGTTTAGAGGGGTAGAATATTTTATAATTATTCTTAATTAATTTGTTACGAACATGTATTGATATCGTTGTAAAGAAGAGAGAAGATCAGTTAGTTGACTGCGTGCAGATCCATGCGAAGCGGGGGAGGGGAAGTCAGTGTTTCCTTACTTAATTTCCTGTCTTAAATACCAGGCTCTGATGATGAATGCTTGAGGCTTATGTTCCATATGCCGAACACATGGAATCTACGAGTGGCTTTTTTGATTAAAACTAGAATATTTGCATGCGTGGTTTGTTTAACCATTTTATAGTCGTGACTGTGTCATCCACAAAGGTAACAGCACCGAACCTATGTAACTGTTTATAAATTCATGTACAAAGTTCATATGTCTGGACATTGAGACTCGTCAAATATTTCTCATGCCTGCTTCCGTCAGACTTACGTGAATTCACTAACTACACTTGCTTCAATAGGCAGCGGTACTCTGTTTGTCTTATATGCAACGTATTGATTAAATTACGCATTTAAAAGGCGTCTTCATAGAAGCTCTACATAAGATGCATAATCTAAGTTCGGTGAATTTGCAAGCCGGCGTTCCTAAGCCTGTTACTATGTGTGAGTGAATTGGATCGGTTCGTACTTCGGAAATTGCTGGAGTCTCGGATGTGACGCCGTGTATCCTGGTAGATATGTACCGAAGTTTCGGAGGAATGTTTTGCCTCTGTATTCGCTCGTCTGTCCTGAAGATGCAGACGGAATGCACGTCGAAATATTTTACATATATACCAGGCTACAGGGGCTGACATTCCAGAAGACAGAACATCTTCATAGTCATCACCATGACCACATCATATTTAACGTTGTTATATTATTCGACAACTATGTTTCAACTACAGAGTTTATATTATAGCTTCGAATTAGGTGGAAAGAAAAAAGTTTAAGGTAGTCTATTAACTTCTCATGTCGATGTCATGTCTGTCCGTCCGTCCGTCCATCCGTCCGTCTTTGGGTTACGTAGTATCCGCATCTAAACCGTTGCACAGATATTTTTAGCTTACTTTCCTAAAGTAGGCTTATGAGATCACCATGCTGTCTGTATGTCTGTTAATCCCCCTTAACTTTTGAATGCCTGGAGTAATCTTTATGAAACTTGGAATGTGTATCATGGTATCTGAGCCCATCTTAACAGTGTACTTCATAAATGCCTTCCGTCAGTCTGTGTGTCTGTATGTGTATGCTGCTAGGTAACGGTTAGATAAAAATTTTACCTCTTCAACGAATATATACGCAACAATAGAACTGTTGGGGGCGTCATTTTCAAAACGGTCCGTGTCATTTCAAAGGAGAGTGTGTGGGTCTCTTTGTGTACCCCCTTACCCTATATTTACTAGGTAATAACTCAGCACAGACGTTCTCACGGCAACGAAGAATTGAGGCAGGCGTCGTTTACTGTGCAGTACGTGTCGTATCAAAGGAAAGTAGGCGATTAATTCTTTCCAGAACTTCTTTAACTCTTCATGGGAGACTTCCACTAAACATTGTCGTTCTCCTTGGACTGTGAGCCATATTGGCCCTAAGTCCACATTATGCAAGGTCCGAAATGTACATTTTCATGTATGTATGTCCTAAACCGTTAATCATATTTCATAAACCGCCCTCAAGTAAGCTTAATAAACTGCTAAGAACTCCGTTTGGTCGCACTGCATAATAGAGTTGTTGGTACAGGGCTCAATAGCCTGACAATATGCATGCTAGATTGTTAATAAATTGAAACGTGGAAACAATCGCTTACCGAAAGTTGGAGAACCACTTGACGAGCTGAGCTGTATTGTTCTTGTTGAACTTGATGTCAGGGAAGTACATCTTGAGGACGGCCGAACTGGGGTAGCGCACCCAGAAGAACATCAGCTTGGCTTTCCGCAGGTGCATCGGAGTGAGGGTTGAAGAGTGGTAACCAGTTAAGGGAAACAAAGACGATTATTGGAACACTGGTAATGTTTGCGTCGACATACTGAACAGGGTTAAACACAATGCACATGTACAAGAAAGTTATCCCAGGTAGCTTTGGTGAAAACAAGAACAATACCTTCATACCTACAGTCTTCGTACTGAAATGATACACATCAGAAATACACTACAGACTTCATCGGGTACAGCTGAAAGCCCAAGTTTTATTATACAAGGTTTCCCAGTTAAACGTTTTGTTTATAAAATACAAACATTTTAAAAGTTTACTGTCTTCTGGGATGAGACGCGAAGTAATCTGGCACATTAGACTGACCATGGCAAGAAGTGTGAGATTGGCAAGGTATGCAGCATGCATGGTGAAGAAAATAAATGTATATAGAATTTTTGTGGGGAAGCAGAAGGAAAAATACGAATACGACGACCTAGACTTATGTGGGGGGGATAATATTAAATTAAGTGTGACAAATAGGATTGCATGGCATGGACTGCATTGATCTGGCTCAGGATAGGGACAGGTGGATGGCTCTTGTGAACACGGTAGTGAACCTTCGGGTTCCATAGAACATTGGGAAATTCTTGAGTAGCTGAGCGAATAGAGGTTTCTCAGGAAGGACTCAGTTACATGGAGTTGGTTAGATAGAACGTTTTCTAGCAACCTGCTGTTTCAGTCTTCAGGGCAGAAGATTAGGCCGAACAGGACTGGTCCTTCCTCTGTCTATATCCGTACTATTTTTCTACCCTGAGGATGGACGGAGCAGTTTCCTCCGAAATGTCGGTAAATATCTACCAGACTACAGAGCGTCACAAACCAGAATGTATGGAATTAGAATTGTTTCATTATAAATCGTGAGGATAGATCGAAAAGGGTCAAGTGTCTTGTCACTTCGATCTCGAGTTTCATGCTGGTTGCGCCGCGGTAAGGCTTCCGGCTGACCCGCCCCAGAGAGCAGAAGACAGCCTGAGGATGTACCCAAACAAAAGGGATTTTCTGACGAGCACAGAAGTAGGAAATACGAAGCAGTACGACTGCAGGTATTGTTAGAAAAAAAACAGAGCTTCATTCCTACAAGAAGACGGACGGAAGCTGCTTATTCCTTGGCTGCCAGAAAATAAACATGAAATCCGTAAAGTAGCAAGCCCCACGCGAACGGCCGTTGAGAACCCTTTCTCCTAATCTAAATCCGATTGCATTGTCAAACAGTATGCTCTGTCGTGAACAAATAAACCAAGACACAGGGTATTAAAAATTGTATGATGCAGAGTAGACCTACAGGCTGTTGTCTAATAATAAAATATATAAATGGTAATTTCTGGAAATAAATAGTTATTTCAAGTATAGGACACCCAAAAATAAATTAAAGCAACAAACATCAAGGTCAAGACAAAGGGTACTAAAAATTATATGATATAGACTAGATCTGCATTTTACTGTCTAATACTAAAGACAGTTCGCTGGAAATAAATGCTTATTTGAAGTATAGGACACCCAAATAAAATTAAATAAAGCAACTAATATGAAGGTCAAGACACAGGTTATTAAAAATTGTATGATACAGAGTAGACTTATAGACTATTTTAGAATTTAAAAAGTCACAATATCCGGAAATAAGTAGGCATATGAAGTGTGGGTGATGACAATATAAGGGATTATATATAGCAACAAATATTATTATTTTTAAGTTTAGAAGTATCCGTTGTAGTGATTGTACAAATTGAAATCTTCTGGCTTGTGATATCGTGTAGTCCTGTGCATGGATACCAACATTTCGGATGAACATGCTGCTTCCATCTTCAGATTTTAAGTGTCAGAGAAAGAAAATGTCCACTTTTCTTGCATCTTTATCACACTCCGACCTTTAAGATTGGGCAGTATGTTTCTCTGAAACTTTAAATTTACACTTACAAGACTACACGGCGTCAAAACCCAGAAGACATCAAGCTGGAATATTAATAATATTTGATATTATCAGTATTTAAAGAAAGAATAGTAAATTTTACTTAGTGTCTGAATTACATCTGAAGTTTTCAGATGTATAGCAGACTTAAAAGATAAAGACACGTGACGCTTCACGTAGTAGAAACTACAGTGTATTAGAAGTGGTAATGTTATAGGCGAACCACGTAATTTGCTTCCAGACCGTCACTCTTAGGGGCACATGCCTTTGCTACCAACCTGTGGCCCAGAGTCTGCATGCAAGAGGACTTGTGACCACGAGCAGTTATAATATGTTTGTCCGAGAACAGACACATTGCTCACAATCTAGCAACTGTTTCTTAATACATATTCTGAAGGAAACACAGGACATAGCCCTTCTCTGAGTAATATTCTTGAAAAAGTAATCCTGATGAAAGATAAATAAGTATAGAGGTAAGGTAGCAATTGTGTTTATCCATTAGTAAGAAGAGAACGAGGTTTGTGCCAGGAAAAGAATGAAACTTCTCTCATAGTCACGCACGCTTTATATGCCCTATTTCTCCATGACTTACTACTTTACTTGCAGCTTTTTATAAAACGGTATAAAATTTTTAATGTTACATGTGAATATAAAAATATTTCCCACGTAACTCATATATGACATATTATGAAAGGCCTTTAAAGCAATCATCTGTACAGATATAACGCAAATTTTATTATAAAGAATTTGTATTATATAAAATTAGGAGATAAAAAGTTTCGAAGATAATTTATGGTTCATTTCCCTTTCACATTTTTCATAATTCAGATACAGTGTAAAAGTATGTTTTCCCCCTACAATTTATCGAAGTACTCTGAGAACTGAATTCATCTATGAATAAAAGTACTAAGTGTATACAGACCAATGTCAGTACAGATTACATAAATGGGAACTACTTATAATAGCTGTTTTTTTAATTAAAATTTAATTTCTAATATGTTGGCATTGCGTGTCTTAGCAAGTTACATAATGTACATGATTTAGAAGGTGTGCTGATTTCATATCTTAAATGGTATATTCCTTCCAACGAAAGATTAAAATCTCAGGCGTGGAAATAAAAATGAATGAAGATTTTTTCTTGATGGGAAGACAAACACTAATATGCCACAGCGGTTGCATTTCTCACGGCAGCAGAGGGACCTCGCATTCTATCCAGTGAATAAGAAACGACCTAATAACAAGAGGTGGGGCACAAGACGGACTATATGATGACGGCAGAACATAAATTCATAATTCATTCCTTTCAGGAGTTCAGTCGCCCGCCTGTAATCTTTGTTTGTGCATTCAATATGACATCTTTTTTATTCCTCCCCTATCTTCCTTACGTCGGCATGTATGCCTGATATCTAACTGTATATTAAAGACATCGGGCACTTAGTTCATGTCCGCTACCTGTGTTAGACTGATACTCCTAGTTTTATATATGAAACAAGGTCTCCAGTCTACAGGCTACAGTTCCTATGAGAGCTAGAACGAAAATTGATTAATTTATTACAACTTTCAAGGAAATAACGACTTAACGGAATTTTTGTCACCCGCCATTAAGGTGTCGCCAAACAGAAGTCACTAAGTAACGGCAACACAAGTCTGTCTGGAGCCAAATGGGATTATTTTACAGCACGCCAGATCACTTTCCTCCGAAAGAGAAACCCAAAGAAAGCAGCAGTGTTCAGGTGGGATTTACAGTGAAGTTACCTTTAACAAGACTGATAGTGAGGTCTGCAACTTACTCGTTATCTGCGTGGATGTATTGCTAAAGGATATTGTTGGTTGGATGCCGTCGTACGGCCCGTCCCCTGAGTTGCAGTCTGAGTTCCGGTCGACGCTATCTGCACCGCCCCCCATGCCGGAGCTGGCGCGCAGGTGGCCGTAGTCCGGAGAGCCGCCGTGTTGCGCCGCCGCCAGGAGAGCGGGATGGAGGAGCGTCGGGGGGTGCGGCAGGGGCGGTGAATCCCGTGGGTCCCCAGTGCCTACACCAATGCCCCCCGGCGGACTCGAGGATGCCATGTGTTGGTGCTGGTGTTGTTGCTGTTGCTGCTGTTGTTGTTGCTGTTGTTGTTGCTGTTGCTGCTGCTGTTGCTGTTGTTGTTGCTGCTGTTGCTGCTGCTGATGGTGCGCGTTGTAGAACGGGCTGTAGGGTGAGAATACCTGCGATTCGTGCAGGCTTGGGTTGGGGATGGCCACTGACGTGGGTAGAGACACCGGGAGGATGGGTGGCGGGGGCGGATGGTACGGACGCGGTGGTGGTGAGTCCGCTCCACTTCCTGCGCCGCCTGCGCCACCACCTCCGCTTGTGGAGGCCATGAGGTTGCCATACTTATTCGTCGGGGTTCCGTCCGGCATGGGACCCGCAGTGGTCACTGTCATGCCGTCCTGAGCCAGAATGCGGCTCACGGTTCGAGGGGTGATGCGGGTGTCTGTCACCTTGTGACGCTTCTTCTTGGGCGTCACCACAAGGCTTAGTGCCTCGTTCTGCTCGGGCATGCCTTCACGCCCTTCGGACATGCAGTACGGGTTCATGTGAGGGCCCCCGAGACCACTCATAGATGAATACAGCCCCGCCCCTGCAGAATTGTTGACGCTTCCAGGGGCCTTCGGAGGCTGAAACATTGCCGCCGTGGGCGATGGCCTCACATGGGGTAGGTTCATGGTGTTGATGTTGTTTTCAGGATTATTATTTGCGTGCGTCATTCCGAGTGTTGGAAACGCATTGCCGTTTATCCTGGGGGCACCTACAATGCCACCTCCACTTCCCCCAGTTGTGCTCCCTCGGTCTATGACTTTTGTACGGGGCGACTTTCGATCCAGTAGCTGCGAGGCCATCAGGAGGTCCTTGTTGAGCTGCTCGGCTGCTGCCGCCGCCGCTGCCACCTCTGACTGCTTTCCCAAGAAGCGACGCTGCTGCATGAAGCGAGCCACGATGGAATCTATTAAATTCGTGAGCGAAGCCGTGATTTCTGTCTTGAGCACATCCGCCAGGCCCTCGAGATCGGAGCCGGACACTGGCGCCATGGCGCTCACATTGTTACGAAACAGAGAGAAGCGCTCGGAGAAGTCCGTGGAGACGGATGAGCTCTTGGGCATCTGTTGCTGGCTAGGCGGTGGCGGCTGGTGGGGGTGGTTAGCCTGCAGCTGGGGCGGACCGGGTGGGCCCCCGCCATGCTGCTGTTGGCTCTGGTTTGGATGCTGTTGTGTTTGTTGCTGCTGCTGCTGTTGTTGTTGCTGCTGCTGTTGCTGTTGTTGTTGTTGCTGCTGCTGTTGTTGTTGTTGCTGCTGTTGTTGCTGCTGCTGGTGTTGGTGCTGCTGTTCTGCCGCCACCGCCGCCGCGACGGCCGCGTCTTTCGCGAGACGGGCCTCATTCTCAAGGAAAATTTTGTGGCTGACGCCCAGGTACATAGCTGCCGCATTACTGATGGCATGGTGATGGTGGTGATGCTGCTGGTGGTGATGTGGGAGTGAGGGCTGGGTGTGGGATTCATGCTGAGGACCATGAGGGGGTTGCTGTTGCTGTTGATGCTGTTGTTGTTGATGCTGCTGCTGCTGTTGAAGGAGCGATAAACCACCGTTCAGCGTTGGGAGCAAAGGATGTTGGTGAGGGGGTGGATGAGAGACATTTTGATGAGGATGTAATTTGGCGGACACCAATTTCGACACCGCAGGAGAAAGTCCTGGTTGGTTACTGATGGGTGAGCAGGGTACAACCTCTTTCATGGGCGTCGTGACGGGAGTCGTAACAGGCGTCGTGATTGGCTTGTCCGGCATGGGCATACTGTTACCGTCCTGCTCCAGGTCGCTGGTAACATCCTCCGTGTCCTGGCAGTCTGACTCTTGTTCCATTCGTGTACACAGCTGTACGTACTTCTGCTGCATCTCAGCCAGCTGCTCCTGCATTGTTCGCAGCTGGCTCTTAAGCGCATTCTTCTCGACGCGCTTCTGACGCACTTCCGGAGGCTCCATCTCGTCATCGTCGTCCAGCAATAGCCCAAGTCCGAGCCCGAGTCCATAGCCCGAGGAGTTGTAGCGCTCGGCACTATTATCGTGCTGCTGGGGGTGGTAGAGCTTGCGCTTCTTGCAGCCGTTGACGACGGGCAGGGCCGGACTGGACCTCATGGACGACACGATATTTTCAACGCGCGCACGCTTCAGCTCCAGTTGCTCTGGTTTCTGTGCCACAGGTGGTGCGCACGGTGATTCCTGCTCTTTGTTCAGGTCGGCGGTCCCGGGCGTCTCGGCATCAACGTCATCCTTAGGGTTTGCCAAAGACTCAGACGCTGGCGACGCCATGGAGGGTTCCGAATCTGAGGCACCGCCTCCATTCATGCTGTTCAGCGCATCTTCCATGAGCTCTGCCTGCTGTTGCTTAGACACGACGCCAACCTCACTGAGCGCCTCCTCCATGGCGGCAGCAGCGGCGGCCTCGTCCTCTGCGCTGTTCACATCCGAAGTGTCCATGTTCATGTCGCCCCCGTTCACTGTGAGCGGCTTGCAGCCACCTCCACCGGTCTCCGTGTCACTAGTATCACCACCCCCCGCACTCACTATACCACCGTTTTTCAGTTCGTTGTTGTTGTTGTTTATACTGTTGTTGTTGTCGGGCGAGTTCGCCTCTCCGCTGTTTCCACTCACACTCACACCGCGCAGTTCCTGCTCCAGTTGCATCAGATCCTTTTTGCGACCTTGTAAAATGTCTCTCAACATGTGATGCGCGATATCATGAGGGGGAGGGCTCCCGTCCTCGTCGAGTCCCCTGCGTATAACCGAAGTGGCGTTCAGACAATCGTAGTTGACTTTGCCGTCGCTACTGGCCGAGTCCATGGTCATCATGTTGTCCGGTGTGGACGCTGCGTCTGCCGCCTGTTTCACCTGGCGACCCAGCAGCTCGTTGAGCATCTTGGCGGACCCAAAGCCCGGTCCGAAGAGACCGAAGTGCTGATGGCTCTGGCTGAAGATGGCGCCGTATAACCCTCCACCGAGGAAAGTGGGCCGCGAACTGAAGTTAGGAATTGATGAGTAGCTATTCCTCGGTTCTCCTGCGTCCACGCGCTGTCTCGTTCGTTTAGCCTTCTTCAACAGTTTATCTCCATACAACCCGAAACATTCGGTTTCCTCTTCTGATGACATCATAAGAATAACCGTCTCTTATTGGCCGAGGGTTCTCTCCCCTTGGCTTGTGGTAGGGGCGGTGACGTAGCCAGTGGCTGGCTGAAGGAGGATAGTCCTCCCCTCCCCGCTGGTGTGACTCCCCTCTCTCGCCCTCGTATGCGGCGTTCAGTTTCCCATAACACAGCCTGCAAGGTGCAAAACAAGACCAGCCGTCAGATGTACGCCTCGTGCCCGCTGTAACACCTGTCCCGTGTGCAAGCAAGCCTCCCCACCCCACCGTCACCCAGTTAGAAGTAGAAGGAAATGCAGCCCTCCCCCCTGCCACCCTTATTCCACTGAGCTATTGTGATGCTGCACCCCTCGAGCAGCGTCGCTGCGTCCCCCTTCCCAGTCTTATCCTTACGTATAACCATTGCACAGAGCTAATTACTGCAAAAGTTGGTGAATTAATTATTCAAATTATTAGAACTCATCACCGCCTCTACGTACATTGATGTTAAGACATCTGCCATATTATCTGTTTATCACCAGTGTATAAAATCTTTGGACACTTAGGATTACGAAGGTTCTGGTGATGACAAGGATGATAGGGTGATGATGATGCCAGTATCAATGATACTATGATTAACGAATACGCATTAGTTAGTGTAATAAGAACTGGGAGGGGAAACCGGAGTATTTATCCACAACAGATCGCACATCTGACCTGAGCTGGAACTCGCGCCGCGTTGGTAACCCGGTGACTAGGTGCCAGAGCTATGACGTGGCCATTATGATGATGACGACAATAATAACAATAATGCCATGATTGTGTTATCATTGTTATCGTTAGGTTAACCTAAATTCCCGGTTCCATGAAAGGCAGTAAATTTCTTCACCAGCTGAACGACTGTTAGCAAATTAGAAAGGTTTGCGCTCGGTGGAGTTTTTCTTTAGTTATTTGTTCATTCAAAAGTCAAGGAGGCATAACATGTAGCACGGATGGGGGAGACGAGGAATGCGTATAGGATTGGTGGGATAGCCATAAGGAAAGAGACCACTGAGAAGACCAAGGCGTAGGTGGGTGAACAATATTAAAATGGATCTTAGAGAGAAAGGATGGGATGGTATGGATTGGATTGATCTGGTTCAGGATAGGGACCAGTGGAGGGCTCTTGTGGACACGGTAATGAACCTTCGGGTTCGATAAAATGCTGGGAAATTCTTGAGTAGCTGTAGAATTGGCGGTTCCTCCAGAAGTGCTCAGCTCCATGACATACTCTATGACAAAATTGTATTGATAATGGGAATTTACTTGTAATGACATAACACTTTGTTAGAAGCTGTGAGCAGGCGTCATTCAATAACATAGGCTTGTTGCTCAGTGATTGTTAAATACTGCGTCAGGGTCACCAAACCCCTTCCCCTTTCCCCGTCAGTAAATATCCCAGGGTCTTCTTACTTCAGTTTCTGCAAGCCCGTAAGAAGGCTTAGAAATTGTTACGGACATCAGTGTGATAGTATGGGTTAGGAGTTTGCCTCACCTTGATGTTTACTGGTTGCTTGTTTTCTTACAGACCATATTCTTTGATCCTGAAGATGGAAGCAACATATACCTCCGAAAGACCCGTAAACTTCTACCAGTCTACACGGCGTGCGTCCCAGAAAATAACGCTTTTAAGAGATCCTGTGTGTTCACCCTATTTCTTGAGAATATCGAATAGGAATACAGTAATTTTGTATCGATATATCGAACCGAATACTAAAAGTTTATTCCTTTGAAATCCTTTGAACTCCTTCCATACCGTCAATAATACTGTACTGGTCTGAGTAACGGTCATGAGGTTCTCGGTTCGAATTTTGGCCCGAGACACCGGAGATTCAGATTGAAGATTTTGATGGTTTTACTCGGCCCCACCAGTTCAATACAGGGTTTGTAACGCGATTAGGCTACCACCGGTTCCTTTCAGATATATTTCGATTCATAATTTATCAGTCCTACTATTTTAATATAAATAGTCTGCAGAATTGACCACATTGTGAAATGCCCCACATACATGTATGCCCCATTCATGAACATCTTCTCGTCTCATTCTCTACTGTATAACCTGTATAGCTGAAACATCGTCATTAAATATACTAAGAGTCTTTTAACCGAAATATATTCTTCTGTTGCTGCGTATGATTGAAAAGGATGAAAGAATGTACAGGAGAATTGGAAACATTGGAGGTAAAGCTGTCAAAGTCATGTGACTCAGTGTAGTCTGGTAGAAAGTTACAAGCCAGTTCGAAAGAACGTCCTGCCTCGTACTTAAGGATAATATTCTTCTGCCCTGAAGATGGAGGCGGCAGCTTCCTCCGAATTGTTCGCAACTTCCCTGCATACTACACTATATCATGTATTATCAGACACTAAAGAAAGGTAAAGTTGTCCCTTTGCCTAACTAATTAAGCACCATGCCATGAAGGCGTATGGGGGAGTGGCTGCATAGATCCACATTTTCTTAACCTCGGCGCTAGCTGGAGGTAAGTGGTCAGATTCAAGCCCCTGCCGCTTTACCACCCAGGGAAGTAGCATCCGGTACCCATTGGATAGGAGGTTGTGTGAACCCCAGAGCCCGTCAGGACAACACGGAGAAATGAAGATTCTTGCCCCACCGGGACTCGAACTCCGATCCCTTGGTCGTCCAGCCTGTAGCCAGTCGCTATACCGACTATGCTATCCCGGTTCTTATTAGCAGACATTAATATTCATAATTTTACTGCCGTGAAAACAGTAAATCTCTCAGGATCGTGGCCTATTTTTTAGGCACCATGCCCACATTTACCTGGAAGAACTGAGGAAAGAATTTCACTCAGGGTACACGATGTCCCAGCTAGATTTCGAGTAGGCAGCTTTTGGATACAAGTCAAACATATTGATGCAGTTTCCGGATTGAAGTAACCTCATATGTCTCAGAACAGAAACAGCTACGTATAATGTACATCTCTTGTGTTTCTGGACATTATCCATCGACCGGTATTTATTTAAAATATCATCCTATTCTGATTTAAAACACAATGTTTCGTAGAGGATTCTGTTTCCATCTTCAGGTCAAATCTACTCATTTGGACTCAATAGATACAGTTAGTCCCTATAAAAACAGGACGATGGATAATATCTAGAAGCACAACAGTTATATTAATATACTGTGACATGGAGCCTGAAAGCCGGAATGGTAGGGTCAGAAGAGACGTCTGTTACTAGACAACGGCAAGGTAAACACTGTTCCTGCAGCAACAGATAAGCAGACTATCAGGAACTGTAACAGATGGTGTTCTATTTGCAGTCCACGTGAAGCCAGCTTAGGATGAGGTTCAGAATTCAGAGAGAGAGAGAGAGTAATATAAGCTTCCCGCGTGGAGGCGGGGTCGAATATCTCCACCGTAACCCTGCGAGTCGCAGGAGGCGACGAAAAGGAAGTCTCAAATTTGAGACAGTAAAATATGACCACAAGCCCCAGGGAACCCGGAGACGAGAATGACTGCGCTGTCGATTCCAGCACCAGTTGTAAACGACAGACCCGTCCTCTCGTCAGAGAGAGTGCCCCACATCAACAAACCCGCAACTGTCTGACAGTAATGAAGATCTGGTCGTAATCCTCAGATGGGTGCTATATTCCGAGACAGACTGACCGTCTGACCGTCGGTCGTAACATAAGACCCAGAATTAGAGATTTCGAGGGGGAGAGAGAGAATTCGAGGGACTAGGGCTCCTAAAAATTCGTCGTGTTAGCAAGTGGAGCTGTTTGTGGGACA
This sequence comes from Cryptotermes secundus, assembly GCF_002891405.2. Lineage (NCBI taxonomy): Eukaryota > Metazoa > Arthropoda > Insecta > Blattodea > Kalotermitidae > Cryptotermes > Cryptotermes secundus. The sequence goes on from NW_019727101.1 coordinate 709,289, forward strand.
TTCAGTCGAAGAGTGATGTGAGAAACCGTCATTCGAAGAGAATTCAGAAGGCAGCTGAATAGTGGTCGTGTTGAAGACTTTATTTCATGCGTGTAATTGTAAAAGAACACCAATAAATCCATTCATCCATCTATAACCCATTATTTTCGTCACCCCAACGCTCCCTACACGTGACAGTACAATCGTCACAAACTTTTAGAACTAAACTATAATGTACGTATTATGGGATTATTGTGATCAATAATCCCCAGGAAAATGCATTTGAACTTTTCTAATCCTTACTTTATCTAAATTTGCTCATCCAACCTTATATCAAATGGGTCCTGATTCTCTTCTTCGAGTGGTAAAGCTGGACGGCACGTGGAACCAATATCATGTCGATGTATGGTACAGACAAGAAAGTGTGTGCAGCTTCCTTTTCCACGCCTCTGCACATTTTCAATGAGTGGTCATTTAATCTTACTCTTAAAATGATAACTGGTTTTCAATGAAGTTGAGAGGAATTTCAGTCTCTTTGTTATTGTATGCATTTCCGATATTAATATTGTGACGTTTCGACCTCATTGCTAGGCAGCGACTCAGTACACACGTTCCAGCGAACACGCGACAATGGGAGCTGTGTTCTCTGTGGACCGTGCTACAGCACGTTGCTAGGTAACACAAAAATACTCAATAAAAGATGTTTTCTATGGGTTCGACCCGAGGTTATATAAGGAGAATTTGTAGTTAGAGAGATTAGATGAGAGAATTGGAATTGGGAGTTCAAAAGTTGTAGTACAGAAGAGTGGTCGGAAGAGAATTGGGTCGAGTCTTCGGAGTTGGCAGCTGCAGGCAATGACAAGAAAGGAATTAGACTTTGCCAGTGAGACATCATGTATGATTAGAAGATTCATTCACAGTGAGATTGTGTTAATTCCGTTACCAGGATACGACTAGTGAAGACTGAGAATTCTAGTGCGTGTGTGACGCTGAACTGTAAATTGTATAAATCAACGATAGCGCTGTATTGTTTGTAAGTGCAAGTTGATGGCATAAGGTGTTAATAAATCCAGTCTTATAGTCCAGAACCTGTTATTAAGAGTCACGGAACTCCGGACACATGACAGTATAATTTTAATATTGGGACTGATCTGAGAATACTTCCAAGAACAATGGGCCTCTAACATAGATTTGCTACTGCCAGAAATCGAGTTACTTCAATTTTGTCGAACTCCAGATATTTTCCTTCTTGATTGGCCAATGGCGTGCTTTAAAACAAATACGAAATGCCCTGAAAGATAGGAATACGATTTCCTGGCCCGTCGTCTTGCGCACAATAGCACTGATCACTGCTTGTTCCGGTGGGTGTGAACTCAACCATGCAGTGCTGTATGCGTTGTATGACCCCCCTCGCATCCTGTCCTCCAGCTGTCACCATAACCACATGATCTACCGATAAGTCTTAATGAGCTTAGGCTCATGTTTTCCGTTTCTGAATCGTGAAGATGCTGTTGTTCATGGCTCTGATGGACCAAAACATTTCTTGTTATCCAGAAATTTGACTCAGTCGGTAATGTTGCTTATTTGGATTCGTTGTGTACCCGGTTCGAATCTCGGCATGGACGCCAATTGTCTTGATTGACAATTGTGGTGGTGTTCCTTACGACGTCCAGACAGTTTCCGGATAGTACCTCATATCAATCCACGATCACTTCCTTCCATATCCCTTCCAGTTCATTATCCTCTAGTCATCTTCTGTTCGACATTATACAGAGTGGTAGATAGATGGGTTCGATCTGATCATATTTTGTTAATACACTCATGTCCGGAAAGGCTTCCTTTTGGCACTAAGGGTCAGAAAAATTTCCGATAGGTTGCCAGTGTTTTAGGGGATGTTATCGTTGTTTTACATTAGAACAGTTGCTAAAAATGGCGGCTGCCGACTTCATTGCATATTCTGCACCGCTCTTTGAAAGATTTCCGGCATTTCCCGGATGGTTCCAGCTGCTACTGCAATTCTTGCCACAAGATCATGTTGTGTCTCCACTGGAGTCTCGTACACCTGGCTCTGCATGTACCCCCGAGAAAGAAATCCAATGGAGTCAAGTCAGGAGAGCGAGGTGGCCTCCACGTCCAATCCATCTATTGCCAAAGGCTTCATCCAAATACTCATGGACGACATAGTGCAGTACGCTTGGGGCCCTGTCGCAAAAAGAAACCCGATTCTCTGGTAGTTCAACTCATAGCTTGGTCGCTATCCTGACTCGCTAGAATACAAGTGACGTCAGAACGTTGTAGTGGGAATGGCCAACCCTGCTTTGGGGCATGCGGAAGGGAGGGTGTTTCGCGAATATCTCGATGTGTGTCGAGCTGATAAGAAGGGTGAGTGTTGGTGGGGGTTGTGCGTGGGAGCAAGGGAAGGATGTGTTTTGCTAACTGGAACACTACTTCTCCTCGGTTTTCATTGCACCTTCCTGAATTGACAATTTAATTCTCTTTTATGATTTTGAAGTGTCGCATTATTCTCTCATTTGTTGGAATTGCTTTTCGTTATGACAGTTTTCGCCTCTACTCGTTGTTGTAATGTGGATAGAGGTGAAATTATATTTGTACATAATTATCATGCCATGAAGACGTATGGAGAAATGGAAATATAGCTCCAAGCATTCTCAATATGGATGCTAGATGCATGTGAGGATTCAGCTTTGTAGCAAAGCAACTTCACTTCGATGAAACAGCCTTCAGTCGTCTCTGGACAGGAAGTTGAATGATCCCTGACGTGAATGCTGTGGATAAGAGATAGATTTTGTCCCTGTACGGAATCGAACCTCAGTTCTTCGGTTGTCAACTCCGTGTCCCGTCAATACACCCACTGATCTCGTTGTCACGTGCTGTAGTATACATGCAGATAACATTTCGCATGTCACTGTTTGTGGCTTAGTGTCAGTTACGAAAATACGACCATGAACGGTTAAATTGTATCATATCATTTACCTGGACGCGCTGAGAAACCTATGAGCGCGGAGAGCTCAGTCGGTATAGCGATAGGCTGCGGGCTGGACGGCTGAGGTTTCGGAGTTCGAGTTCCGGTACGGTCTAGAATTTTCTTTTCTCCACGTCCTCCAGACCGGCTCTGCGGCCCTCCCAGCCTCCTATCTAAAGGGTACCGGGGGGGAGGGGGGTAAAACTTTCGGGGGTGCGAATCTGATCAGTCACTTCCAACTTGTGACGACATGAAGAAAACATGGATCTATACACCCAATCCCTGCATGCTCCTTCGTGGAAGAGTGGTTAATTAATTAAGCACAGAGACAACCTTAGCTTAGTCAGAAACACAGGATAAATTTGTTCAGATTGCACGGCTCTAAGAATCGAACACTTTAATCCTCTAATTTGGAATTATAACCACTGCATCATGGCTGTTAAAGTTAATTTGCCTGCTTCCTCTTTTGAGAGATCCTGGATTAAAATCTCGGCTTGGAAGCCTCGGAATTTGTTATATTTTCCTCAGCCCCTCCAAAATAATACCGGGATTGACCTATTAGCAGACCATGCTCACGTCTTACCATGTCTTCCATTTCATAACCCACAAATCATATCATTAGTCAGTAAGACCAAGCAGTAAAAAGCTTCGTTGAACAAACCAAGAATATTTTACTATATGCTTTCTATTCTCACTCACGGAGCTGAGCGCTTCTTGAAAAGCCACCAATTATGTAGCTAATCAATAACTTCCCAGCATTTATGGAACCTGAAAGTTCAGTACCGTGTTCACAAGAGCCCTCCACTGGTCCCTATCCTAAGCCAGATCAATCCAGTCCATACCTTCCCATCCTATCTCACTAAGATCCATTTTAATATTGGTAATATTGGTCTTCCCAGTGGTTTCTTTCTATCTGGTTTTTTCCCACCAATACCGTATACGATTTCCTCTTCTCCCTCATTCGTGCTACATGCCCTTCCCACCTCATCCTCCTTGACTTGATCACTCTAATTATACTTGGAGAAGAGTAAAAGTTATGAAATTCCTCATTGTGCAGTTTTCTCCAACTGGAAGTTGCTATATTCTGTTTTAAACGTATTTGGGGACCCAAATCGTCATGTCGAATACCTATTTCTGAGCAAACAGGACTTTTCCTCTGTAAGATCTCCTACTCAAGATATGACGTACCCGGAAAGATGTTTTAGACAGGCAATGTTAGGTTTATGGGCGTGACGTATTAAATAGTGATGTTAAACAAAACAGAGTGAAATTCTTCAGACACGGTAAGAATACAAGTTCGATCTCCAGTAATGAGTCTTTCTGAGGTTTTTGCTTGAACTTCCCTTACCACGACGAGGAACTCCGATTAAAAGCATTCCGTTTTCTTTACATGTTCTAGTAATCCAGTTCATTGTGCATAGGCTGCCTACTACGTCACTTCCTCTACCTGTCGCCACACCCAGGCTTGTGATGTTCCGCTTTTAATAGGCTATGATTCAATTAGGAACGCGATAAATTGCATATTACTTGTACCCTATTTTAAGACGCTTATACAGCTGAAAGCTTCGTCAGGTATAGTTATAGTAAAGTCAAGGAGGGTGAGATGGGAAGGGTATGTGGCACGAATGGGGAGAAGAGGAATGTATAAAAGATTTTGGTGGGAAAGTCAGAAAGAAAGAGAATACTGGGAAGACATAGGTGTAGGTGGGAAATATTAAAATCGATCGTAGTATGGACTGGATTTATGTGGCTCATGATAGAGACCAGTGGAGGGCTTTTGTGAAGACAGTAATGAAAACTCTGGTTCAGTAAAATGTTGGGATATTCTTCAGAAGCTGAGGGACTGGTGACTTCACAAGAGAGACTCTTCCGTTTTCAGTTTGTTTCCCAATGAGATTTCCTCTGCAACGTTTATATGTGTTTCTTCTTCAGACACAGCTTTTACTGTAGTCTGCCATAAAGTCCATTATCTTCTTATGCAATTATCTGAATTCATAATTCAGGTAAGTTCCCTGAATTTCATAATTTGCCTTCTTTAAATCTCTACGTCTAAAGTCATTATAGTAACCAGGTTGTGGATTGGACAACCGAAGGAGCTGTGTTCGATTCCGGGCAAGGGAAATAAATACTGTAACGTGGATGTCAAGACTATTGCTAGGTAACGGACCGGTGAACACCCCGCGACCGAATACACGCAAGGCAACAATAGAAGAATCTCCGTTTCTATGCAACGACCTGTAAACAACCTTCAGTTGAGTGCGTTACGACAGTAGGAGTCAAGAACGAAAGATGTTTCCAATGTGGTCCGTGTGAAGCTTAGAGAACGAGCATCTGTTATAGCTGAGACTAGACATAAGAGACAAACCCATCTTCTCCTCAGAGAGGATGTTGCATAGGGACTACTACCGCAAGAGTTCAGTTAGAAATCTCTGATCGTGGGCCTCAAGGGGCCTGACACCAAGAAGAACTGACTGGCGGAAAGCCGCCAGTCGTAAAGTAACTCTGGCTTTGGCTTTGACTTAAGCTTGGCGGCGGTCAAGCATGTGATCGTTCAAGTGATTAGACTGCCGTTGTAGCGGAAACTACTAGAAATATGGCATAATCTGCTGTACTGAGCCTGGATTGACAGAGGATCTGTATTTATTTTATATACATTTAATAACATGTTTAACATGTAAAATGTAAATATATTTTACATTATGACAATTGATTTACTACTGCAGACAATGACTCTGACGAAAACAGACCCGTCCTCTCGTCAGAGAGGGCGCCCCACAATAACTGTCAAACAGTAATAAATATGTGGTCATGAGCCCCAGATTGAGCTTGACACCAAGACTGACTAAATGACTGACCGTCAGTCGCAATATAATTTTGACTTTGACTTAGATTAGACTGAGAGACTAGTGCAGAGTGCAGTGTAGTGCAGTACAGTGTAGAGTTTTAGTTGAGTTCCGAGGTTCCATGGTGATTGAACAAGAAATGGCAAGAAGATTTCATAGTGATTCGAAGTGATGAGTTATGTGTTGAGATCCGTTGCCAGGAGGCGACTAGTGAAGCTTGTGATTCCTAGTGCATGTGCAGAGGTGTACTGGAAATTGTTTAAATTAGAGATAGCGCTGTATTGCCTGTATTAAATATTATTGAGAGAGGTTGTAACCAAAGTAATAATAAATCCACTCATCTGAACTAGAACTCGTTATCTTCGTCACGCGTACCACCCTACACGTGACAGTACGTATTTCTCTTCTCTACAGGCTATCTCTGTGTCCCACCCAGTCTCGTGTCCAGTGGGTAAAGGGGGATTTTCCCTGGACAGTAGAGCTGCCGGGACGTGAATCTAACCACCTCCATGTATTGCTAATGAAGGAATGCCTAGAGATGTACCTCCACTTCCAAATACATCATCATGATGCTGTACCCAATCAAGTATAACAATATCGTAACCTTATCATTTTTCCAGCCACTGTGAATTCTGGGCTCGAACTTTGTTATTCTAAATGCATATATGCTCTGGGCTAGTGACAGTATTATCGGTAATACGCAAAACGGTCGGTCTGAGATTTGGATTTGCTGTACCTGGCAGGTGATAACTTGGCGTGCCTTTCTTCACAGATAGACCTTCAAGGAGGGAGAAAAAGTAACGCAGAAGGGAAGGAAGTAGATCTTTTCACGGTTGAACTCTCAACGGCTTTTGACATCCCCTCCTTAGCCCTGCAACGGTACGTCTTGAGACGATGCGGGCTGGGTGCATTATTTCTACTGCAGAAACTATGCTGCACTTCTGCTGCAATAATACGGAGGCCATGATTTCCCAACATAAATTCAATTTATGTGCTAGTAAGTAAGTGGCTAGGACCGCCATAGCTCAAGCGGTTAGTGGATGGTTTCCAAATGCGGCGGCTCGGGTTCGATCCCGGGTCTGGCCAAGTGGGATTTGTTGTGGCCAAAGTGGCGCTGGGGCAGGTTTTCTCCGAGTACTTCGGTTTCCCCTGCCAATCTTCATTCCACAAATTGCTCCACAATCACCCTCACCTATCATCTGGGGCTGTTACAATAGGCCAGAAATGACCGCAGTACAAGGGTCTTAGACCCACCCCACTAGCAATAAAAAAAGTGGCTACGTGCCCATCAAGGAGCATTGAATGAGATAGGCATGTAGCGCGCATGAGTCTAAAGAGAAATTCATGCAAAAATTTTGAAAAAAAGCAGAACTCTAGGAAGATATATGCATAAACAGGAGGATAACATTAAAATTGACGTTAAAGAAATTGGATATTAGGGTCTCGACTGAATTCATGTGGCTAAGGACATAGACTAATGGTGGGCTGATGTGAATTCTGTAATGAACCTTCGGATTTCATAACATGCTGGCAATTATGTGACTCGCTTATTGTATAGCTTCACAGTAAAAACTTTGCCCTATACAGTTAATTAGTTCGTTTCTGGGCCTGTGTAAACCTAGTGTTCTATGATTTATGGCAAATCTATCATCGTCAAAACCACTTGTGTACGAGAAGTATATGTTTTAAGCCAGATGAATCCAGTCTTCACCATCCCATGCTGTTTCTTTAAGATCCATTTTAATATTATCCTACCATCAACTACTAGGTCTTCCTGACAGTATCTATCTCTCTGTTTTCCTTACATTATCCGTATTCCAATGCGTGCTTCATGTTCCTCACATCTCATCCTTCTTTGTTCGATCACCCGAGTAATGTCTGGAGAGGGATTCGAATTATTCAACTCATTACTCAGTTTTCTTCAGCCTCCTGATAGCTTCTTCCTTCTTAGGTCCAAATATTCCCCTCAGAACCCCGTTCTCAACACCTTCAGTGTTTCACACATTGAAAACGCCACGTAAAATTTTCGTTGTACATATTTTAAACTTTATGTTTTAGACGACGTGACAGCTAAAGATTCTAAGATGAAACAATATCCAAGTTCAATATGTTCCTGATGTTTTCGCGAATAAAGATTTTATTTAGTATCGTTTCAAAATAATTGAACTTTGCCAGATTTTTTATTTCATCATATCTACGTAAGCTAAAATTTGTATCACGAAATATCTGGAAACAGCACTTTGAGTTAACCCTTTCATACTAACTCAGAGTCAATTTCAACTCTATGTTACGACCGACGGCCGTTTGGCCAATCTGTCTTGATGTCAAGCCCCCATCCGGAGTCCAAGATTGCTGAAGAATAAATTTCTTTTAAATAATATATGATTTCAGTCCATACCTCACAGGAAACACATTATGTCTCCACCACAAAACCAACCAGTTAATGCTGTTTAGGGAAATAATCGCTTTTTATTGCGAGAACCATACGAAAAATATAAACATTTGTGTGAGAAGAATGCAGATTTCAAGTACAAGTATATTAAAGCAGGGTGTACATAAAGGAACCACTGGGCTCTTAAGACCTAAACGTGATTGTGTTAAAAGTGAAACAGATGAGTATAAATATAAAAGTTATTCGTTGAGTATTCGTCAGTAGAAAGAAAACGGGTTCCTTGTGTGAAGTGTCCTCTTGCAAATACTGTGGAAGCATTGTAGACTCAAGGCAGACAAGAAGGAGAATATAAAACCGGAAGGAAGGAATCCCCCCTACCTGATAGACCCTTCGAAGGGGGATCTTTGATATCCCAAGAAAAGAGTCGTAACGGACTTTTCTGCATAAGCCAGAGACTATGTCACGACAAGAAGAGAAACCGGTCCCTAAGGAGACGAACAAATGGGGCAGCATTTCAAAATCAAGAAAACACAATCCCCCCTTCTGTATTGTTGTTATAGTTGTTTATTATGTGCATTCCAAGACGCTAGGTACCTACTTCTAAGATGTCTTTTTATAAAATCTTATAGTCAACTAAAGAAGGCTGGAACCAGTATGAAGCCAATTCAAATGTTTGAAAGATGATAACCGCTGACATACAGAAGGGTGCAGCCCCAAGTCCGAAAGCCACTGACATTAATTCTATGGGGAGGTACTGTCTCTTCTTGCAAGTTGTAACCCCCTTCTTTAAATATTTCAAGATTAGATAAGACGTGAACAGCAAAGACCTCAGTACTGTACTCCGGACGTTTCTATGTATGGTACAGTGTACACTAAAGTGTAAAGTAATGACGACGTATGGGGAAGTGGAGGTACAGTTTTAAACAACTTTCGATTTCACTGGATGAAGACATGTGGTCAACCTCACTCCCCGACCGCTTTACCCCTGTGTAAACAGCCTCCTATAACCACTGAATAGGTAACCGGGTGGGCCCCACAGCCGATCGGGACTACAGTGGAGGAAAGAAAAATCTCTTGTCTCTCCAGGGAATTGAGTCTAGGTTCTCCTGTCATGCAACCCATTGGTTATTTAACTCACTGAGCTATCTTGGCTCTTTATGCCTCATATATATTTCGTTTTTAATGTCGTTTAACGTTACACCGGCCCTGGGCTACACCCAACTTCCTATCCAATAGGTACCAGGAGCTCTTTCCCCACCGGTGAAGCTGACCACTCAACTCCAGCTAGTGCAGAGATCAAGAAAATCTGGAATTATACACCCATTTCCCCCTTACGCCTTCATGACGTGGTGCTTAGTTAAGCATAGAGTATAGCTTCGTATGGAAGAGAAGAAAGAGCCCGCCAAATTGTATTCGGAACATCTGAAAGTAAGAGGCAACTTTAAAGACGTAGGTATAGATGGATTTTGTATGTTCTGTATCGTGCCACATATCCACGAAGTGCAATTTTTGTTTCTGTCTCCCACAACTTCAACTTTCAATCATACAGTAAACCTGAAACTGACATGATCTTGTCGGCTTAGTGTTTCCAATTATTTCTGAATAAAGAATATTATAGATATTGATGCCTGCAGTTCTGTAGGCCGGACACGAATTTTAGGCCTGCAGACTTAAACTGATTCTCAGTAAGTCAGTGCGCGACAGCACAAAACATGTTACTGTCCGTTGGTATTCGTTTGCCCGCTGTCCTTGTTGTAGGACAGGCGGCAGTTACCTTTGAGTGGGCAGGGCGTGTAGCGCGCATGAGTACGAAGGGGAACGCATACAGGACTTTGCCGGAAAAACCAAGACGAAAGAGAGTATTAGGAAGACTTAGGCGTAAGTAGGAGGGTAATATTAAAATGTAACTTAGAGAGATTGGATAAAGTGGTTCGGGCTAGATTAATCTGGCTCAGGATAGAGACCAGTGGTGGACTCTTGCGAACACGGTAAAGAACTTTCGGGTTCCACAAAATATTGGGAATTTCTTGAGCAGCTGAGCGACTGACGGCTTCTCAAGAAAGGCTCAGTTCTATGAAAGTAATTCCCCGTGAATTTCGCCTTCGTGCGCCTGCGCCCTGCGTAGAACTTTGTGATGTACAACACCGGTAAAAGTAAAGTCTCTGCCTTCATGGTAGCAGTAGAAGTGCGTGTACCGCGGCTACGTGTTTCGAAATGTAAATAGGTTTTCTTGAGGTGGGCATGTTTCACGAAGCACGGCCGATTTTAATTCGCTACAGTATCTCTCTTTGGGTCCCGATTGCACAGCTGTGGTACAGGAAATATAAGGGAAGGATGGAGGAAAGGATACAGGAAAGGAAGAATTGGAGGAAAAAGCAGGGGAGGTGAAGAAGTGATATAGCACGAAAAGAAGGAGAATAATGATAAGAGGAAAGGAGAAGGAAATGAAGAATAGCGGAAGGAGTGAACATTGTAGAAGGAGATGTACGAAAAGGACAAAGAAGAAGAAGGGAGGAGATAGAGAGAGCATAGAGAAAGAAATGTATCCAGAAGAGGGGAAAGGGGGGGGGGAGAAACATTGAAAAGGAAGTTGCACTGGGGTTGATCAAATACTTCACATTATATACAGTAAAAGTAAAGGTATCCCTGTAACAGGCCGTGGAGGCCCATAGGGTTTTGAGATGTTGAGGTTCCCATATTTTCTCCAGACAGTCGGCTCATAGATGGCGGTAAGGTTGTCAGCCCTACGCACCGGCCGCCCTTTACCCCCAAGAATATTCCTGGTACTCATTTCTATTAGAGGCTGAGTCGACCCCAGGGCTATAGTGCTGCTGGAAGGATTAGGTCAATTGAAAAAATCCAATGACCTCATCTGGACTTGAACCCGCGACCTATATATGTATATTTATGTTGAATGCGCAGTGGATCCGTTGCTGAAGTTTTACGTCTTTACATTTAGGCATTCTGTTGTCAGAATTGTTCGACTGAATTTATCTTCTCAAGGTTCCAATTTCAAGTCAATATCAGAAATTATTTGGGTAGTAAATAATTTAAAATGTACAGGTTAAAATTTGCATGGAACTTAAAATATGTTATAAATTGAGACTATGTATGTATGTATGTATCTATGTATGTATGTATGTATATGTCCCATCTGTGTTTTCCCTGTACTTTCCTAATTAAGCACTGCACCTTGAAGACGTATATGGGAGTGGATGTATAGATCCACGTATTCTTGACCTCGGCACTAAATGGAGGTGAGTGGGCAGCTTCACGGCCCTGCCCCCGGAACCAAATGGATAAGAGGCTGGTGGACCCCAGAGTGTGTCTAGACGCTTTGGAGAAGAGAAGATCTTCTACTGCCGGGAAATGAACGCTGTACCGACTGAGCTTAAGCTGTTTTCTTCACCAAGTTGCAGTTTGAGTAAGATACGTGAGAAGGCAAATTTGCCCCAGTGCAAAATTAAGCACCGCACTATATAGTATGGCGCGATGCACGCGGTAGCGCACTTGTCTGAGGTGCTATGGTACAAGCCGGAAGGTCGCTGGCTCGATTCTCGGTGAGATCATTTGATTCTTCATTTGACCTAACCCTTCCAGCTGCATTATGGCCCTGGGATCGACTTAGCCTCTAACAGAGATGAGTACTAGGAAACTTCCTGGAGGATAAAGGGCAGCCGGCGCGTAAGGCTGACAACCTCACCCCCATCTGTGAGCCGATTGTCTAGAAAATGTTGGAGCCTCAACATCTCAAAACCCTATGGGTCCCCACGTCCTGTTACAGAGATAGCTTCAATTTTTTTTCTTTTTTTTTTTCCTTTTTTTCCCACTTTACTGCGTAGTATAGCGAAGCGGGGGTCGGGGTTTTCAAATTCTTAATTTTGGTATTAGTTGGAGTTTAGGAGTCAAATTCACATTCCGGCAGTTTTGCCCTGGGGCTTAAATGTCCCGTGCAAGTTGTCTTATTTGAAAATATTTGGTACATAAAACAAAATATGTGTCTCGTCATTACCCAATTCTGCCCGTACTCGTGTTTTCCCTCCCGTTGACATAAATATTATTCTCATCAATTTGTTTTCGGACTCTTCTAATCTACGTTTTCCTTTCAGTGAATTAAGATATTTGCATTTCTGCGTATTTAGTCAGATGGGACTCTAAAAGGCTGTGTAGCAAACATATCTCTAGTTTAACCTCGTGATTGTAGTTTTGTTATGAAGATTACTGCCTTCTGCATGGTGACACTGTATATAGGATGTTAGCAGCGTTTCGGAGGATTCTGCTCCCTCTAATTTCAGGGAAGAAATCTCTTCTACCCTGAAGATGGAGTTAGCAGGTTTCTTCGAATTCTAATCTGAAAATGGAGACGAAATATTTATCCGACACGTTAACGGTCACCAGACTGCACGGCATCACATCACAGGAGACAGTAATAATCACGTTCGCCGTCTTGAGAACTTGGAATCTCGCATTATTTTGCTCTGTTCACGTGCTGCCTGCCCTCCGTGTTTCGTCACACGGGGAAGGACCGAGCCGCAGGTAAGGGCTGTGATAACAGCGACAGCAGCAGTTTGTCTGCTAGGAGAGAGCGAGAGAGAGGTAGTGACTGGGGGAGCATACGATGCGGAGAAGGAAGCAACGTAATGAGGAAACGGGAAGGACATAGACAGAGAGAAATGCCGTTCGCTTGGGGTCGAAATAATCCACGAGAAGACTAGGTGAAGAAATCCGGACAGACCTAATTTATTGTATTAATTTAATAGGTCTAAATTAAAGAGGGTCTGTACCGAGAGGACTCCCCCTCCAAGTACGGAGAGAAGTGATTTCTTCCTCTCAAAGTGACGCAAGATTATAGCGGGTTGAAAGGTAGCCTTTGTTTTTTGCTTTTGTTCTTGCCTTAACCCAAATCGAATTACGCAACGCTGTCCTCATCGTACTTTAGTGTTCTATGACGTTTAATTTGAAATTCTTGAGGTCATGTCTTAATATTTTATTCAGGAGAGCTCAGTCGGTATAGCGACGGGCTGGACGGCCGGGGTTCGATTTCCATCAACGAAAAGATTTTTCAGACCAGCTTCGGGGCCCACCAAACTACCTATCCAGTGAACACAGGAGGTCCTTTCTCGGGTGTAAAACGGCCAGGGCGTGAAGCTGACCACTCAGCTCCATCTAAGTGCCGAGGCCATAAAAGTTATGGTAAATAAACTGTTCATATAAATTTGTATGTCATAAACATTGAATTGCCGGTCACGGCAGCCGAGCGGTCTAAGGCATGTACTGTCTTCGCTAGCTTGGAAACCGGGATCGTAGATTTGAATCCCACTCAGGGCATGGATGTTTAGTTTGTGTGTGTGCGTTTTTCTGTGTTTGTGTATAGGTAGAGGCCTTGCGACGAGCTGATCACCCTCCCAAGGAGTCCTACCGTATGTGTAAGATCTAGAAAAACCGAAGTGAACGCAGAAGTTCATGGAGGTAGGCCTAGGCCCACTGGGGCTGTAGTGCCAAGGAAAAAGAAAACCCACTGAATTACGGTGTATTTCAGCCATCCAAAATTAAGTAAGTTAATTATCTAAATTATTAATGCATTCAGTTGATGGTTGCGTTTCAGAAATTGTGTGATTACAGTTTTAATTGGTTCCAGAGTGGCCAGGTGCTGATGAAATGCACTGAAATGTGTGATTGGATGGAAATTGGGAGGAAATGAGAATTCTTGCCGCGAATTTCTTCATCCGATAGGAAATATCGTGGACGAGTTTGCAGGGGCACTGAACGTCATCTTGCACTGTTTGTAACGCTGTCAGTAGCTCATACGTTATAGCGTCGAATTGTACAATGATTTGTATATACTGTTTTGGAATGACTGTGGAAGGTTGCGGTCGTGGACTAATGTGAAATATTCCGGAATTTGCTTCGAAGGACTGAAGAAAAACACGAAAGTCTTCAAACATCATAGTCGTCCTCTTGGTCGGAATTGTAACCCTAGGCTCATTGTGTGTGAGCACTCCACTTCCCTTCATTACGTCCAAGGTGTATAAATTAATTTTTTTTCTCTTATAAGTCTCATTTGATAGTGTTTTTTTCCTAAAAATATCTGATTTCACAAACCTCTGGAATTGCGAGCATCCACAAAATTGGTGACGTAAATGTTAGTATAATCTTATAGGTGTTCACACAACATCTCGGGGTTTGTGACTCACTCTTATGAAATCAAAAGCAAATTTGCTGACCTGCGTACATTCAACGAGGGCCCTGGTTATTCTTCCTCTTGTAGAATGGCAAACAGTTTTCCCGGGATTTGTTACCGTCATGCATTTGATATTGGGCAAAGCGTGAAATGAAGGAACAAATTAGAAACCCTGTGTCGGAGAGCCCCTTTAATGTTTTAACCTTGAAATAGAGTTTTATGAAAATCGGTGTACGAGTATAGTCACGTGAGAGTGATGAGAATGTGGAAGAATTTGCAGATAATTTAAGTCTGGTTTTGAAATTTCATTTTCATAAATGATATTATTTTTACTTATTTTTTCACTTTAACCATATAAAGACCAGTGGTTACTAGATGTACCTCTGCTTTGACGTATTAAATTTTAGCATTCTTCCTACAGAATGTATCTGCGTGTTTCGTGTGGTTCTCACAATAAACCGCGATTTTTCCCTAAATAACATTAACCGGTTTGTTTCTGTAGTGGAGAAGTAATGTGTTTCCTGTGAGGTATGAATTAAATCTATATTAACAGAGATTTATTGTTAAAGAGGAACGAAAATTTGGCCATGGGTCGCGACGGGGCACGAAACCAAGAACGACTGTGCTGGCGAGGACCAGCAGTAATTTACTGGATTCAGAATTCCAGTTGCTGTTAGATGGAGCAATGTAGCAGAATTAGTAACGGGAGGCCGTGCCCGTCGCCCGTGGGAACCTGCCGACCAGTGGAGAAGGATGTAGCTCATCACCGCCAGATGAGTAGCAGTAGGGGGGGGGGCGGTTTCCTCAAGAAGATTTCCCCTCTCAAAGACGACCCACTGACCCACTAACTAGTTCCATACAGCTGAGCTCTTCTTCAGAACATAATATTCCCTCGGTTATTAAACAAATTCCCCGCCTTTACATGTAGTAAATAGATAAAACCTCTTTCAGGATCTCCACTGGCTCTGTATGCTATATTTCATTACATACCGATCAACTAGGGTCACTCAATATAACTACACTAGGGATTGTATGACCATAGAATCGAGTTCGTTCTCAGCGGGGGGCAAAATTTTCTCTCCTGACAACTGTGTTAATACCATCTCTGGGGTCCACGCAACCTTCGATCCAGTTGGTATAGGAGCTCTTTTCCCGTGAGTTAAGCAGTCGGAGCTTGTAGCTGATTACTCACCCCCCATTACTGGCCATGCCATAGCTCAGACGATTAGTCGCCGGCTTCCCATCGCGGTGGCCCAGTTTCGATCCCGAGTCAGGTCATGTAGGATTTGTGGTGGATAAAGTGGTACTGGGACAGGTTTCCTCCGAATACTTCGGTTTCCCCTGCCAATTCTCATTCCACCGACTGCTTCACACTCATCATAATCTATCATCCGGGGCTGGTGCAATAGGCCCAATAACGGCCGACGTACCAAGTGGAATCAGTGCCATCTCAGGAGAAAGAAAAAAGTACTCACTCCCCACTAGTGGTTCCTTAAGCCTCCCCCTTGTATTTGGTGCTTAATTAAGCACAGAGGCAACCAAAGAACGGAAGAGACCAGCAGCCCAAAGGAACAGGGGTGGCTTCCTAACTGAGGATATTGCATCGCTCACATGGGATGTTCTCTGCCCGCGTTATTAGAACCGCCGAAGAACTGAAGAAGCTGCCAAGGAACTGACGAGCAACAACAGAACCAAAGTCGGACATTCCCCTCTATTCTCCGGGATATTATTATTATTACTATTAGTGGGACGAGACTGAGTCCACTTGGTACTGCGGCCACTACTGGCCTATTGTACAACCCCAGATGATAGATGATGGTGATGATGATGAGTGTGGAGCAACCGGTGGAATTCGAATTGGCAGGGGAAACCGAAATACTCGGAGAAAACCTTCCGTATCGCCACTTTGTCCACCACAAATCCCACATAACCTAACCCGGGCTGCCGCGGTGGGAAGCAAGCTACTAGCTTCCTGAGCTATGGCACGGCCTCATTCACCTTGACGACTCAGTGTTCAATTCCTGGAAGGAGTACAGCATGGTGTTGAGATCGGCACTGGAATCCATTCTACCTTCCATCAAAAGTGTATCGGAATCCGGGGGGGAGGGTATAAGTAGAGTTCTTTATTGTGTGATATAACGCTGTATAGTCCATTAAAAGTCAAACGACGTTTCGGAGGAACACTGTAAATAACAGAGTCTCTGCTTGCCACCTGCTTTATACTTGTTTCTTTCTTGGTTCCTTCTTATACCGTGAAGATGGAGGCGATATATTTTTCCGAAATGTCAGTTGGTTTCCAACGGGCTACTCGGCGTTATATCACAGAAAAAAAAAACTTCATCACCACGGCTGAGAGAATCTCAAATCATGTTGGAGTAAAATATTCTAGGCGTGAATTTGATCATTCTGTTCCGGTATGTACCGAGCTTAAGAATGCGCGAAGCTATTGCCAGTCCATTACAGGCTTATATATGCATGACATCCTGTTTGACGAAGAGCAAGTACAACTTTACCTCTCATTTTAGGATTGTTTTATTTCTTATATTCAAAGACCCAAATAATCCTTTACTCCACAGCGACATTGATGAACTGTAAGAACGCAATGATTTATTGCGTCGTTTGCGGGCAAATGGATACATATGTTTGCTGCTTTAATTTCTAAATATTTATAACTCTTAAACTGAAGAAATATCGGTAGTCATTTGGAATGCTGAAGTAGGCTATCGAACACTTGTGTGTTCTAATTCAAACTACCGAAAAACGTCTCTAAATTTTCCCAACTTTCCTAGCAAAAATAATATTAAGTGTAATAAAATAGCCATTAACGAATGTTCAGTAATTTTAAGACCTTTTAATAGTCTAACATAAAGCGATTACAATAAATTTTACATGGTGAACCGTTTGATCACATATTCGTTACAGAAAAAATATCTCTTATTTTTCGGAATCCACTTCTTTTATGGGTGTAACTTCGTTTTTAATGCGACTGTGATTCTGAACTGGGAGGTCGCGTACTAACGCAAGAAGTTACATTATTCATTGTCGATAATGGAAGAAATTATAAAGAGACAGGCTTAGAGTCTGAAACTTTGAGTTGGTGTTGTCTTTGTGAATGCCTAATCAGTTTCAACTGAGAGAAGTGACACAAACTGTGGTACTTGGACCACATCCATGACAATTTTGTTCTGAGTTTCTTATTATTGTAAGCGAGGTGAGACCGAGTCCACTTGGTACTGCAGCAACTGTTTGTCTTATTGTACCAGCCCCATATGATAGATGATGATGATTGTGGGAAAATTGGTAGAATGAAGATTGTCAGGGAAAACCGTAGTATCCGGGGAAAACCTGCCCCATGCTACTTTGTTCACCACAAATCTCACATGTCCTGTTCCAGGCTCGAATCCGGACCGCCGCCGCGGGAAGCCAGCTACTGAGCTATGACACGGCCTTGTGAGTCAGTACACACATGTCAGTACTTGTACTATACAGGATATCCTAGGAGGAAAGGTCAATATTCTTGGAGGCCATAGCATAGGTCATTCTAAGCAAGAAAGTGTACATGTACTTGTGTCCCATTCCAAAAGTTTTCAGGGATAGAGTTATTTCACTATACAGTTCCAAAATTGTTGATAAGAAAGAGATATTACGTACTGTTTCTAATACCTGTATTTATTGCTCAAGTAGCAAAGTTGGTACAGTTTACCTAGTACAATACTTTTTCGAAAATTCCGCCGTCAGCATCAATGCACTTTGCAACTCGTGTGAGGACATGGCGTGTTGCTCGTCTGGACAGTGTGCTGCACAGTGAAATAGCTCTATCTCGGTGCAGCTCGTGTGAGGATATGGCGTGTTGCTCTTCTGTGCAGTGTACAGCGCAGTGAAACAGCTCTATCTCAGAATAGGNCCTTCAAGAGTTCGAATGTTAGAACGTCCAC
Source organism: Cryptotermes secundus (assembly GCF_002891405.2). Lineage (NCBI taxonomy): Eukaryota > Metazoa > Arthropoda > Insecta > Blattodea > Kalotermitidae > Cryptotermes > Cryptotermes secundus. The sequence continues at coordinate 727,602 of NW_019727101.1, forward strand.
TGAACTGTGACATATAACCAAACGTTGGCTGTCGCTAGGCGCTTGTTAATACCGCTGGATCCTACACTTGGCAGGATTGGCGAAATTATGGGCCATGAATTGTGGAGGAAATGGCTCACGGAATGGAGAATTCCAGGAAAATACGCATTAACATTTTGTTCAAATCTAAATATAAAAAGTTGACGGTAAATTCGGCCCTGTGTTTAATTTAGCACCATGTAATGAAGGCATAATTCCACGCATTCCTAGCCTGGGCACTGGACGCATGTGAGTAGTCAGTTTGATCCCCGGCCGTGTTACCGTCGGGAACAGAACTCCAGTACCCATTGCATGACAGGCTGGATAGGCTTCAGTCACTATACTAACTGAGCTACTCCGGCTTAATTACAGATATAGGTATATCGTTTCTTTTCACAGCTTTCTTAGATCCAACTTCTATCCGTCATAAGATGTAACTTAATTGCGCTGTCTAAGGCACGTAATTCTTCGAGCGTTCAATGATTGGGATCGCTAGTTCGAATCTCCTTCGGAACATGGTTATATGAATGTCCTTGTATATTCTGTGTTTGTGTTGTCTTATATCGTGTAGACCTTACGATGGGCCGGCCCGATAGCTAATGAGTCATACCAACTGTCTGTAATATTTCAGAAGTTAATTCTGAATTGACAAATGGCACAAGGCGTGTATTCCTGGATATTTTTTTGGCAGGTCAACACCACAGTTAGTCTGTATGGCTACCTTTAACGACTGTACCTTCTCAACCTACTTACGCGAGATAAAATATATTAGTAAAAAGTAAAAAGATAAAGTTGGCTCTGTGTTTAACTAATTAAGCTGTACGCCATGAAGGCGTATGGGGTAGTGGATGTATAGATCCACATTTTCTTGACCTCGGCACTAGTTGGAGGTCACGCCCCTTCCGCTTTTCTTCCAGGGAAAGAACTTCCGGCACCCTTTGTATAGGATGCTGGGTGGTCCCCGGAGCCAGTTAGATAACGTGTAGAAGGGAAAGTTTTTTTACCCTACCGGGATTTGAACTCCTGCCCCTTAGTCGTCCAGCCCGTAGTCAAATAATGCATAAACACATTTCTTTTAACGATATCTTTGTCTGTAATAAGACCGCCTCTGTCGTCTAGTGGTCAGCGTTCCTAGCTACAGATCCAGGGGTCCGTGTTCGATTCCCGGCGTTACCAGTTTTTTTCTGAGAAGTAGTGGGTCTGGAACGGGGTCCACTCAGCCTCGTGATGATAATTGAGGAGCTATTTCAAGGAAATAGCGGCTTCGGTCTAGAAAACCGAAAATAACGGCAGTGGGAATTCGTTGCGCTGACCACGTTGGCACTAAACTTCGCCGACAAGCGGCGATCGCTCGGTCGGTATAGTTCGCTTGCGGACTAATATCACGGAGTTTTTATTGTCTGTGATAATAAACGAAAAGGAGATGACCTTGAACGACTAAACGAAATTTTCTCCGCGTCTGTAAGTCGTAAAGACAAGAAGAAGAAGACAATTTTATTTTGACCTAAATTAGCACTTGCGAGGAAGTTATTAGGGGGGGCAGAATATTCTGACTTGGTGTGCCTGTTGTTTTCATTCCTATCCAAGACCAGAACTTACGTCTTGGACGAGGTCTGACAGCATAACACGTGTGTAAACATAACCCCATCCACTCCAAGTACACTGGGAGTCATTTGCCTTGACGCCTTTCCTCCTCCCGTGTCTTCTTGGAGAACTTGTACCCTCCGTTCTCAGCAGCGCTCTCAGATACTGTCGACACTCCATCTTCTGCTACCGAGGAGAGCCTGGGTGCTGACTCACCCACTCAACGCAGCAGCGAAACAGATCTGGCCAGAGAACAAACTAGGAAACAAAACGTCGTCGCATTTTCTCACATCCATTAGCGCCAGTTCCACATGGTTACTGAGGAGCGTGTGTAACTTGTGTTTATGCTAACAACACCCCTCTACTGCCCGCTTCATATAATATTCTGGCGCAAGGAAGACTAATTTGTTTTTGTTGCAGAAATGTTAGTTATATGTTTACTTGACCGCGCTGCTACTTCCGTCTTTTGCGTCGTGTTTGGACGCTTTAACTGCGCTGTTAATAGAATCTGCTGGGATCGAAACTTGAGAAGTATGAGAAACTTCTTAAAATTATTCACGAATTGCTGCCACCAGTACTCTGACTCATGTCCTCATATTCCTGCGGCCACAGCTCACGCTGTGTGAATAGTGACGCATGGGCGTTTCAGTGGTAGTTAGAACAGCGAATTTACAGTATTTAATGACACTTGTTTAAAATGAAAGTCTGCGTAGCGTCGAATTAAATGGAAATATGATTGTCAATGTTTAGTAGGTTGGAATTTGCAAGGAGGTTATCTATCTATCTATCTATCTATCTATGACTCTACAGCCCTTGTGGACCTTGGCCGTTTTTCAGTTTCCTAATCTATACACGCCGGTCACGGTAGCCAAGCGGTCTAAGGCATGCACTGTCTTCGCTCGCTCGGAAGCCGGGATCGTGGGTTCGAATCCCACTCAGGGCATGGATGTTTGTGTGCGATTTTCTGTGTTTGTCTACAAGTAGAGGCCTTGCGACGAGCTGATCACCCGCCCAAGGAGTCATACCGAATGTGTAAGATCTAGAAAAACCGAAGTGAATGGATTTCATGGAAGTAGGCCTAGGCCCACTGGGGCTGTAGTGCCAAGGAAAAAAAAAATCTATACACAGTCGGTAGGATTCCTTGGATAGGGGATAAGCTCGTCTCAAGGTCGCTACCTACACACAGAACAACACAAATGCAGGATAAAAGCATACAGACATCCATGCATCGAGTGGGATTCGAACCCAAGTTCCCAGTGTCCGAGTTGCCACTGTGATCCGCTTGCAAGGAGACTACCGTGGTATATTTCAAAGTAATATTCATCTGTTGACGTTCGGACCGGTTAAAAAATTCTATGAACCGTGATTCCGTAGTCATACCAAGATTATCTTCTGGGTGTGAAGATTAATAAATTGATTGGTAAAGACTAATTTTTTTATTATCCATAGAGTTTGGTCATAAATTTTTTGTTCTACTGTATGAAATCTTCGTCTTTTAACAGAATTCATTCAAACATAAATTTCCCATGTCGTTTGATGGCAAGATAGTTGATTTCGCAACCCCCCCCCCACACACACACGCACATTTTTCTCTCGGCAAAAATTTGTGTTAATATAAATCATGGTCTAGAAAACTGAGATTAACGGCCGTGGGGATCCCTTACGCTGACCACGTGACACTCTCTATCAGCTAAAGTTGGCATTAACTTCGTCTAGAAGCGGTGGTCGCTCGTTCGTTATAGTTCACTTGCTGACTACAGGTCACGGAGTGTTGTTTAATATTTAAATTGCTGACTTTGTATTGTTCATCATTCATCTGTAATCTGTCAAGACGACAGGTCCACAGTCTCTTCCAAAACAGTTCCTCCACTTGATGCGATCTAGAGCTTTCTCCTTCAAGTGAAAATGTCCTCTTCTGTCTCCAAGGTCATC
>NW_019727101.1:731691-824174 GCF_002891405.2 Cryptotermes secundus
TTTAACATTTAATATTTATCAATATATATGATAAATATATATTTTAGTTATTTTAATATGAAGACGGCAAGGCATGCAGTGAACTAGTTTAACGTAAATCGAATAAGCACCTGAAGATGGCACTTTTGTGCCGAAACATGTAGTGCGAGAGAGAGGAGTGAGATAGATGAGTGTATGCACTGGAAGACGGTCGGTTTTAGAATAACCCAAGCAAAAAACCAACAGTTTACTTTTCACTTCGACGGTCAAAATGGGAGCTATGTTTCTCCGAAAGATTGGACTGTCTCCGAACTGCGCGGCATTACCACCCAGAAGGCCATAATCTTCATAGTCATTGCCGCGAGAACGTCAGATCCAACATAAATGTTAATAGTTTTGATAATGGATGCCTTGACTATCTCTTCCACACACACCACCCAATACACGCCAAATTAACTTGTCCACTTGGACTCTGTATATGGAGAATCAGATTGGCTGCATTCCAAATAAGCAAGAAGGAATGGAGCCCAGAAAAAATAGAGCAAAACTAAACCATTAGACCTCACAACTTCAAGTTTCTCTGAACTCAAACTGCCGTATGAGGAAGCAATAAGTATCCGTGCTGAAATTATGCCAGGCGATTACAACTTCATACAGTAGATCTGCTCTAGAATCAAGGAGTGGAGGCGTTTCCGGATTTCTAGAGCTGTGCTAGGCGACGTCAAGAAATATACAGCTGTAATAATGACTGGAGACTGTCCAGCGCCTGCTGCGATGTCTTGACACAGTATGAATATAAAGTGAGGCCTACGGGACGAGATGTTGGATGGTAACATTCGTGTTAAATTCTCGATGGTTTAATTGCGGGGCTAGAAATGGAAAGCCTTGAGTTAGGATCCAAATATGCATGCGCGATAAATATAAATTATATAAGCTGCACACATGATATCTCTTATGTCATTTCTACCTCAGGAGTAATTTTTACGAAGCAGAATACCAAACGAAAAAATATGAGATCTACTGAAAATTGAAAATATGGTAGTAAAAGTATTTAAACATCAATTAAAATGGAGAGAACATGTATACATAAGTCCCAAATGTCTAAGATATACGGGAAGGTCAAGAAATAGAAAGCGAAACCAGTTTTAGAACATCTGAAGATCTGAACATGCTTGAAACATCCAATTGTTAAGTTCAGAGGAGAATATATATATATGCTCGTGTGTGTGTATATATATATATATACATACATATATATTGTGGCGTATAGACCCGTTGCTAGGTAAAAACCTCAAAACAGGCAACGAGAAAATAGCCGTTGCTATGCAACGGCGCGCTGAATACGCCTCTACAACAATAGCGTTGATGTTGGAAAGGGTACTTTTCTGCTCGGTCCGTTAAAAGGGGTTATAAGGGAGACAACTGGGGCGATCCACTTAGTTGAGAGTTGAGTTCTGTATAGGCAGCTTTGAATATAGGCCTTGAGTTCGGGAAGCTGAAGAATCTCCATGTTAGAATCCGTTGCCAAGGAACGGCTAGTGAAGGCACAACAGATTGGAAAATGGCTTCGCAGGTGCTGTGGTGATTTGTGAATTGTGGAAGTCAAGAGTAGCGCTGTAAATACTACTTGTTTTTCGAAGTCGTGTGTATAAGTGCTCAATAAATCCAAACATCGTCTACGGTCAAACATAAATCATGATAATGTACATTCTTTTTTTCATTTTAATGGCTCATGTGAACACTGTAATGAAACTCGTGGTTCTATAAAAATAGAGGAATTTCATGATTAACTGAGCGACGGTTAGCTTCTCAAGAAGGCATCTGTGTGGATAAAGACATGCGGCTAGCCCATCGAGTATTACTTTAGTGAACTCTTAATACATATTTGTATAATTAGACTCGCGTGTCTATTACTTTAGTCATTTTAATACATTTTTTTAATGCTAGTGAAGTGGGACTAAGTCTGTTGTACTGCAGCCACTTCTGGCCTATTGTACCAGCCACAGATGATAGGTGAGGGCGATTGTGGAGCAATTGGTGGAATGAAGATTGGCAGGGGAAACCGAAGTACTCGGAGAAAACCTGCCCCAGCACCACTTTGTCCACCACAAACCCCACTTGACCAGACCCGGGATGAAACCCAGGCTGCCGCAGTGGGAAGCCAGCGACTAACCGCTTGTGCTATGGCGCAGCTTCTTAATACAGAATTACTACAAATGATTCGTGCTTTTCCGTTTACACAGACAACCAGTTTCCTTAAACTGCCGATACCACAGCAGAATGCTCTGTTTACATGGCGGTTCTTTTCTGTGCTCTGCTCTGAATGCACGCTGCACTACAATAACAGACGAACATCTCACATATTCCTGCACACAGAAACTTTCCCAGCTTCGTCGCCATTTTGTGAGGCACTGCACTCATGCTGCCAACTGATGTATCATGATGCATACTTGGTGAGTTTATGGTTCTTTTCATATATCAATCATATTTGTATGTATAATACTTTGGAAAATATACTGTTTTGAAATAGAATGAATCATTTGTAGTAACTCTGTATATTATGAATTCATTTTTAGAAAACAGCGTCTTAAGTAAAGTTGTTTTTAATATTACGTCTTCTGGGGGCGGGGACAAGGGGTAGCATAGCTGGTTGAGGCACTGTGCTACAAGCCGGAAGGTCGTGGGTTCGATTCCCAATGACAGCATGCAGTCCGGTCACATCCCAGAAGGCATTGCTTTTCAGAGTTATTGCCGTGAGAACCTCAAATCACAATGTTGTCTCTCTCATTCCAGTTGTTCCTGATCGATTGCGAAGCTGGAAAACTTGGGTAAGTCCCGTCTTTTTTAATACTAAACAACTCTCTAAATATACGCCATTTGAAAGTGGTCGCACGGTAACTTTCTCATTAGGAAATGTTTGCAAAGCAAGTAGTACTTGAGGACATTAAGGCTTCCTTCATTAGCCAGTCGTGTGTCTGTCATTTGGTGTGGCGATTTGATACTGCGTTAATTGATTACTTACAAGTAGAGGAGAATTCAGTTCAAACGTATAGGCAGTGTCACGTAACTTCGAACAAGGCCCCGCATTCCTAGTCAAATCACGTGCATAGCTTGTGGTGTGAGGAGTTTCTTAACACTCGTTCTTCCACTGGCCGCCTGTCACCTCTCAGACCCTCCACCCCCTTGTCTGAAAATTTTCTTCTGCGCATTCAAGGTTACTCTTGGCCTTGTTCGAAGTTACGTGACCCTTGCTATAATGTTCTATATTTAATTTAATGCCGAACACTCTTTTAGTGACACCTGCGTGTTCTGGTTAGGCTGCTCCCTTGTTCTGTAAGAAAGGAATGCATTTCTTCTTCAGTATCTTATGTATTCATCAATCTATGGCTCTATAGCCCTTTGTTGGGCCATAGCCGCTTTGTCAGTTTCTTGATCTTTTTACAAAGTCGGTAGGACTGCTTCGACGGGGGATCAGTCTATCGCAAATCCGCTACCTAACACACACAGTCATCTATACCTCAAATGGGATTCGAACCCACGATCCCAGTGATCGAGCGCATGAAGACGGTTCATGTGTTAGACCCCACGGCCACTATGACTGGCTATCTCTACATAATTATAGATCCTTTTGAACTATTGCGTGCTCACCTGCAAGTGCCTTCTAGCATGCTCTAACGCCGTGTCTGGTTATTACTCCTTACTAAATTACCCGTTACCGAATGTGGACCATTCCGTCTTGAAGAGACAGAAATATCACCATGCACATGTAGAGCCGGGATAGCTCAGTCGATATAGCGACTGGCTACGGTGTGGACGACAGTGGAGTCAGAGTGCGAGTCCCGGTAAGGTTAAGAATTTTCTCCCCTCCAAATCGTCCAGACCGGCCCTCGTGTCCTCCACCCAACCTCCTATCCAGTGCGTACCCTGGGCTCTTTCCCTTGGGGGTAAAGATGCAGGGGCGTGAAGCTGACCTCCAGCTAGTGCTGAGGTCAAGAAAATATGGTTCTACATATCCACTTCCCATACGCCTTCTTGATATACTGCTTAATTCGTTGAGCACACGGACAACTTTACCTTTTACATTATAACATTTTGAAATATCAGACGCTTTCAAGTTTATATGTTATGCCTGTAAGTAATGATTAATACCAGCATGATAAGTGGGTAACTTTCCAAACTTTTCTGGAATTTAAGCTAACATAATTACTTTCGGCCGTCAACTTGTATGACTTCATGTTGCAATCAGGGAGCTGGGCCACTTGTTGGCCCGTCCTGGTCCCATCCATCAAGTTGTCTGTTCCAGTGTCTTCTCTGGTTCTCTTATCTGTGAGATTTGTGACGTTTTAATAGTTTCAGAAATACATTTCCTAGCATTGTACGGACGCGTTGAATCTGGTTTCATATTTCCAAGTTTTGCTCAATATGTGTTCTGTTTTTAATTATTTTAATGTGTTTCCATTTCTTATAGGATCTATGCAAAAGTATTGCGCCGTTCATTTTATATAATTCGTTTCAACAGTCATGATTCTAAATTTGTCTTTCTTTGGCACTGATATATGGAGGTGCCGACAAAGCTTGCATGAGCCCCTTACGAATTATTGCTTTTGAATATTTCTGGAATTTCAATATTTAAAATGTGAGAAGATGTGGTCTGATGCGTTTAAAATTGATAAATATTAGTGGCTTTATCTTTTATCTCCTTCATTTATCAGAGTACGCATCGACTGTACTAGGATGTAGTGATAGTCCCACCCCACTAGCAATAAAAAAAGACTAAGTCCCTTGTACTGCGGTCACTTCTGGCCTATTGCACCAGCCCCAGATGATAGGTGAGGGTGATTGTGGAGCAACTGGTGGAATGAAGATTTGCAGGGGAAACCAACGTACTCGGAGAAAACCTGCCCCAGCGCCACTTTGTCCACCACAAATCCCACTTGACTAGACCCGGGATCGAACCCGGGCCGCCGCGGTGGGAAGCCAGCGACTAACCGCTTGAGCTATGGCGCTGTCCATCCGCAAGTTTTACTCAGTTCCTAGCTAGTGACTCTTCCATTTGAACACTTCAGATTGGCCTGCAATATCTGCTCACAATTTGGCACGTTTGGCAAATTTTTGCATGGAATTTCAACTTAGATTTTGAAGAAGGTCATTAGCTGAACATTGATAACATTAAATATATGATTCAGTACTTAATTTCTTGTAGAGTCTTAAATTCAGTTTAAATATCACGATCTCTTTACTCAGGGCAAGCGGTCAATTTCATATTCTCTTCATTCTGTTGTCTGCGCGACTCAGTGTCGCGTGTGATATAATTGTAATGCCTTTGTTCCTCGTATCAAGAAGAATTTTAAATACTTTGTTTCTTAAATTTATCTCACAAATTCTTTATGTCGCGCACGAACCCTGTTGATGTCCGTTTCTTAATAAAGGCTGCATGGATGTCCGTCATGAAACATAGAAATGCAGGACACCTTTCGGAACACGCGATGCTGATACATACTGCAATGTTTTCCTCTTCTCCCCCGCTCTGTGTGTACGGATTTCAACAGGTGACTCTGACATGCAAGTCTCGAGGCAAGCTTCTTAATGCCTGTTAAAACAACACGCCTTGATTTTTGTATTCCTTAATGAACTGGGCCAGCTTCTTCAGATGAAATGATAATGCGGATCGAAATATTGACAAACTTCTCTTTTTCCTCAAGCACTTTGATGATGGCGACTTCTAGACAGCTGAAACCCGCTGATGCCTTAGGAACCATTACGGACTTATTGTCAGTCAATATCTACGACAGTTGCTAGACAGAGTTCTGAAATATGCAAATACACGAAGACAGAATTCTTAGCCAGTTTTCTGTAGCGTCAGGCGGAGGATATAATGAATTATTTATCTCTGATTCTTTTTTGTTGGATTGAGATAACGATATTAATTTTTCCTTTAATGTCCCTCAGCATGTCCTCGGCGACTGTTCTACTATGTTGACGTCGTCCATTTTGGACTCACTTAATGATGAATTCTTCATGTTCTTAAGGAAAGTGACATCTCTGAGAGATTCCTAGCTATTCCTTTGCGGTCAGTTTCGCATAGCGAGGACAAGACAACATGTTTCTCTTATTTAAATTCTTAAAATTACTACAGGGCTTACGAAAGTTAAGTTGAATGTAGAAATGATTGCATTAAATTTGAGAAAGTCTCTAACAAAAGCATTATTATAGTATTGTCACGTGTATCACTGACTAAAGACGGGGCCTGGATTGGTAATTGGATTTATTAACCTCCTACAGGTCGTAACTACAAATAATCATTTCAGTTTTGCTGGTTTTCACAATTTACAATCACTCCACGCTAATCTTCTCAATTTATTTCCACTAGTCTTCACTATCCGCTTCCTGGCAACGTATATATATTACAGGAACTCCAAAAGCCTCACTAATTACACACTCCAAATCTAGCTGTACAGCACATGCAACGTCACACACTAAGTCTTCTAATTTTTCTTCTGGTCACACTGCTGTTCCCTTGCAACTTCAGGGCTCAAACGAAGTCCATCTGTTTCTCATTCCTCCAGATTACGACATCCCGCAAACGACCTTTGCTGTCCTCCACAAACCTTCGGCGCGGATCTGCAGAAAACACATCACGTGGTCTCCAGCCACTGTTGTGTGACGTCACTCTCTACGTGTATGTGTGATTACCGAGCCATTTCCTAGAAACGGGTTGCATAACTCCGATGTTCTGTTGTTGCTTGTATGTAATGCAGGGTGTTTATCGAGCAGTTGCCTGGCAGTGGTTGACATGTATTTTCATGGAGACTGAGGAAAATCACCCACCCGATATGTTGATCAGGGACTGTTGGTATTAGACAGACACGTCGGCTTCCTACCGTGGCTGCCACGTTCGATCCCAGGTGAGGTCACATGTGGTTGTCGAAGTGGCACTGGGAAAGATTTTCTCCGAGTTATTTCAGCTTTCCCTGTAAATTCTTATCCCGCCACTTTTTAACACCGACGCTGTATAGTCTCGATACCGGGATGGCCATATATCTATAGATATAGCCCGTTGGATGTAAAACAGCATGTCTTACAATTCATCTGAAGTGTCTGTGGACAGCTATGGAAACTTCGGTAAGAATGTTCGGCCTGGTTGGGGACCGAAATAAAGTTTCGTGATGTTGAAACGGGTTTAAATCGCGCTTTAAGAAAAAAAAAGCTATGCCTGTAACAGGCCATGGAGGCCCATAGGTTTGTGAGACGTCGAGGCTCCCACATTTTCGAGACAGTAGACTCACAGATGACGGTGAGACTCTCAGCCTTACACACCGGCCACCCTTAACCCTCAGGAATATTCCTGGTACTCATTTCGCGGCTTATTCCACCCTGAAGATGGATGCGATATGTTCCTGCTAAACGTCCGTTGACTTTCAACGGATTATACGTCATGATAGCGCTCTTCGTATCCATCGCTGTGAGAACCTCATGTCCCTTATGATGATTCGATTTTCGACATTATATCTCGTTCACTGTCGTTGCCATCTGCGTTTTAGCAAAATTAGCAAAATTCAGCTAAACACGATCCAAAGCGCAACAGCGGAAGTGCAAACAGCTGCAATATTATTTTGGGACATTCCTTATAATTTTTTCCCTTTGCTGCCTTGAACTGTCAAGTAGAAACCTTTCTGTAACTAAACATATTTTTAGCTTACTTTCACTGTATCGAAAAATTAAAAATATGCTTATGAGGTATCTTTTCTGTCTGTGTGTCTTTTGAATGCCTGAACCAATATTTATGAAACTTGGTATGAATATCATGGCAACTGAGTCTATCTTAACGGCGTACTTCATACATCCCTCTCATCAGCCTGTCTATGTATTTATCCCCCTATTGTTGTTAGGCAGCTGCTCGGTAAACACTTTCCTGCGGCAACGAATACACGCAATAATAGAAAGCACAGTCTGGGGTTCTGTGTGTGCATCCCCGTATCGCTGCTAGGAAACGGCTTAGCAAACACGTTCCCGCGACAACGAATTGTTGTAGAGGTCATTCTCTATGATATGGGTATCGTATTAAAGGAAAGTAGGGGATATGTTCTTCGCAGAGATTCTTGTTACATTTTAGGTTAATTTTTCTGTAAGGATATATGAACCGGTAGTTGTTTCAGAGAAGCCAGGGCCAATTCAGAAATTCGCCGATATCCGTGTATATATGTATGATCGTAAAAGGCTTGGAACGTCAAACCAAATAAAAAAATACAGTCGGCAATAAACGATTCCTGAATTAGATTAGATTAAGCTTATTGATGTGCAGGTCAGGCACAATAAATATCCTTAAATGGGCGGTCAGTGGCGTGGCTCGCGGGGACTTATATGCACAGTTTGAAGTGAAACCCTTGCATGACACATCGCTGGCCCGGCGCTCACGTATGTCTCTCATAGCAAATTTCATAAAAGCGTCTATCAGCCTATGCGAGGCGAGTTCTGTCGCTACAGACGAGTCTTGTTCAGCGAATTTAGGCTGGTGTTCAGTTTTCAGAACCACGATTAAATAAACGTTTATACCTTTCTTAATAGCTGGGACAGTGCAGTCGGTATAGCGACTGGCTACGGGCTGGACGACCGAGGGGTGGGATTTCAAGTCCCGGTAGAGTCAAGAATTTTCTTTTCTTCACGTCGTCCTAGCCGATTCTGGGATCCAACCAGCCTCGTATCCAATGGGTACCGCGGGGTTCTTCTCCCAGGTAAAGCGGCCGGGGCATGAAGCTGACGACTCACCTCCAGCTAATGCCGAGATCAAGAAAATGTGGATGTATACATCCACTCCCCCATACGCCTTCATGGCGTAGTGTTTAATTAGTTAAGCACAGGGACAATTTTACCTTTTTATAACTTTGTTAGCCATCGCTAAATCACATTTATCTGTATAGGCCCTGCCATAGGCCAGGTTGTCGGACACTGCATTTTCATGGAAGAGCCTCGGGTCCTATTCTGAGTGAATTCATTTGAGAATCATGGTGGAGAAGGTGGTATTAGAACAAAATTTTCCACTGTTTCTTCAGATTTTCTCTTCAAGTCATTCCACCATTTCTTTATACTAATGTCACCTCCCTGAGGGGTGCGACCGCCCTGACCAGGCAGCACAGTATCACACCCTTCTTCTCCGGCCCGGAACTTGTCTGGTTTCAGCATAAGGCCTACAGGTTTTAAATTTTATTCGTTAATTGACTTTTGCGGGCTCGATAACTTTCCATTTTAATAGTACACTGCGATATCAAGTTATGAAATGAGAATTGGTTCAGCCCGTGAAGTTAGCCCTGTGCTTAATAAATTAAGCATCACGTCATGAATATGTATGGGGGAATGGATGTATAGATCCACATATTGTTGACATGGAGTCTAGTATGAGCTGACTGGTCAGCTTCACGTTCCGGCCGCTTTATTCCAGAGCAAATTGCCCCTGGTTCTCTCAGATAGGAGCCTGGGTTGGCACCAGAGCCGGTCTGGACACTGTGGAATATACACAATTCTGATGCGGGCACCGGGAATCGAACCCCGGCGGTCAAGCCCGTAGCCCATCTCTACACCGCTACGGTATCGGCCATTTCGCTTGCTTACCCACAGGATAGGATGAGCCTGAGACCCTTGGTATTTAGGCCATAAATCGCCCATTGTACCAGCCTCGAATGTGAAAGGAAGGAAGAAATCGTGGGCATTTACCGAGAGCCTCTCAGTAATGAAGCCGCCGGCGAGCTCTTTCCGACTTGTATCGCTGTTGCACTCTGTGTGATTGTCCTGATTCACGCAGCCAGGCCTCTGATCGTCAGGTTCGGTCCTGCTCATTAATAATGGAACGTGAAAGACAGTTCATGGAATTTTGTGGACAGTTGGGCTTATTACGTAGCATGGTGACCTTATGGCCGATCACGCTGGCCGCGCGTCTGAGGCATGAACGGTCTTCGCCCGCTCGAACACTATGGTTGTGAGTTCGAATCCCACTCGAGCCATGGGTGTCTGTATTGTGCGCGTTTATTCTGTGTATAGGTGGAGACCTTGCGACGGGCTGAGCCCCTGTCCAAGGAGCCCTACCGACTCTGTATAACATTACGAAACTGAAAAAGCATCCCAAGGCCAACAAAGGGCTGTACAGCCATTGATGAATGAATGAATTGTAACTTTATGTGTTTGATAATTCCATAAGAGTACAATGGCGAGCAAATTGCGGCCGGCAGTTTTGTGCTTTTCTTCCACGAAATTATAACCCTAAAAGCTAAGTTGATAACAGTAAATGAATTGAGCATTCGATCTGTTAGAGATAAAATGTTCCCGGAAACTTCTGCCCCTATTATAATTATATTACTTTCTCAAAGTACAGCAATGTTTCTCTTGGAAAAGATCACGTGACGAGACTGTGAATGCTCATCAGTTGGCTTATGAGAAGATAACATATCATAAGAGCAAGCAAATGTCGACCATTTACCGACTCTGAAGTATTACTGCCATTAATATTTAAATTAGACTTCTACAAGTTTCTGTGCTGTGAATTAATTTGGAATGCATATAATCTTTATTTTTAATGATTGATTGCATTAATGATCGTCTTGCATTGTTACGTTATCTGGTCCTATATAAATTAATAAGGGGTTAGAGAAGAAACAGTAAAGTCTAGTTTTGTACAGTTATTATCAAAGCATTTTCCTAGAGATATGAATGCATATTTCAGCTCAGAATCATGCGCGTACAGTCCCGTGCCATGCTGAGAAAATAACTTTATTAAAATGTCGATATGAGAAGTTATTTGTACATCTGTCTTATTCAGTTTATCAAGATATGCCTATTCTTTAAATAAAATATCTCCCAACAGGCAATAGTTTATCTACCAGTGATTTGCGTATTTTTTTCCCTTCAGTAAGCCCCATGGGTTCTCCGCGCCATAGCTCAAGCAGTTAGTCGCTGGCTTCCCACCGCGGCGGCCGGGGTTCGATCCCGGGTCTGATCAAGTGGGATTTGTGGTGGATAAATTGGCGTTGGGGCAGGTTTTCTCCGAGTACTTCGGTCTCCCCTGCCAGTCTTCATTCCACCAATTGCTCCAAAATCACCCTCACCTATCATCTGGGGCTGGTACATTAGGCCAGAAGTGGCCGCAGTACAAGGGACTTAGTCCCACCCCACTAGCAATAAAAAAAAGCCCCATGGGTCCATAACGGACAAACTCATGACTCTGTCAAAGCAATTCCTCAGTGTAGAGCGAAAGTACTGTTTTCTGAAATTCAGTTGCCTTTTCGTCCGGCAGATGTTTGTCGATATCTCGGCTCGCTTGCCTCCTGTTTCTTGCTAACCATCTGCTTGGCCTACTCTTCAACCCTGAAGATGTATGCAGTATGTTCCTCCGAAACGTCGCTGAGCTACCGAGCTATAGGGCGTTACGTCCTGCATACTGAATGGTGTGAGAACCTGACACAATTCTAGAAACACTCTGGAGGAAGGGGGGAGAGGGAGAGGAGCGGTAGTTTAACCACGTGTTGACAGCGGCAGTCGGAAACAGGAGAATAATCCTATAGATCCAATGCAGATTTTTCATTTCTTGTATAGGCGATAAAATACTATGGTAGTGGGAACAAGAATTCCACGGATTTGCATAGCTCCTGATGAATATGAAAGTGATTTTTGGAATTCCGTCTCTCGGTCTGTGCGTAAGTGATCCTTGCTAGCCCCTGAACGGTTGGACATGTATCATGTCCAGTATTTAATAGCTTATCCATAATAGGTCGGACCCAACTGAATATGATAATTCCAGCCACAGAAATATTAAACCTTTATTAGGGACCCCAAAAACAAAAGAGCGATTTCCTCTAAGACTGCCCCAACAATACTGATTACGTTTTAACAATCTATGGGGAAAATGCATAATCAGGAGCTTCATAACTTGTACCCTTCGCCAAGCATAATGATCTAGTCAAGGGGGTGAGATGGACAGGCCATGTATCATATAGGGATTTGGTGGGAAATTCAGAAGGAGGCCATTAGAAAGACCTAGACGTAGGAAGGAGGATAATATTAAAATGGATTTTAGAGAAATGAGATGCAGTGATATGGACCGGATTTATCTGGCTGAGGATAGGTACGAATGACGGGATCTTGTGAGGACGGTAACGAACCTTTGGGTTCCATAAAATGTTGATAGGTTCCTGAGTAGTGGAGCGACTGACGGCTTCTTAAGGAGGGCTCAGCTTCATGGAGTTACTTAGTGTGACCATCACCCGAAATACTACTATACATAGCAGGCATATTCACAAACGTAATGTTACGCACACTAGGGGCCCAAATGTTTATGCAACCCTTCCAGCAATATGCGTCTTTTCAATAGTAACATCATTCATATATGAGAAAGTATGTGACATGTCTTTCTGCCGATATTTTCCAATTGGACTGGGAAACTTTAAACGTTCTGTTGGTGGGAGTTCTGCATGAAGACGCCAGCAGCACCCACTAACTGCCCCTGAGATCAGTACGCCTTGAACAAGAGCAAGTAGTACTTCCTGCAGAGCGTGGGAGTGGCCCGGGGACGAAGGAAGACGACAAGACACAAGTGGTAACCGGAGAGCCACACCAGTAATTTCATCTCGCACTTGACGCAGAACTGCTGATACAAAGACACAGCAATGGAACACCCAGCGTGAGCACCTACTTCCTCCACCGGAAACCAGAATCATTACATCATAACACGCACATTTACAGCCTGCAGACACTACGAGTACACATAATGGGGTGTTCATCAACATGACAAATTTGTTGTACTGGACAGTGATGAACTACATAAAATAAGAGGTTATTGTTAAGAAGATTATCTTATGAATAAAACATTGATAAGAGTACGATATTCTGGGTCGAAAGGCCCGACGTTTCACAGGAACATATCAATTCCTTCTTCAGGGTCAAGAATAAACAACATAATTAATCGATAGAAGGAAGCGGTAAGTAGAGCTTGCTGATTATTCGATCCTGAAGATGGAGGCGATCTGATATAGCGACTAGGCTATGGACTGGACGACCGAGGGATCGAGTCCAGACCGGCTCTGGGGCTCACAGAGTCTCGTTAAA
Source organism: Cryptotermes secundus (assembly GCF_002891405.2). NCBI lineage: Eukaryota > Metazoa > Arthropoda > Insecta > Blattodea > Kalotermitidae > Cryptotermes > Cryptotermes secundus. The sequence continues at coordinate 744,760 of NW_019727101.1, forward strand.
TAAACCGTATATAAAAGAAATTGGGAGATTAAGCTGGGTATTCAGACTGAAGTAGAAAAATGTTGCTTATGGATTTGATTTATACAAATTACATTTCTTAACTTTTATTATTTTACATGCAACATGTTAACACCCGTACTAACTCCACAGAGTAGGGTCCTGCTTGGCCCATCACGGTGGCTGCGCGGTCTAAGGCATGAACTGTCTTCGAACCCTGGTGTCTTGGGTTCGAATCCCATTCGGGACATGGATGTCTGTGTGTGTTTATTCTGTGTTTATGATGTCCTGAGTGTAGGTAGCGGCCTTGAGACAGTGCTCATCCCCCGTCCAAGGAGTCCTACTGAATGTGTATAGGATTATGAAACTGAAAGAGGGGCAAGGGCCAAACAAAGGGCTGTAGAACCATTGATAAATAAATAAATAATGAATGAATGAATGAATGAGGATCCTCGTTGAAAAGCTATAGTCTTTCAACTAATCAAGAAATTCTGTGCCCTTTACAGAACCCGAAAATTCATTAACTTATTCACAAGAGCCCTTTCTCACTGTCCTCCACCCTGAGCTGCCGTTTCACTTCAAGCTTCCAAACCAGTTTTCTGTTCATCTCTTTCTCTCCCTTGTGTGCTACATGACTTCTTCATCTCATTATTTAATTACCCAAATTAGTAATAATTTTCCAGAAAACAAGTTTGTCAGTACTTTCGTTTTCAGAGTTGAAAGATTCAACACACCGGCAGATGTGCATTTTGCCGGTACGTATCAGTTGCTTGCTGGCAAGCGTACCGGTGCGTAGCAGCTGACAGTAAGCACTGATCCTAATAGACGTAGATTACAGCACTGCCTATCTTAATCCTGTTGCTCCCACTTGGAGCATAAGGCATCCGTAAAACGCTTCGTTTCAGTTCAGTTTCTTAAGATGAGACAGTCGGTAGGACCCCTTGGACGAGTGAACAGCCCGTCGCAAGGCCATTACCTACACACAGGACAACACAAACATAGAATAATCGCAAATATCCATGTCTCGAGTGGGATTCGAACCCACGATCCCAGTGTTTGAGCGGGCGAAAATATTTCATGATTTAGACCGCGAGGCCACCGTGTTCGGTACGACATCTGTACAAGTTGTTAAATCACAGACTGTAGGCCTGTATACCACATGCCCATGTGGTCGGACTAGTGTTATTGTTATATACTGGGGCGTTTGCCAGGCGGTCAGGAAGTTTGCTGAAGAACCATTACATTGTTATTGCCCACTTCATGACAGTGAAATAGACTTTGCTGATACAATTTTCGATGTTTTTTTTAAAGTGCAGTAATCGTCCTTCAGTTCAGGCAATTTTCCGTCTTTTTTTTTAATGATAGTGGGGTGGGACTAAGTCCCTTGTACTGCGGCCACTTCTGGCTTATTGTACCCGCCCCTGATGATAGGTGAGGGTGGTTGTGGAGAAATTGGTGGAATGAATATTGGCAGGGGAAACCGAAGTAGTCGGAGAAAACCTGCCCCAGCGCCACTTTGTCCACCACAAATTCCACTTGACCAGACCTGGGATCGAACCCGGGCCGCAGTGGTGGGAAACCAGCGACTAACCTCTTGAGCTATTGCGCTGCCTGATTTTCCATCTTACTGTTGAATATAATTTTTATGATGAATGCACTTCACATTTTGCAACTTTAAATGCTCGAATCTCCATCACCTAGTAGAAAGCATTAAACCATTAAAGCAACGTAGGATAGATGAAATTAGGCGTAAATTTAGAACAGAAAGGTAAAGTACCTGTTCTTAACTAATTAAGCAATTCTCCATGAATATATATGGGGGAGTTTAGATATAAATCCACAATTCTTGACCTCAACCCTAAATGGAGGTGAGTGGTCAGATTCAAGCACCGGCCGCTTTGCCACTTGTAAATATGTAAAAGAGAAACCCTTGTGTCTATATGCCGCTTTCGTGCCCTGGTGCTCCTTTGAGATCTTAAATCATTTTCAGTAAGGCAGAATAAATGAAATTGAAACTTGGATTTAAGGGTTACTTTCTGGGTCAAGTCAGGGCATGAAATACTTGTGTGTCGTCATGTTTTCCATTAGAATAATAGCAAGAATAGTGGCATACAGAATCTGTGTCTATCTCTGAAGGAAATGGTAAAATCTTTGCATAAATTTATGTTTTTTTTTGAAGGACATTAAAAACACCGGCAGGAAATATGTGAATGGTTTTCTTTTTTTGTGTGAAATGCTGGATCGGGGGAAGTGTGTATCACTCTAGCGGTTCATTGCCGGCTTCCTGACACCCACGGCTGCTGTGAGAACACAGTGTCGCGCCCAGGTCGAGTGGTATTGTTCCTGTTTCCGGTCCGTCCCAGCTTACAGGAAGGCCCTCGAGACGGATTCAAGGATCGCTGGCCAGCTTCTTCCTCCGCTGAGGTATTTCAGGAAGCGGCCGTCCGAGCGCCTGTATGACACGCAGCCTGCACTACTCAAGATCTCCACACCTCACTCAAGGTTACAATTCCTCGAGGATGGATGGATGAATGAATGAATGAATGAATGAACTTGAATTACTATACCTTGACTTTATAATCTGCACCGTTTCCTGTCTTTGTGTCTGTTTCCTCTCGATACAGCCCTACTCTTCGGCCTGCGGGCTCGACGGACAAGAACAGAATTCGAGTACTGGTAAGGGTAAAATTTTTCTCCTCTCTACGTCGTCCAGACCAGTTCTGGGGGTGTAACTGGGCCACCCTGTTCCTTGAGGATATAAATACGCGACCTGCCCCTCCATTTTGAGGCAGTCTCGAATCTGAGACAGTAAAATGTGGTCATGAGCTCAGCGGGACTCGGACCTGAGAATGACTGCGCTGGTGAGGACCAACAGCAGTATTAAACGACAGATCCATCCTCTCGTCAGGAAGGATGTTACATAAGAACCATGACCGCAAAAGTTCAGTTTAAAAAGAAGGTTATTCGCGAGTCTCGAGGTGCTTGGCACCAAGACGAACTGGAGGTAAACCGCCAGTCGTAAATTAACTCTGAGCTTTGGTTGTTGATTGAGTCAATAGAGAGTTGCAGTTGTGAGAAGTGGGAAACTGGTAGCTGAAGCCGGGGAGAGTTAGGATACCGACAGAAAGGGGAACGTCCATGATTGGAAGCCGCTACTAAGCAATGGATAATGAATATTGAGAAGACTTTGGGTGTTGCAGTTACAGTGATCTCTGGAATATGTTACTTAGTGAGACTCTCGTAGTCATTTGTAATTACGAGCGTAAGTGTCCAATAATTCCAGTTACCAATCCAAACCTCGTCTCTAGTCACACTCAGTCACTTGACAATATGTTAAATGCGTACGTAAGAGTAACTCAGTTTAAAATTCGTCACATGCAAGAATCATCAACAATGTATGTCCGATTTTATCATTGTTGGGGGTACTGTTGTCAGAATTATTGTTATAAACGTAATAATATGAACATTGCGAAGATATGGTTTACCCGCTTCATCTGAATGCTATTTTCCTATTTATTTATTCAGAAATTGGTTCCAATGCATAACCTCAGCGCCATGCAGGGAGTCTTGGGGTAGGAGGTAAGTTATAACTTTTTTTTTTCCCTTGGCACTACAGCCCCAGTGGGCCTAGGCCTACCTCCATGAACTTCTCCGTTCACTTCGGTTTTTCTAGATCTTACACATACGGTAGAACTCCTTGGGCGAGTGATCAGCTCGTCGCAAGGCCTCTACCTGTAGACAAACACAGAAAAACGCACACAAACATTCATGCCCTGAGTGGGATTCGAACCCACGATCCCGGCTTCCGAGCGAGCGAAGACAGTGCAAGCCTTACACCGCTCGGCTACCGTGACCGGCGTTATAACTTTTTAACCTGAGTTGGGAGGTAACAACACGTAAATTTGTCCCTATGCTTAATTAAGTACTACTTCACGAAGAGATGGAGGAATGGAGGTATAGCTCCACCATTCTTCACCTCGGCACTAGATTGTGGTGAATGGTCAGCTTCACGCCTCCGCAGCTGTACCTTAAGGGAAATAATCCCCAGTACCCACTGATAGGAGGCTGGGTGAGCCCCAGAACCGGTGTGAACGACGTGGAGAGGAGAAAATTCTTAAACCTGCGGGGACTCGAACTAGGTCCAGGGGAAGATGAGTGGGAAATACACGAAGGAGGCAGCTTCCAAGAAATTAAGGCTAGTGCTGATTGGATAAGGGGCCGTGTGGGACCCAACGAAGCAAAAGCCTTCTCAAGGTTTCACGTTATTAACCCAGTCTGTCTCTGTAGCCATTCCTTTTGAGTTTGACTATTTTACAGAGCTGTACCGACTACTCAGTTTACGTAGCGCCGAATATACTGTGGTGATTATAAATAATGACTGGGAATATGGGGGAAGAACCGTTGTGTCTTATTGAAGATGCTCCTTCAGGAGTCCCTTGGGAGCACTGAATGAAACCATGAAAACCTCGGTGACGTCAGAACATATGACCTTCCGTGAAAGAAACAAGTGTGCCATTATTTAAGCACTATGCCATGAAGATATATTGGGGAGTGGAGGTATAGATCCACCACTAGATGGAGATGAGTGGTCAGGTTCATGTCCCTCCTTCTTTACCCTCGGGGAAAGAGCCCCCGGTACGCATTGAATGGGAGACTGGGTGTGCCCCAGAGCCGATCGGGATATTGTGGGGTAGAGTAATTTTGTTATTGCTAGTTGGGTGGGACTAAGTCCCTTGTACTGCGGCCACTTCTGGCCTATTGTACCAGCCCCAGATGATAGGTGAGGGTGATTGTGGAGCAATTTGTGGAATGAGGATTGGCAGGGGAAACCGAAGTACTCGGAGAAAACCTGCCCTAGCGCCACTTTGTCCACCACAAATCCCACTTGACCAGACCCGGGATCGAACCCGGGCCGCCGCGGTAGGAAGCCAGCGACTAACCGCTTGAGCTATGGCGCAGCCCCTGGAGTAGAGCAAATCTTACCCCTATCGGGAATCTAACTCCCCACTCCTCGGTCATCCAGCCGGTAGCCCAATCGCAGGGTTGACTGAGTGACCGCGTCTCTAACCGCGATGAAAAAGAAATATTGCGTTTAGAAAAAAGGACAATTAAGAATTTGTGTTATTTTCTTTGTGTAAATCGTTTTGCACTGAAGTTGCAAGTCTGGAGTTTGCTTTGGATAGACAAAGTTTAGGATAGCGACCCCGCTGTGGAGACTTGTCCAGGTATAACATATTTATGCATATCAAGGTCGCATTCACTAAGAGTGGGCGTGTTAAATAATACATGTTGCAGAGTGAACGTGTTATGTCCCTAGGATAATCGATTCACTTGCCGTGCTGTTCCCCCACGCAGACACACCGTCCTCCCTGTAGCCAGTGCACGGCATCTGTATTGTATTGCTCACTGTGCTGACCAAGTGCATTTCCCTGGCAGCGACATGTAAAGTTGTTAACCTAATATTTTTATTGGAATATATGAGAATTGTGGTTCTTACATCGATAAATATGAACATGATATAACGTCATATAATCTGATAATTACCATCGTTTCGGAAGAAATATCTGCCTCCATTTTCAGGGTAAAATCTGGAGGCACCAGGTCTTCGACCGTTTGTCCTCCTCCCCATATCTCCACGCCCTGACTTATCTTCTAATCTGAAGATGAAGACAAGAGTTTCGTTCAGACTACACGACGTCACACCCCGAAACACAACAATCTTCTTGAGAACTTCAGATTTCTATCTTGTATGTTGCCTAATAGAAAGAGCTTGATGTAGATGGTGGATCCACCTTCGCATTATCCAGTTGTTGAATTTTGGAGGTTGGGAAGTGACGATATGGACGCGTGGCACAGACCAGCACCATCCTATCGAGCCTTCATTTGCTTCCATCTTCTCATAATTTTTCTCTCCCTCCTCTCTCTCTCTCACACACACACACACACACACCAACCCTACAGTTCCTTTCTTTCTTCCCTCGGCAGTTTGCCCATACACACTACATACTCTTTACCCCCCGCCCCCGGCCACCAGTATTACTCACTGTACGTAGACCAGAGTTTGCTGCACGCGTATTGATTTTGCTTTTCTGTTCTTCCAAGCTCATGAATCAATGGCCTCAAGTCGTACTATGCCTTCCCTATGCAGCAGTTAAGGAGAGCTGGGGAGAAAAAGAAAAGGGTTGAAAAGAGAGTTGGGATTCTAGGGGTGGTGGGGTAAGGAGTAGGATTGAGCTTCTGAACGAGGGGGGAGGGAGCCCTACATGACTGCTGCTGGTACTGCTAAAAATTCTGTCCCTTTATTTTTTCCCCCCGTCTGTTTATCTCTTTCCTGCTGAGTTTGAGACGTCAGAGAAGAGGAAGGACGCATATACAAATGGTTTCTACGGTTTATGCTTAACAAACTCCTCCTGAGCGTCAAGATATTCGCGAAACGTTTTTTCCGGAAAACAATCCCAGACACAGTCATCGTGTGCTTCGATAGTCCGGTTGATTTGAGAGCTCATCATGACTCTCCCTCTGCGTTATGCAGCCCGCATTGTTTCTCAGGTTCATGTGCTCCGTTATAGAGCCCACAGATTGTCGAACTTACTGCTAAAGATGACCGGTGGTAACGGAGGCCGTATATAAACATGAATGCTCTGCGCCGGCTTTTAACAACGACTCAAGCGATCAAAGTATCGAAAGAGCGGTCATGTTACCACGATCAGGTTATTCGCAGAAGGCACAGTGTTTGCTATATGACTCTCACCAGCTCTAGTATTAAAAACGTCTGCATTTCTTACACAGACTATATTTACGTGTCATAAGAACAGCGACTCTTTCTCCAAACGACAGCAACCGGTTGATCCTTGTAGCAGAGATATAATGTGACAGATTCGAAGTTTATAGGATGTGACAACGTGTGGTTTGGTAGATGATTATCTATAAAGGTACACGTTGTCACATTCCAGAAGACATAATATTCCCTATGAGGCAAATGTGAAAGGTAAAGTTGTCCCTGTGCTTTAAGCACTACGCTATGAAGACAGGGGCAGTGGATGTATAGATCTACGTTTTCTTGACCTCGGAACTTGTTGGAGGTGAGTAGTGAGCTTCACGCCCCGGCCCTTTTATTCCCGGGGTAATTGAAAAGGAGGCTGGGTGGGCCCCAGAACCGGTCTGGACGACGTGGAGAAGAGAAACTTTTTGACCTTACCGATACTCGATCTCCGACCTTTCGATAGCCCATCGCTATACAGACTACGCTAGGTGAAACCCAATTTAAATTAATTAAATTTAAGCCCCATGCTAGGGAGATCGTGAAACCACTTCTCCAAATTGTGTCCTCGATCTTTTAGAAAATAAAAATTCCTCGGCACTCATTCACATTGGTTCCCGACAGTTAGTGTCTCATTGCGAATCAAGAATTTGTTCGCCAGAACCAGAATTACAAGTTTTATGTTTTTGAACATTATCCATCGTTTAGTCTATTTTTTTAAACCGCTCTGTTTCGTTAGGGGCAGATAGGGGCTAGCTCTGTCTATTGGTCCCAACTGAGTAGGTTTTACATGAGGACGGGGACAGAATCCAAACTCCGAAACACTGTGTTTTTTAAAAGACACAAGATGGTTTATAAACTAATAGACAAAACGATGGATAATGTCCAAAAACATAATACTTATAGCAATATACCATCGTCACAAACATTTAGATCTTAAGGTTAGTGAGAATTGCTCAGGTCCCGGATAAATTCCATGCTTGTAACTGACTTACCAGGCATCTGGCTTGGTATATCCCCCCCCCCCAACTTGTTACTCTTTTCAGACTTCGAGAAGTTAAAATTACGAGAACATTCGATTTTACTACTCGACACCCAAGGGGTGAATATAATTCTTACATTTCCTGTGGTAGAAGTGGTGATAGTGGGTAAAAATACCAGTGCCTCCAAGATTATCCCTTTCCTCAGACAGGAAATATACGGGACAGATCAGAACCGAACCCAAGAACTGCCGGAACTATGTTTTGGCCGCTCCAAAACACTTCACCTACGCATTCAGAAAGCTGCGTAGACATACCTGTAGTTTTGTGAATATTGGAATTTGTCCACATTCATTGAATAATCTAGGAACAATGATAAGTCAGGGCTGCGGCTCCTGAAATCTGACGCCGTGTAGTTTGGAGAAAAACTGACTAAGTTTTGTATTCACTAACTTTAAGATTTTTTACTATCGCCCGATATTCTAAAACAAAATATATTTTATTTTGACACCTACATCTGCTCCCGTCCTCAAATGAGCAGTACATGTACAGTTGTCTGCGTAAGAAAGACCTAATCCTGAGGCTCCAATCGGCTCTTTCTATAGGATCGGTCCCTACCTGATTTTGTGGAAAATTCCTTCTCCCGATTTTGCTGAATTCTGTTGTAGAATATCGGAGATAAACAAAACCCCTGAAAATTATGATCGCAGACTGTAACACACCATCATCAGACAGAGTCCCTTTCAAAATTAGAAAACATAGTGTTAATACATAGACCTGTATACTGTAATCAGTCTCCAGGTACGCCACTCAACCGAGTTTATCACTGGACTGCTCTCTATACTCTTTTATCAACAAACTGGTCTTGGCATTATTGATTTCATTTGAAAGATGCGCTGTTTGCTTGGTTCTGTACATGCGTTAGCCCTGCTGCTGCGGCAGTACAAATGAATAGTTTGATTGCAAACCTTTTGCTCGTATGTCTCTCACTATTCCCGTATGAGTAGCCCTCTCCAAAACTATGATGATTTCCAGAATGCTTGCAGCTTTCAGTCTCTCCCTAGTTTGTAATAGTGAATAGAGAACCGTCAATATCATCATCACTGGCTGCAGGCAATATTGTTTGCATGATTCCCTGCATAGCGCTGAGTAGGCCTGTCAATAGTGTGCTAGTTTGCAAACTCCCAGGCAATGTGTGTCCTTAAAATCGCCACTACTGGTGCAGAAAGCCTCCATCTCCATGCAAGAGCAGTGAACTTCAGAACTATCTAGAAAATTACGCCACATCACGTGTCAGAACACAAAACCTCTATATCCCTGCTTAATTTGCTTTTAATGCCCTATACCTCTGCATGAGAAAATTTTGGTATTCTTTTAGCTTTCAGTGATGAATTTATAAAATCCATGATATGTATGAAATTTCTCCTAAATTTCCTTCCGAATTTATGTAGATGGAAACCAACGATAATTCTCTTGTAAGGTAAAGGTAAGCTATCCCTGTAACAAGCCGTGAAGGTCCATAGGTTTGTGAGACGTTGAGGCTCCCACATTTTCTAGGCAATTGACTCACAGATGACAGTGAGGTTGTTAGCCTTACGCGCCGGCCACCCTTTACTTCCAGAATATGCCTGGTACTCATTTCTATTAGAGGACTGGCTAAGTTGAAAAAAAATCCACCTCATCGAGACTCGAACTTACGACCTTCCGACTTGTAGCATAGTGCCTCAACCAACTACGCTACTGCGTGCCCCTGATAATTCGCTTGAGCCATGCAATTTTGTATTTTGCTCTAGGCGACTTGGATGTCATTATTTCCTGCATCCAGTAAGATATTGTTGCGAATATCTGCAAATTATCTTTCCTGGTATATCTGAATAGCTTACGTATTGATATCGGTGCCCTGCCCTGCCTCTCGTCTGCCACTTCATTAGACTATTTCCTTTGTTCCAGAACTATTTCATGTATGCAAGTCCTTTCGGGATTCATCAAATCTTCATGCGTCCCAAACGTTTTCGATTGAAATAAGTCTAATCCTTTCTAGTAGTATTTATATTGTTATTCGTAATCAGCTTTTGTATTGTACCATACCAAAACCGTGTGTAGAAAATCCTAATTTTAAAATGGAAATGCTGCAAGGTGCTCTTGCTTTGCGACGGATAATACCGACAGATGTTAGGATGTAATCGCCCTAAATCTGTAATCTCTGGATTAGTAGTTCTGACGGGTACTTACTGAAGATTTGTTTAATTGCCTATGGAGATATTTATGTGAGCTTAATTTCATATTAAAATGTGATCTCTTTCTCACAGCCTCACGCCTCCTTTAGAATCCCTTTTAGGACCCTCAGTTTGGGACCCACTGCAATAATTCATTTGTCAGTCCCGTCCCCAAGTAAAATATTGAACCATAGAACTCATTTTCTCTTCCTGCCCTGGGCTTCTTCTCTCCGGAGTGTGAATGTCCCCTCTAATCAGTCTCCTCCTTTTAGAAGACTCTCCGGGTACTGGTCGAGACAGGCGGTTCTTCGTACATTCATCCTTTTATCCTGTGCCTTGAATACAGCGTCACATGGTAGCGTAGTTGGTTGAGGCACTATGCTTCAAGCCGGAAGATGGCCGGTTCTATTCCCGATGAGGTCATTCTTTTTTTTTAATTGACCTGGTCTTTCCAGCCGCCCTATGACTCTGGGGTCAACTCAGCCTCTAACAGAATTCAGTACCAGGAAGCTTCCTGGGGGGTTAGGTGCAGTCGGCGCGTAAGGCTGACAAATTCACCGCCATTTTTGAGCATATTTTCTAGAAAATATGGGAGCCTCGATGTCTTACAATCATATGGGCTTCCACGGCCTGTTACTGGATAGCTTTTCATTTTACCCTGGACACCTCGTTGATGATTATTGCATGTTCAATCTTCAAGTTCCCAGTAATTCCAAATAATACATATCTGTAGGCATTGCCTGGAATCATGTTGTTACATTTAACATTCGCATAATTGCAAAGGCCATTAGCATCACTTCCACGAAGCATATCGGAAACAGCTGCGTACAACAGCAGTTCGCCTTATCATGCGTTTGTAGCTTTTCCCAAATTATTCATAAGGACAAAATATTATGAATGACCGTTAGGAAAACAAAAGAAAAAGAAAGACGCGGAACAATATGCATAATTTGAAAGGTGAAAGCAATCTGCCATATGTTTCTTCAGTACTCATCAACCCATAAGTTTCCCGTTTGAAATTTATGTAAGTACTATTAGTTGCTGGGGTGGGGGGAGGGGTGCATGTAGTAACGAACACGCAAGCTGTCGCGTGAACTATGCGTCTTGTGTGAACATCGTCTGTCATCTGGTGGGAACCATGTCTCCTTTCCCCAAACTTTCACGCTTCCCTGAGTTTCCGTTTGGCCAAACGGCTCTCCCTCGCCCCCTTCCACCCACTTCGCCTCGATTCGCCTCCTTGCACCCCTCACCCCACCTCATCAAACACGTTCCTTTTCTTTTAAAGACTAAGTAAAGTAGGGGTCAATTTCTTGCTCACTCATCACGAGGTAATCTTCCGCGTCTGTCCGCGTATATTGGCGGAAATACGAAGGCAAGTGACTCAGCGTCTTAAAGTAGCGCGGTGTGCTCACGGAGGTAACTTTCTGTTGGTGAGAGAGTCTGTTCTTTTGAGGCAAAGAAATTAGCAAGGGTCCTTGAAAAGTAGTCATTAATTTCGATTTGACACCGGTCGCTTCCAACCTGAAGTAGCACTCGTCAGATGGGGCACCCAGGTGGTGCGCACAGATGAAGTTTATCATAGTTTAATCCGTAATGGTGTAATGTATCGTGTTACGAGTTTAAATGTAAAGTATTTTTGTGCATACATACGTTTTAAATGGAAGAGATGTGTTTTCTATGTTGTCCGTGCCAGGAAGTTATAAGCGAGACGAGGTTAGGGAGTTTGTTCAACCCCGTCTTGAGGCGGGTTAGAATATCTCCACCGTACCCCTGCTAGTCGTAGGAGGTGACGAAAAGGAAACCCTTTGCCTGGTGGTATAACCGGACCACCCTGTTCCTGGGGATATAAATACGGAGACTTAGCCCTCCAGGTTGGGGGAGCCTCAAATCTGAGACAGTAAAATGTGGTCATGAGTCGCGCGGGACTTGGACATGAGAATGACTGTGCTGGCGAGGACCAGCAGAAATTGTAAATGACAGAACCACCTTCTCGTCAGAAAGGATGTCACATAAGAACTACGAACGCCAAGTGTTCAGTTGACAAAACATCTCTGGTCGTGATTCTCATGGGGCTTGGCGCCAAGACTGATTGGCAGGAAACCGCCAGTCGTGAAGTAACTCTGACGTACATACGTTTTAGGATCCGACGAAAATTTCTATATCTTGTATTCCGATAAACTTCGAAATTGATACTCTCAGTAAAATTATTCCCTTCGCTGAAACTGAGAGGCCCTTTTCCATACGTAGAACAACCTGATGTCATGCTCTGCTGATGTAAATAGCATCCGCCATTGACGTGCTCCATTTCAGAGTTCCGAAGGCACCATGAAAAGTAAAGCCGTCCCTGTGCTTAACCCATGAATCACTGCGCCATGAAGACGTGTGGTGTAATGGCTGTAGAGATCCACGTATTCTTAACCCCGACACTCTTTGGAAGACAATGGATGTATAGATCACGTATTCTTGACCTCAGCATTATTTGCAGGAGAGTGGTTAGTTACACGCTCCTGCTGCTTTACCCCCGAGGGAAGAGTCCCCAAATACTGCACCTTATGCTAATCTCCATTTGTCATCCTACTTCTTGGTAAAGCCTGTACCATCGACAGTAGGCAAACACTAAAAAGCAAATACCTTTGTGAATAAATTCAGCAGGCTCTTTTTGAGATGTTTGTTATGAAATCTAAAGGTTAAGCATGAATATATAAGATCTCGCCACTGATGGCTCTCTTGAGCCACATTAAGCTTGGATCCTCATTTCCGGTTTCTTGCAGATGCTCTTTTAAGCCTAGTTCCCTTATTTTGAAGAAAAATACGAGTAAGTGGAGGCGTGTGGCATCATCTTGATGTCTGTATACCATTCTGCGCCTATCCATCTGTGTTCCCCCCACCATTTTTTTAGGCTTATGGGATTACCTCACTGCCTGTATAATTCTTCGTTTACTGTTAGCCATCTCTTATCGAAGGAAATTAGGTGATTAATTGTTCTGGGAACTTGTTGTAATATTTTCCTTCCATCTAAATCTAGATTCTCTCAGTGGGTTCTTTCTTTCACGTTTTACCACCGAAATTTATTTCAAATTTGTCAACATTTCCATGTGAGCTGCCTTCTTGGTCAGTTTCATCTTCTTTCATTTGATAATGTGAAGGAGGGTACAAATTATGTAGTTCTCATTATGCATTATTTTCCAGCCTGCTTTTATACTTCCTCGCTCGTACGTCCAAATAATCTTCACAGTAACCTGTACTCAAACGTCCTCAGTCTCCGTGGTCTTTCATTAATATGACGAAAGCAACTGCTTGCCTGCATTGTTGCCTACCGAAAGCACGGTTATCTGAGACCCCAAAGAATATTTGCTATTGTGATATCACGCCTGAAAGCCGGAATAGTTCATTGTTAGGCAACGGTTCGGGAAAAGGTTCCCGCGGAAATGGACACGTATTCAACAATAGAAGAAACCGTTTCTAAGCAATTGATCGGTGTAGCGACACAATATTAGGGGTATTGCTGAAGCAGTCTCTTAAGATGGCAGTCGAAGATGATTGAGAAGAAATGGCAAGAAAAGAATTAAGCTCTAAAAAAAACTTTATTTGTGTTGTAGTTACATTATCCTTTGCCAGGATAAGACTAATGAAGACTGAGAAAATCTAGAGTGTGCTATTCATTTGAGAAGTGTGTAAATCAGCGATAGCGCTGAATTGCTTGCAGTTACGGGTTGTGTGTGTAAGGTGTCAATAAATCCAATCATCCAATCCAGAACCCCGTCTAATAAACACGCACCCCTAAATTGTAACACTGTTAGTGTGTCCGATTCTGGAACCTGCGGAGAGCTGCTACGTTCATTTACAAAGAGAAGTATTGCTTATTCTCCAATTGTCCTATGATGCTCCATGTCAGAAATTGAGATACAAGTCAATATCGTCTGTTATTATTATTATTATTATTATTATTATTATTATTATTATTATTATTATTACAGTACTCCAGATTTCCAGCTGTTAATTGCAGACGAACTTTTGACAAAGGGGAGAACAAATTATATTATTAACCGAATAATATGTGGCATAGAAATTACAGCCCCTTGTTTTTAGTGGCGTAATTTTATGTTCTTTTGTTTTACTCTGTCCAGACAAATTGCTTCGGCTTAGAAAGAAGTATTTGGTAATTAGTGCTGCACAACAAGGATTTATCACCGAGACCATAAAAAATCTATCCCCCTAACAGGTCGTGGAGGCCCATAGGTTTGCGAGACGTCGAGGCTCCTACATTTTCTCTAGACAGTCGGCTTACAGATGACGGTGAGGTTGTCAGCCTTACATGCCGGCATCCCTATACCACCAGGAAGATTCCTGGTATTGATTTCTCTTAGAGGCTGAGTCGAACTGAGGGTCATAATGCGGCTGGGAGGATTAGTTCAATTGAAAAATCGAATGACCTCACCGGGAATCGAACCTGCAGCCGTCCGGACAAAAACAATAATAATAATAATAATATATTTTTATATCATAATTAGGCGATCGAAGTTGATTTCGTTAGAGCGTAACAAGACCAAGTATGTACCAGCTGTATTTCCTCTTGTCATGCGTATTCATGTAAGCAATTCAAGACATAATTATTTTAGTTTTTTTAATATCTGTTCCTGTTTCTATACGTATGTGTTGTAGCTGAGATCCGGAATAGCTCAGTCCGTATAGCAACGTTCTACGTCCTGGGCGGTCAGAATTAGTTTCCCATCAGGAGTAAGTAATTATATCATCTCCACAACGTCCAGAACCAGCTCTGAGAGCAAAACAACCTCCTATCCAGTGGGTACCGCAGATTGTTTGCCCAGAAGTGAAGCAGCCATGGCCGTGAAGATGGTGGAGCCATGCCTCCACTTCCCCAGATGTTTTCATGGCGTGATGCCCACTTAAGCACAGCTTCAACTTTACCCTTTCGCGTTACAGCTGGAAAGATGTTAAACATATGTATAATTAATATAATAGTGGTGCTTAGTATAACGATCTGATGGGAGCGTAAGTACATTGAATACTCGTTGTCTAGAAAGGACCTTTTATTCACTTAGATGATGTATTTTGGAGGATTATCGCCGATGTTGAGCTGAGGGTGTGGCCCTGAGAGGAAGTGCATCAGGGGATTGCGCACGGTGCTCGAAATAAGCAAGTTACTTCGTGCAATGAAACATTGATCCATGCCAGTCAGTCAACGTACACAGAGAAAGAGAGCGAGAGAAGCTAGCACAGAGGTATGCAGGAAACAAGCTGTTTTTTTTTTTATAAACCAATAAGAGAGAAGGCGATGCGATTATGGACCAAACCGCATTCTGAATCCTTCCCCAGAGGTTCATTGCGATTCCAGTTGTGTGACGTAAGCTGAGCAGACTGTGAGGGAGAGCCGGCGGTAACGAAAATTTGTCATTTTTGTGCTGAGCTCAAGAGTGGTGTGTCTGTACCTCCATTCCCCATACGTCTTCATGGCGTGATGCTTAGTTAATTAATTACAGGCACTTTATATAAGTACGAAATAGCGGATGGTCGCTTTTCTCCTTTCCCCTCAACTCTTCCTCGATTCAGAGCAAACCTCACATCTTTGGGGCATAGGGCATACGCGAAACTCATTGTAGGGTTCCTTGGACGGGGGCTCAGCCAGTCGCATAAACGAAGAATAAACACAGACATCCATGTATTGAGTGGAATTCAAACTCATGATTCCAGCGTTCGGACGGGGGAAGACAGTTCATGCCTTAGACCGAGCGGCCACTGTGATTGGCTCAGTCTATGAGTAGGTCTACTTAAGTCATAAAGTAATTTTGGTAACTGCTTAATCACCGAATGCATTGAAAGGAGAGTGTAAATGCGTACAGTATACAGTTCACGGATGCGTCCGACAGGATGAACCGTAAATAAAATAACAAGCAATTTGTCGTAATTAAAACACGTTAAATTCAGAAGCAAGTTTTCACTGTTAGATGATGATATTTAAACTGGTGATAAGTCAGTACGATATAGAGCTACGGAATGAACGTGATCTTTATTTTCCAGCTAGGCAAACCCGTGCACTTCGTAATGTATCTGGAGAGTATGCCCACATTTCGTAACACAGTATCATAATCAGTTACTTTGTTAGAACTTCGTTCGATCCCGGGGCTGGTCAAGTGGAATTTGTGGTGGACAAAATGACGCTGGGGCGGGTTTTCTCCGAGTACTTCGGTTTCCCCTGCCAATCTTCTTTCCACCAAATTCTCCATCATCATAATCACCTGGGGCAGGTACAATAGGCCAATCAGTGGCCACCGTGCCGAGTGGACCCAGCTGGACTCCCCCCCACTAAGCGAAAATTGCTCGAGCCTCAGATGTTGAAGTTGGCTTGTGAAATGCCCAGGACACATGACAAGTATATTTGGCAGAAGGAAAATGAAGCATGGCGTTTGAGACCGAGTTCCTCGCTTTTTGTATCCACTGCGATGTACTCGTCTCAGCGATAGATCCGGCAATCTCTTTTCGTGTAATTAGTGACGGGTTGGTAATGAGATCTGAGCGGAGTGGGTACCCCTACCATCATTATCCCTCTCGCTTTTTAACCCCCACTCCAGGCGCAATCTCCTTCCAGCGTTGGTTTGGCTTGTGTTCCAGTCGCAACCGCTGTGTTTCTGCTTTGCCCTGGGCCACGGCTCTGCCTCACATGCCGTCACATCTTCCGTCTAACAACGTAAGATGCATAAACTGAGATTTTAGATGATTACTATCTTCTGGGAGGAGCCGGGATAGCTCAGTCGGTATAGCGACGGGCTGGACGACCGAGGAATCGATTCCCTACAGGGCTAAGAAACTTTCTGTTCACAGCGTCCATATCGGCTCTGGGGCCCACCAAGCTTTCTCTCCAGTGGCTACTGGGGATAGAACAGCGGATTCTTTTTTTGGGGCGGGGGGGGGGGGGTGTCCTCTCACCTTCACGTATTGCCAACTTTAAGAATGATGCAGCTGTACATCTGTCCCCCATACTTCTTCGTGGCTTGATGTTTAATTAATTAAACACAGAGATAATTATTGTTGCTATATTCTGCGATGTGACACCATGTAGTCTGGTACATCGCTATCAACATACCGAAAACACCTGTTCCTTCCATCTTCAAGGTGAAAGAAAAAATCTCGTGTGACTTGAAGATGTAGAGAGCAGGTTTCTCTATATGTCGGTTACTGTCTACCAGACTATACTGCGTCAAGTATCGGGGCATATAGCGACCTCTCCGAGGACGTCGCATAAGAATTTTGACCACCAAAGGCGTCAGATGCCGGTATCGGTAGCCGAGCGGTCTAAGGCATGTACTGTCTTCGCTCGCTCGGAAGCCGAGGTCGTGGGTTCGAATCCCACTCAGGGCATGGATGTTTGTGTGTGTTTTTCTGTGTTTGTCTACAGGTAGAGGCCGTGCGACGAGCTGATCACTCGCCCAAGGAGTCCTACCGAATATGTAAGATCTAGAAAAACCGAAATGAACGGAGTTCATGGAGGTAGGCCTAGGCTCACTGGGGCTGTAGTGCCAGGAAAAAAAAAAAAGGCTTCAGATGTGTGGGTGTCACTACGGTCAGTGTGAAGCTCATGGTCTCGAAGTACGTGACAGCGGGTGTCCCCGAAATACTGTTATCTACCTACCAGACTACACGTCTTAAAAACCCAAATAGCCGTAGTGAAGGAACAGGGTCACCTGTCAAGGCACGGGCAATAGGAAGCTTCATTCCATGTTTTGTGAGTCACCTGTGATGATTCTGAAGGACGACTGAATCCCCTTCAGTCCTCTCATTTTCATAACAGACGGATTTCATTGAACAATTGACTCTAGACAAATCCTAGGAAGGATTTAAACACTGTAACGGTTAACATACACTGTTCCGTGGTAGACATCATGCATAATTCATTCTGTATATCGCCAAACATGTACAAGTTTCAGAGATTACGTGTGAAACATAATGTCCCGTTTTCTTTACAAAGATGCTTGAAGACTCATATTGTAACTAGCATCTTTTGTTCAGTTCAACAGATGTAGCCGTGTTTCACCCCTTTCAGAATTAACAGAATAATAATATACAGCTCATTATTTTGAATACAGAATGTGGGCTTACACACAGGCCAGAACTTGTCTCAGGATTATGGAACTTATCTTCATGTTCTACTAATATTTCTAGTAGGGAGAGAGATCTGAATGAATGGAAGAGGTGGTGTAGAGAGTTTCCTAATTTCTGAGACTCTTAGAATATAAAAAATGGCGTGTATGGTCGATCGGTGTAATACGAGGAAGGCTACTGGCCGGTTGCATTTCTCGGCTTCCCACTAGAAGTTTGACTCTGTTACATTCAACCCCGTGGGTGCTGTGACAGACCCAACGAAAAAGTGGAAGAGGAAGGGGAAACCGAGGCTACACAGCCGTAGGGACAGTAGAGGTTTATTCTAACATTAAGATTTTGAAGAATGAAGTTCATGTCGATAATATTGTCACTATTTATGTGTGACTGTAGAAGGGGTTTGGATTGGCAACTGGATTTATTGACCAATTATACACACGACTCGGAACTACAAGTAATTATAGCGCCAATGCTAATCTCCACAATTCATAAATCACCACAGCACCAGCTAAGCCTTTTCCCAGCCTGCTCTGTCTTCACCAGCCATTCCCTGGCAATGGCTTCTAACAATGGAGATTCTTCAGCATCACGCGCTCACAGGGTCCCGTACATAACTCACTTTATCTCTCCAGTTATTTTCAAGATAACTCCTCGACACGGACCACGTAGAAACACCCGGTTTCCAACAGTACCTCCATTGTTGCGCATCGATTCTTTGCTGCGGGAACGTGTTTACCGAATCATTAACAAGATACGGCTCTGGTATATTCACTTATCTCGCAGTCATCACATAGTAACGGCTGTAAACGCTGAAATATTTAAAAAAGCATCAACTTTTATGCTACTGAAACAAGTTATTGCGTCTCAGTGCGCATCTGTTAATTATGTTTAGGGAAGTAATTCGTAGGAAACAATGTGAAGGAAAATGGTCGAGTTGTAGCAGCTCTTCAGAGCATGAAGTTAGAGACAACAGGTTTATCCGCCACGGTGGCACACCCCTACCAAACTGCAAGGTGTCACGTCCCAGAAGACCCGTAATCTTGCCCCATCCTCGCAATATATGGTGAAGATGATGGCGGGTGATCACCAGTCAATCTGACACTGTGACGCTGCGTGTAGCGTTTTGCTCCAATACGTATTTCAGGCGATACATTCACGCAATAATATTTTCTTGTGTGATTATGGAAATATCCTAAACATTTATGGATGTTTTTAGCCTACTTTCCTTATTTTGAAGCAATAAATGTAGGAGTATCAGCTCACCTTTCTGTCTCTCTCTCTCTTTGTGTTCCCCCTGTCAACTTTTGAATGACTGAATGAATATTTACGAAACTTGGTATTTATATCATTGCACCTGAGCCTATCTGAAAGGCGTACTCCATAAGTTCCATCAGTCTGTATTTCTGTATGTGTATCCCCCTGCAGTTGCTAATCAACGGCCTCTAAATACGTAACCGCGGCAACGAATACAGACAACAACAAGAGAATTGTTGGACGCGTTGTTTGCAATGTTGTTCGTGCCGTATCGAAGGAAAGTAGGCGATTGGTTCTTCCCAGAACTTCTTCTATATTTAAAATGTTCTCAGTAGCTGGGATATGGTATTACCTCAATCTTCACTATCGAATAGTGATTACTTTACTATCTTCAAGATAGAGGGAACAAGTTCCTCCGAAACGTTGTTAATTTCGTGCCAGTTTCCACGGCGTTACAACCCAAAACATATTATTCTTCGATGAGAACATTATCGCCTGGAGTTAACGCTGAAGGTAGAAAAATAGCGTTGATACTTCTGTAGAAGTTCTTGATACTTCTGTTCAAGAAATAAAAGGTAAAGTTATCCCCGTAACAGGTTATGGAGGCCCATGGTGTTGTGAGACATCGAGGCTCCCATAATTTCTATGGAATTGGCTCACAAATGGCGGTGAGGTTGTCAGTCTTACGCGCCGGCCACACGTTACCCCCTAGGAAGATTCCTGGTACTCACTTCTGTTAAGAGGCTGAGTCGGTCTCAGGTCCATAGTGAGGCTGGAAGGATTAGGTCAATTGAAAAATCCAATGATTTAATCGAAAATCGAATTCGCGATCTTCCGACTTGTAGTATAGTGCCTCAAACTAACTAAGCCAGCGTGTGCCCCCCCCCCGAAAATGTTTCAGAAATACGATTAGATATTTGGATTTCTGGCTTGTTTCAGGATGGCTACACCTGATGTATTTTATCGACGTGTTAAGCAGCTCTGTAGCAAACACATTAGTAAGGGCCTTGTGATTTTTGCATAAGTTATTAGCATTAACCTTTAGGACGGCAAGACCAATGCATTAAAGAAGTAATTTATAAAATCCAAGAGACTTTCCTGTTCGGTCTTGAAAATTTAGGACTATTTAAGTCCTGGACTTCTTCCTTGTGAATTGCTTTAATTCAGTTCAGTTGAAAAGCTTAAACACCATTTGCATTGCCTTTTGGTTTATTGACACAATGAAGTAATAATTACACGTCACTCAAGGATCTCTAAAAGGTGTCTAAAGAGGCTTTTAAATCGGTTCTGATGGCTACTATAGAAAAGTTTTCTGAATTTCCATGCTTGCCAACCCAAGCCATGTTTATGTCTCCACACCAGAATGGAAGACAGAATTATAATATAAATATCTCTCCATACCACAAAATCATAATCATGTTGTATATAGTTATGGCTACACGGTGCGCCGGTAGATCGCTGCACGCTCTGTTTGAGAGTACTGCTATTACCGCCGGTAGATGGATCTTCAACCGTAGTCTCTCTGTTATCAGTTGTCGTCATTTTCATGAAAATATTTATTTAGCAGAACTTTTTAAAATCAGTATCTTATATTCTGTCAATATCGAATGCTAAATATGATTAGAATGATCAAGTAAAGGAGGATGAGATGGGCAGCGCACGTAGCACAAATTGGGGTGAAGAGGAACGCATATAGGACATTGATGTGAAAACCTAAGGAATAGGAACCACTAGGAAGACCAAGACATAGGTGGGTGAATAATACTAAAATGGATATTAGAGAGATAGAATAAGATGGTACGACTGGATTGATCTGGCTCAGGATAAGGACAAGTAGAAGGCTCTTGTGAACACGGTAATGAACCTTCGGGTTACATAAAATGCTGGGAAGTTCTTAAGTAGCCAAGCAAGTGATGGCTTCTCAAGAAGGACTCAACTCCATGAAGTTAGTTAGTTAGAGAGTTGTTTAGTTGTATGATTAGTAAATCTATGAAGAATGTAGGAACGGTGAAATATTTGTGAATCATAATGGACCAAAGAAACCTCCATATTAAGAATGCTGAACGGATTTTAGGGCTAGTCTGAAGAGTATGATACAGTAGCATGTAGGTCCTTCACTGAGTAATGACTTTGTAAAGAACACCCTCTACTAGGCAACAGATTCCTAACACGCACGAGTGGACTAACTGGGAAGAGATGTTCTCTGCACCGTCCCTGCGACAGCTGCTGGAAGAGGTGTTTTCTATGCGGTCCGTGCCGATATTTTATGAGCAGGAAGATTCTAGAATTTACCCGTTACCCGTGTGGAGGCGGGGTCGAATACCTCCATCGTCACCCTGCGAGTAGTAGGAGGAGACGAAAAGGGAAGTCTCAGATCTAAGACAGTAAAATATGGTTGCGAGTACCAAGAGACTCGGACCCGAGAAAGACTGCACTGGCAAGGGCCAGCAGCATACATAATAGACAGACCCGTCCTCTCGTCAGAGAGGGCTCCCCATGAAAACAAGACCGTAACTGTTAAACAGCAATAAATATCTGGTCATGAGCCCCAAATGCGGCTCGACACCAAGACTTACTGACTGACCGTCAGTTGCATTGTGACTTTGATTTTGACTTTGGTTAGTTAGCTGAGAGACAGTCGCCGGCCAGTAAGGGCGTGGACACGGAAGCTGAGGAAACTGAAGAAACTACGGCGTTGGAAGCCGTTACCAGACAATGACTGATAAAGACACAGCGGGCTGAGAAGTGTTAATGCGTTCTATAGTGAATCGTAGAATGTGTGCATTAGAGACAGCTCTATAGTTACTTGTAGTTACGATCTGTAAGTAACCAATAAATCCAAATATCAATCCAAACTCCGTATATAGTCACTTTGTACACGTGACAACACGTGACAGTACATACGTAGGTGTAAATTTGAAGATCAAGCGAGGTAAAGAAGGAAGAATTTACCAACACGAAAGAAATTCGATGATGTAGAATGTCAGATGAAATGTCAATTGGCTCACAGATGGCGGTGAGGTTGTCAGCGTTACACACCGGCCGCCCTTTACCGCCCAGGAAGTTTCCTGGTACTCATTTCTATTAGATGCTGAGTCGACACCAGGGCCATAGTGCGGCTGGAAGGATTAGGTCAATTGACAAAAAAAATCAGTGACCGCATCGGGAATTGAGCCCGCGATCTATCGGCTTGTAGTATAGTGCCTCAACCAACTACGCTTACCGCATGAATGGTAGGAATTGAAGAATAAACTTCATTTTGAAGAAGTAAAAACCGAGATAAATGAATCATTTAATGATCAGGCCAATGGCTGGACGATCGAAACACCGTACAGGTACAATAGCCCCACATAACTTCCAGATCGGTTCTGGGCCCTACCCAGGCTTCTGTTCATTGGATACCGGTGGATCTTTCCTCGGGGGTAAAGCGGTCTGTGCATTCGCTCTAACTATCTCCGAAATCTGAGGACACATGGAGCTATAGCGCCATTCCCCCATACTTGTTCCTATTTTGGTGCTTAATTAAGCACAAAAAATATGAGAATGAGGACTTTATTCAGTTGTGCCTAGGTGCATTCCAGTTTCAGGCTGTTGTGAACACGGCAGTGAACGTTTAGTGCTCTATAAACGTTCGAGGATGAGTCAACACTCTTAGTTTCTCAAGAAGGATTGTGCGTATGTGGTTAGTTATTTAGATAAGTGGAGTGTGCGCCGGTTGTTCCGTTGCGTGTTGTGGCTGGCTGCTCCGTGCGAACAATTGGGTACACGCGGGAATTGTTCCCCGGGCCTCGTGCCCACCGTGGACCTGAGACACCGCAGCTGCGAGATCAGATGCGCGTCGTCTAATCGCCATCTGATCCCTGTGAATGGTCAGGCAGCAGCCACAATCTTGTTTTTCTTACTTGACCGCTAGCCAGTCAGCCCCCTGCAGCTGTTGGGCTTGAGCTGCTTTTTCAGTCAACAGTGACGTAACTCCACAGTGTGGCATTTATCTTTACTATCGTCCACATCCTCACAATGAGGGAACTGCACGAGCCGAGATTGTTTGAGAATAGTGCCCTGAGGAGAATATTTGGACATAAAGGTAAAGTTGTCCTTGTACTTAACTAATTAAGCACCACGCTAGGAAGACGTATGGGTGAGAGGATATATAGCTCCACAGTCTTGACCTCGGCTCTAGAGGGAAGTGGGTGGCCTGCTTCACGTCGCAGAAGCTTTACACCTGGTACCCACTGGATAAGAGGCTGGGTGGGCCCCAGAGCCGGTCTGGACGCTGTAGAAAATATTTTCTTGACTGTGTTAGGGATCCGACCTGGGCCGTCCAGCCAGTAGCTGTCGCTATACCGCCTGTGCTATCACGGCTCCAATTTTGAACATAAGAGAGATATAATGTTACGAGGCTGGAGTAAGTTACATAAAGAAGTAGTCCTCACCAGATACTTTTATAATTATCAGGAGAAGCAGAATGAGATGGGCAGTGCATATAGCACAAGAGAAATTTTTGTTAAGTTTTCGTAGGAAACCTGAAGGAAGGAAACCACTAGGAATAACTAGATTTAGATCATCATCATCAGTAATCTGTCAAGACGACAGGTCCACAGTCTCTTCCAAAACAATTCCTCCACTTAATGCGATCTAGAGCTTTCTCCTTCAAATGACACTATCCTCTTCTGTCCCCAAGGTCATCCAGCATCTTCTTACATCTTCTTCCTCGTCTTCTTGTCACTTCTATCCGCCCCTCTATCTTTCCTTCGATAACTTCTTTTAGAAGGCAGTTTCTGCGTAAAACATGACCGATCCAATTAGCCTTCCGTTTTCTTATTTCGTGTAGGATATTCCTCTGCTCACTGACTCTAATTAACACTTCTTCATTTCTCACATAATCGGTCCAACTGATCTTCTCCATCCTTCTCCAACACCACATTTCAAAACTTTCCAGATGTTTCTGATCTACCGCCCTAAGTGTCCATGTTTCAGCCCCATACAGAGCTATGCTCCAAATGTAGCATTTCACTAGTNAGTATGGTGTTCAGACTGATTCAGATCACTCCGGATAAGGACCTATGGAAGGCCATTGTGAACACGGTACTGAACTTTCGGGTTTCATGAAATGCGGAGAATCTCTTCCATAACTTAATTACCCGATGCTTCTCAAGACGGACTCAGCTTCATGGAGTTAACTGGTTATCTCGGCTATTATCAGGGCGGTATGTAAAGGCGATGTCCTGCACTTGACGTGTGAGCTTCTGGAAAATGGGCACTCAAGATGTATTACGCAAATACTTTCCTTATTGCTGCGTTTTATTTCTAGATCTCTGAGACGGAAATTGGGTTCTGACATAGTATAGACGGGCAGCGTGGGTACCAACGTTTCGGAAGAATTGCAGGCTACATCTTCAGAGTGTGCACTAAACTGTGTGTTACTCCGAAACGTTGGCACTCACATACCCGTCTACACGGGGCCATAAGCTGGAAGACTTAAGTATGATTCTGAAGCACAGTGAAAACTTCAAATTTAATATTAATTTAGTGTCGTAATCTGAAGATGTATTTCGGATTTGAGGTTATCACAGCGGTGTTCGCTAGCATTTAAATCCTCTGGGTTACAAAGCCGTGTAGTCGCTTGAAAGTCATCAGGCGGTGAAGCCTGTTGCCTGCTTCATTCTGGTTTCTTACTTGTCTTTTATGCTTCAGCCATGAAGATGATGGCGACATATTCCTCCGAAACGTCGGTTGAATTTCATTGGACTAGAAATCGGAACTCTTCATGCCACTCTTGCGTGTAATGACTGTTACTGAGGGTCACGGCTTTCTTGTATCGCAGGGTGGCTGCAAGAACAGTGGGGTGTCAACGCGTCTAGTGCAACCCTTCTCCTCTACTTGTTTGCTTATAATTTCGTCCAGTTCTTTGACCCTTTGAAAAGATACACAACCCTTCCTTGTGCTGCTTTACCTCCTGCTTCTGTTTACTTCGTTTCATCCAGGTATCTGGACAGTTCTTTGGCATCCATAGGCAATCCATCTGCTGTTGTCCTCCCTCTATGCAGTAAGTTCTTTGACCTCAGCGTCCACATTTACCAATTTGTGTTTTCCACGTCAAGGTGTTCGTAGGAGCAACACATATTAAATTATAAAGGGTCCTAACGCACAGTGACTGGGCTTTTGGACTTTTTCCATCATCCGGTATTCTAGAAAAGAGAAAATACGACGTTTCGGAAACTGGATCTGTTTCCATCCTCAGATAATAATGGAAGACAACTACACTCTTCGGTCTCTTAGAAGGAGCTAACCTCTGTCACTGGTGTCTCATCCACTCACCTGAGGATGGAAACAGATCCAGTTTCCGAAACGTCGTGTTTTCTATTTTCCAGAATACCAAACTATGGAAAAAGTCCAAAAACCCAAAAATTCTATATGAACAAATATAACATTGGTCTGCGTCGCCTGTTAATATTACCAGAGAAATGTCTGTCCAAGCTTAAGTGTGTATTATGACAGATTGTCCTCATTTCCTGGTGACAGCTGATACTGAAGAAGAGTGTAATGCGTTTTTACTCTTCAGTGATAATCCGTTTTAATCTTAGGAAAATCTACCTTTCTCGGTCTCTAAGCAGCCAAGTGCATGGTCAGAACGAGAATCTTATAAGGTGCTGCGTGGTCAGGATTACACTTCTGTTGGTGGGGGGGGGCATATACGAGATGAGTGTAGAATAGTGGTGGAATAGTGATTATCAGGGAAAAGTCGAAGAAATTAAGAAAACAACCTATTACAATGCCATTTTTATCCACCATTAACTTGTTTCTGCAGGTCTGAATTTACTTAAGATAAAATTAAGTGGTCTTGTAGGATGCAATGATTTATTTCTTGTAAGATTTGAGGCTTTCACGGCGGTGACTATGAAGAAAGCAGTCTTCTGGGATTGGCACCGTGTATATGTGGTGTTAACCGACGTTTCNCGGTGCCAAATCCCAGAAGACTGCTTTCTTCGATTTATTTCTTGGTAGGTGATACCTCCGTGACAACCTCAAGTCCAACTTAATTCCGACAACTTCGAGAGCCATATAAACACGATTGTTGGATTTTGAGGTTTTCACAGCCGTGCTATGAAGAGATATAACGCCATGGAGTCCCTTGAAAATTAACCGACGTTTCGGAGGAATGTGCCCCCTTAATTTTCAGCGTCAAAGAATAAGTCAAGTAAGAAACCATCGTGAAACACGTAACAAGCTGTACTGAATATGGAGTCGATATGTACATCCGAAAAGTGGGCTGACTTTCAACGGGCTACGCAGCCTTATATCCAGAAGACAGAATTCTTCAAATAATGTTGTTTTTTTTTATATTTGAGGTAGTGTACAGATTGCAGTATTCTGTCTTGTGACAACATACAGTTTTGTATGCGGGTACTAAGATTTCGGAGGAATATGCTGCCTTCATCTTCAGGAAACAAACATGTAGTTTGAGTTAACCAGTTGGACTATAAGAGGTTGCTTCAAAGATGGTCATCACCCCTACCCACGGAGATTTCCAACAGCTGTTGAACTCGAACAGTGCATAATATTTTCTGAAGTACACGTACATTGCCATGTTTTCGTCTGTCACAAACTTTCCATCGTCTTTAAGCTTACATCCACCCTGCACTTTAATTCTTCGAGCTTTAACATACGGTTTATGTTACTATTTTCTGAGATCCCGCTAAGTATATTGAATGGGCCCGCATACTGTGTAAGTAGCCGCCATTTTTATGTTCCTCCTCCGTGTTTTACTGTTTGTGACCACCTGCCCTTTTTCTTACAGACGCACTTCAGTCCCTCACAATTACCACGCCTCCTCCTTGCTGCTACAATTATTGGTAGCCACTCTTGTAACTAATGGTTTCCGGAAATCTCTCAAATATGTGAATTGGCTAGAGCCTTGTCCTTGTGGTATACAGACGTCAACTATTGTCCTACACATGTCTTTTAAGCTTAGGTATTTCTGCAAACAGATAAACGACAGTAGTCTTTCTTCTGCTGGCTCTTTTTCTTTATAATTTAGGGTCGGTTCTTGCCCGAAGAGCACACAAGACACCCGATACAGATGTTACACAATTCCTGTACAGACCGCCTCCATAAAGCCAACGTATTGACAAGCGCTAGGCCTAATTGTAGTGCTTTGACTTTCTTCAAGTGGCGTGACTTTCTTTGTACGTAATAGGCTATTAATTTATCTTGAGCACAGGCAGTTTTTCATCGGCTTAGTAACAAGAGGCCGCCACTGAATGGTTTTGTCTGCGGAAGTAAGGCATGAGAAAAGACCTAAGAAGAATATTTTCTGCTAAACCTACATAAATGTTTCTACTTAAAACCTTACTTCTACATTCTGACAAATGGGTTTTATTGTGCGGGTCGTTGTTCGTGAATCGGCTGTCGGTTATTTGTATTATGTGTATGTGGGCTATATTCTGCCTCAATCTTTACGGTAATAATGATTAAAGTGTATAAGTGTATAAGTGAATATTCGTGATACCCTTTTCTGTTAGAGGCTGAGTCGATCCCAGGGCCATAGTGCGGCTGGAAGAATAAATAAATTGAAAAATCCAGTGACCTCATCGGGAATCGAACCCGCGACCTTCCGGCTTGTAGCATAGTGCTTCAACCAACTACGCTACGGCGTGCCCCGGTGTGAATGGTAGTACGATATTAAAATGGATCTTAAATGTAGTGGGAGGATCTGGATTTTATTCATTTTGTTTCGGATGGGAAACAGCGATGGATCTTGTGAACACGGTAATGAACTTCATAGAATATTGGAACCGTTTGGACGTAGGTCTGTTAATTGAAGTTAGTCAATGCAGTACCGTAAGGTCATGGTCTTTTGATTTGCAGTCAGATACTGGCATCTCGGAGGGATATGTTACCTCCTGAATCATGAAGATGGAAGCAAAATGTGCCTCCGAAACGTCGGTATTCGACCATAGAGCTGTACAGTGTCATAACTTAGAAGACCGTAACCTTAATCACCGCCATGGAAACCTCAAAACAAACAGGATATATGTACTTTGCTGCCTTTGCGCGCTAGGTTGTGTGAGTCTTGTTTACAAAGGTCTCCAGCATCTTTACACATCGGTCCCGAGATGGGACATCCTGAGAGAGGTTCATTGTGGTTCTCCACACTCTCTGTACAGGAAAATGCGTGGATAGTGCCTCAAATTACGTCATGGTCGATTTCTTTTTCATCGTATTCGATTCATTATAGTAATCACACAATTCTGCGTTATATTTTGTTGAGCTGAGACAATATCGTTAAGTGAGAACCAAATAAGCGAATAAATAGTAAGCATTATTTCTATTGACATCCAAAGGGATATGATTATGGTGTATTGTACTTGGGACTGTTGAATTTCTGAGCTTGTATATCTATTTATGGCTTTATAGCCCTCTGTTGTACCTCAGCAGCTACACACAGTCGGTAGGACTCCTTGGACGGGGGTTCAGCCATTCGCAAGGTTGCTACCCAATACAAACACAGAATAAACGCACACAGACATCCATGTTGAGAGTGGGATTCGAAACTACGATCCCAGTGTTCGAGCGGTCGAAAAAGTTTCATGCCATGTCTATTGTCTAATATGCTGAAAGGACACGTTTTTTTTGTGTGTTTGAAGAATATATGAATTTAACTAACTGCATGGAGATGAGCCCTTCTTGAGAAGCCGCTGGTAGAATTTCTAGCTGCTAAGCGTGTAGGTGTGTTTGTCTTGGAATGCAATTGAGACAATGAGAACAAAACAAAGAAGGAAGGAACTTCACTCACGCATGAAGGCGCATTTCCTCTGACACACGCAGTGTACTACATACC
This sequence comes from Cryptotermes secundus, assembly GCF_002891405.2. Classification (NCBI taxonomy): domain Eukaryota; kingdom Metazoa; phylum Arthropoda; class Insecta; order Blattodea; family Kalotermitidae; genus Cryptotermes; species Cryptotermes secundus. Next base: position 773,923 of record NW_019727101.1, read on the forward strand.
TGAGGAAGGCATTACCTCACAATGAATGGTGACGTAAGAAGCGAAAGGAAGCACAGCGACCTTGCGATAAGAATCCGACGAGAGAGCCACCTTGAGTCACTACAAACACACCTTAGAAGGGGAACAGCTGTCTTATGACGTAAGATCGTGGCACATGCTCGCTGACGTCCTAGATGCAGCTTGTAAGTTGTATGAAGACTTTCCCCCTTTTTGGTTTTCTTTGTTGTCATTAAGGGCAAGTGGAGAAGGGGAAGATATGTAAGCAGAATATTGACTATTGAGCCTGGTCGGGGCCCGGTGTGCCTCTGCGTCACAATAAGAAGTGGAAGGGTGGGATGGGGGGGGGGCGAGTTTTTTAAAGAACGAAACGAGGGACGCTTGAGACCTGAGCGCGTGCAGGGCACGCGTCACTCTTAGAAAACTGGCTTGGCTTGGCTTGGCGTGGCTTGGCCCGGCTTAGTTTCTGCCACCCATCCTCCCGACATCTCGCCCTGTCTGTCATTTTCTCGGGACAGAAGCAGAAAGCGTCATATATAAAAAAAAAGAATTCCCCTCCGCGTATAACAAAGCCGGTAGGAGCAGCTGATACATGTTTCACCCCACCTTTGCGTCTCTTATTCTAGTGTCTCACCCTCTTACTCCTCAGCCCCTTGGGGGGATCTACGATGACGTAAGAGTGGTTGGTGCCAGCTGACTTGCTTTGCACCCAGAAGCCCACATAGCCCAATGTGGCACGCACAATGGGGGCTTTCTCCGAGACTTGGATCCACGTCATCATCGCGTACTACGTACAACTGCATGCAGACAGCTGGTCTCTCTCTTAAAGTTCGTAGCTCCTCTACCCCATCTTCGATATCACCCTCTTCCATTCATCCACCCATCTCAACATCAGTCACACATTACCAAAACCACCCCAAAAACCTTTAACGACCCCTTGTGTATTGGGAGATATAAGAAAATATAGCCACCGGGTAAATAGAACCCCCCTTTCATGTGGCCTACATTAAATCTCCGTTGTGACGTCACAGTTAGCCTTATGTGATCAAAATTCTATCTATACTGATCTTGAGCCAAGCTGTATTGTTGAACAAAAGGGACGCCATCTTGAACGAAATGGGTTACGAGGGTGAGTATGAAAAAGAGAAGACCCCCTTAGACAAGTCACGTGCCCCATTACCATATGTAAGCAAGTTCAGAGGGTGCTGCTACACACCCCAGAAGAATGAGGGGAGGGGGTGATTTTGGCGTGGGACACACAAAAGTAACATCACCCCTCACATGACGAACATGGACAAGCATTTGGCAATGCTCGTAAAGGGAAGGAGGCCGCCCTAAGAACCGAGTTCTTGTTGCGTCATCATGAATCATTCTGTCGGATTATCAGATTGCTTCTCAAAGCAACCGACAGGAGGGTCATCTAACCCGCGAGCCCCTTCCTTGGGGTGGTGCTGGCGTGTGCCCCAATCTCCTGTTTCAATAATTAAATACGCAGTACCATGTGTCCGTCAACGCATCTGCAGGTTGCATTGCCATTAATGTAATGTTGTGTTCATCCAGCGGGCATAATGCTTCCTTGTGTCTCCAGAGACTGCAAAAATATCCGTTTCTTCCCGCAGAAACCAAGTTCTAACAATTCGTATTTACTACAGTCATGTGTTCATTCATTCATCAGTGGCCCTACAGCCCTCTTTTGGGCCCTGGCCACTTCTTCAGTGTCGTAATCTTTTTTACACTGTCGGCAGGACTCCTTGGGCGAATGATCAGCCCGTCACGCAGGATGAACGCACATATAGACATCCATGCTTCGAGTGTGACTCGAACCCACGATCCTAGTGTTCAAGCGAGCGAAGACAGGTCATGCTTACACCGCGTACATGCCAGTTGTGATTTCCGGATGCGAAGCGTGGTCTCTCCCATAAGACGACGAAGTAAACTGGATTTGAGGTTCTCACAGCGGGAAGTGTTCTGATGTCACTGTCGTCAAGAATGTGACATCCTGTACTCCTGTTCAACAGAACTTTGTCGCCCTCTTCATGTTGGCTACTTCCTTGGCTTACTTTTCGGCCTTGAGGATGGAGGCAGTACGTACCTCCGAAATGTCTGTGAACTTTACAGGATTACACGGCATCACATCCCCGAGAATATTAGCCTATACAATAAAATCATATGAATTGCGTGAAAGATGACAGATTTGAAGACGATGTTTGGGTCAGTAAGTATACGGTGGGTTTTGGAGAATCTGAAGTGGTTAGAAACTGGTTTTTGTAAAGCCTGTTTTCCTTAGTGTGAATAGAATGACAGCGCGATCTCCATACTGTGTGTGTGTATCCCCCCATTAACATATGAATGCCTGAACGAGGCTTGATGAAGCTTTGTATGTGTATCACGGCACCTGAGCCCATCTCAACGGAAGGAGGTGAGGTAAAAATGGTAAAGCTATTCCACATTTTCTAGACAATCGACTCACATATGGCGATGGGGTCAGCTTTACCCTATCGGCCGCCCTTTACCTTCAGGAAGATTCCTGGTACTCATTTCAGTTAGAGGTTGAGTCGATCTCATGGCCACAGTGCGGGTGGATGGACTTGGTCAATTGAAAAAATCCAATGACCGCATCGGGAATTGAGTCCGTAATCTATCGGCTTATATCACAGTGCGTCAACCAACTACGCTACCGCGTGACCTTCCCATCTCAACGGAGTACTTCATACATATCCCCCATCAGAGTATGTGTCTGCATATGCATCGCGTAATGTTGACAGGCAACGGCTCAGTAAAACGATACGGCGGCAAGTAATATGCAAGAATTGAAGAATTGGCGAGTGTCGGATCAAACAAAATAAGCGATTAGTTCTTTCGAGAACTTCTTGTTTTTTGTGAACTAGCAGCAAAATTTTTGCTTTAAAAAAAAAGAAATTTCGTTACCATTCAAATCGACTGTCAGCTACTCAGGAGGAATTCTACTGCATGTGGGTAGTCTTAAACCAGATCCACCAGCCATTACTGATCTATGTAAAACCACGTAAAACCATATCCGGATTAGCTGACGTTTTGAATTTCCCAAATATCGTGCAAAGCAATCGCGCGTTAACAATTAATTTATATAAAAGTTACGTTTCCATGTTTAGAGCGAGAAAACAATTAATTGTTAGTATAGATAAGATGAAAGACAATTATGGGATCGAACTCACACCCTTCGTCAACAGAGCGCGAATGCTGCGTCCGGAGACGTGACGTATGGGTTCTGCAGCCCAGCGATGCATATCACCGGAACTCCTCTTTGTACGCAGTCACTTCCTGCTGTAGGCAGGTGACGGCAGTAGCAAAGAATTGACATGTGCAACATAAAGAAAGGCCCTCGACAATGGAATCCTCATTGTCTTATGTGTCAGTACAGAAACTGCGGGGTCCACAGTCATATATATATTGTCACGTGATCGAGTGATTATAGACGGGGTTTGGATTGGTAATTGGATTTATCGAACTCTTACAGAACGTAACTACAAATAAATACACGTATAACATTAACGCTAATTCACTCAGTCTGCTATATCTTCACCGGTTGTCGCCTGGTAACGGCTTCCAACGCCGTTAGCTTCCTCATCTTTCGTGTTCAGGTCGTTACTGTACGACTGTGTCTCACAGTTAAACTCTAGACTTAATCTGCTTATAACACCTCAGCACGGACAGCACAAAAAATCTTTCAACAAATCTATTGTTACAATACATAGGTATCACACTGACTGTGCAAAGAACACCGCTTCCCAGTTAATTGTTCCGTGTTACGAATCCGTTGCCTAGCAACGAGTGTGCTTTCAGAGCCGTTCATTAGCAACAGCTGTCTGTGCTGGCTCCACAGTTCTTGCCTTCAGTAATTATATCACAATATATTCCAATATTACGCAAAAATAAAATCTAATTATGTATTTATTAAGACTCAAGTAGCTGCTGAATTTCTTCATGAAATTAATGAATTGCATTAGGATCGCCCTGAATAGAGGAATTGATCTGGGGTCGACTCAGCCTTTAGCAGAAATCAGTACAAGGAGTCTTCCTAGTGGTAAAGTGCGGCCGGCCGGCCGGCGAGTAAGGCTGAAAACTTCGCCGCCATCTGTGAGACGATTGTCTGGAAAATGTGGGAGCCTCGAGTCTCACAACCCTATGGTCCTTCACGGCCTGTTACAGGTATAGCTTAGCTGGTAGGATTATTGGTGCATAATGAATTGGAAAGGATGTAAAAGGAATAGGTCGTGGCCTGACCTAAGATACTGTCCCCTTATTGTGAATCTGGATAACCGTACTCCGGGTCGACACTTGAAACAGGAAGCTGAACATCACTCAATCGATTACGAAACAAACTCGTGTGGTCGTTACAGTCTAGGTTCGATTGCCAGGCTTTCTTTACGGAAATATACCTTACTGATAAGGAAGAAATAACAGTAATTGTCTGTAGGCTGTTTCTGTAACTGCTGCATCAGTCATCGGGCCTACATGAAGCAAGCAATTTCATCTCTAGAACCTATTGTGGTTTAATTTAATATGTAAATATGTCGAAGGCGGTAAGGCTGCCTAATAGCCTGTAGTTATAGTACAATTCTTATATTACATTATAGGATCCTGCAATGCGGTTGGCGTTCCGCAAGACAAGCAGTCGGAGGCGTCCTCAAGGTGATTATGTAGCGATTGTTTTTTCCTTGGCACTACAGCCCCAGTGGGCCTAGGCCTACCTCCATGAACTTCTCCGTTCACTTCGGTTTTTCTAGATCTTACACATTCGGTAGGACACAAACACAGAAAAACGCACACAGACAAACTAAACATCCATGCCCTCAGTGGGATTCGAACCCACGATCCCGGTTTCCAAGCGAGGGAAGACAGTACATGCCTTATGTAGCGATTGGAGATACAAAATACTGTGAAACATACATTTAAAGCTTCTTGGGTGACGGTCTGTTCAGACACTAAACTCAGTGACGTGTTAGAAATGGGGTAAATTTAAAATCCTTTGCTTAACTAATTAAGCACTATGCCATTAAGGCGTAAGGGGGAATGAATATATAGATCCAAGTTTTTCTGACGTCGGAACTAATTGGAGGTGAGTGGTCAGCTTCATGCCCCGGCCGCCTTACCCCCGGGGGAAGTAACCCAGTTACCAATTGGAAAGAAGGAGGCTGGCTGAGCCCCAAAATCAGTCTGAATAAAGTAAAGAACAGATAATTCTTTGCCCTACCGAGACTCGAAATCCGACATCTCTATTGGCCAGCCAGTAGCCAGTCACTATAGTGACTGGGCTATCACGTTTACTGAATTATTTTAATATTGATATTACTGTCTTGGAATCATGGAAATTGAAAGTTGTATGAGAGGAGTGGTTAAATTGAGGTCCTACTTAGTTGTATTCTTATGTATTACCTGATAATTACAGTTTAAGGCGTGTATGTTCTTGGACAGCTTAATCACTGGAGTCGTAGGTTCGTATCCAGCTGCAGACCTTACCGTCTCCGTTCTTATATCGGTAGATAACTTACGGTGGGCCTATCCCTCATGAGAATCTAAAATATTCCATTTCTTCAGAGTTAATTTTGAGTCGGTAAAGGTGTCAGGGACTGGTCAATAAAAGCTGGATGAATGCAATTATTTGTTTCAGCGTTTCCGTTTTTGTTTTGGCAACAAAGGAGCCTTAAGGAGCATTATTTTTACGGCGCTTACAGCCGTTGCCATGCAATGACCGCGAGATGCGCGGATATACCTGGGCCGTTTTGGGGCAACTGCTCGATAGACACGTTCCTGTGACAGAGAGAGAGAGAGAGAGAGAAAGAGAAAGAAGAAAGAAAGAAAGAAAGAGCATCGATTTAAGAAGGTTCCCAGGCTTTGCCCACTCGTCCTTCTGGTAAGAGTAAAGCGAAAGTGTAGGCGTTAAGATGATTAGAAGCAACGACTTTAGAGAGTTGAGAGAGAGGGGCCGCGGAGCTTTAAATTTCAAAAATTAGAGTTTACGTGTATAATTTGGTAATTTTGACAGCAAGGGATCGTAATTTTGATGAATTTAAATCGGGAGGGCTGCATGAGAAGCATGCAGTAGCAACTTGGAATTTGGGAACCATCTCAGCATTTGCTTACAAGACAGAGGAAAACCAAGAAAACCTGTGTCGAGATAAGCCACACTTACAGTTGGTAACGTGTTTTCTGCTCGGTGCGCGAAAAGGCATTATAAGAAAGGCAATTGGAAGACCCTGGGATTTGTGGTGGACAAAGTGGCGCTGGGCTTGGTTCTCTCCTAGTACTTCGGTTTCCCTTGTCAATATTCATTCCACCAAATTCTCCATCATCATAATCACACTGGGCAGGTACAATAGACCAATCAGTGGCCGCCGTGTCGAGTGGACCCAGCTGGACTCCACCCCCCACTAAGCGAAACCTAGGGAGATATTTCAGTTCCCGATATTTTAAATTCTTAAGAATGTCGAGGCTTGTTTTGGGAGCAGAGAAAATTCAGTCAGTATAGTGACTAGGCTAGGTGCTGAAAAACTCGAAATTGGGGTTCAGTTCCCTGCAGGGCAACGGATTGCCTTCTCCACATCATCCAGACCGGCCCTGTGACTATCACGCAGCCTCCTGTCCAATCTGCGCCGGTTGAGCTTTCTGCAGGGGTTAAATCGGACGGTGAGTTAAGCTGACCACTCACTTCCTTCTAGATATATATCTACTCCTTGATACAACTTCGTGGCGTGGTGCTTAATTAAGCACGAAGACAAATTTATCTTTATTTTCATGAGGCCCTGTGTCCGTTGCATTGAACTGCTCCCGCTTGCGTCAGGCCATGACACTTCTAGATTCTTTCTTGGCCTCTATTCAGTTCTCTACGTACAGAAGACATTATCGTACTGTGAAGGGTCCAGCAAGTAGACCTATGCTCAATTGTTTCAGTTGTCTTCATCAGCGGACCTAGGGGGCTCGGGAGCGAGAAGGACTTCAGAGTCCGCACGTCCTTATTCAACGTCGCACTAGGATGTGTTCATAGCAAATGAAGAGTTGACGCACATCCTACGTAACTAATGGTAGAAGTTGTTATGCTGTGCGCGTGCGCAGACCGTTCTATCTATTCTCTCAATAGCTCTTTATCAGTTCGTATTTCATGCTCCTACTTTGAGCCAATTGTCTTAAAGAAATTTGGGGGCCTCGACGTCTCAGTAACCTATGGGTCTCTAGGGATAGGTGTTATCTTTTACCTACTTTACTGAGCAAGTTTTCCTCAAATTCTAACACTTCTGAATTATGTTAGGAACGTTCCGGGTTTGAATCTTGGCTAGAACACTTAATATTCCGATCGAGTTTTGTCGTGAGTTTCATTAGTACCAAAAACTGGGTCACAAGTGCTTTCCTGGTCTCGGAATAGGGATAAGTTGCATCTGATGGATTAAACAGAGCAAACTTCATAATTTTACCTGATGACGGAAGCAGAATCAACTTCCCAAAATACAAAAAGGAAAAAGAAGGGACGGAAAACTTTTCATCATATACATGGGTTGTCGACCTAATCGGCCAGAAACCTTAGAAGTTGAACCGGAAGAAGAAGTAGATACAGACGAGAAAGGACCATATATTTTACAAAGTGAGGTGGAAAAAGCTATCAAGGAAATGAGGAAGGGAAAGGCTACAGGAGATGATGATGTACCTGGAGATGTGCTCAAGNTGACAAGAAGACGAGGAAGAAGACGTAAGAAGATGCTGGATGACCTTGGGGACAGAAGAGGATACTGTCATTTGAAGGAGAAAGCTCTAGATCGCATTAAGTGGAGGAATTGTTTTGAAAGAGACTGTGGACCTGTCGTCTTGACAGATTACTGATGATGATGATGATGATGACATGGGTTATATAACATTTTTGTCAGAGAACTTTAGGCTAACGGCAATTACTCTTTACTGGAATGTGACGCCATGTGATCTGGTAGAAAGTGAACTGATGATTTGGACAAAATTGTTGTGCCATGTTTTGGATATCCTCCAATACGTTCATACCTTTCCGGCAGTCTGATATTACACAGTGTCACAACCCAGAAAACAAAGTAACCGCCATAGAATTGTAGGCGATATTCTTGGGCTATTTAGTGATGCTTTCGTTATCGAGAATATATTGTAACGTGAAGCCTGACAGCCGGAATAGTTCATTGATATAAAACGGCGCGGTAAACAAGTTCCCGTAGAAATGAACAAGCACGCAGTTTCTAAGCAATGGATCGGTTAACACAACAGTGCGAATATTGTGTTTTCTATTCGATCCGTGCTGAGTGTTTTTAAAATAGCGTTCAGTTGAGAATAGTCAGTCGAGTTCCGGAGTTCCAAATGAGCAGTTAGTCGAGAGTTGGGCTCTGCACGGGAGGCTGAGTTGTGCTGTAAGTTCAGGTGTGGAGTGCGGGTAACGGCGTAACCACGGAAACTGAAGAATCTCCACTGTGTTAAATCCGTTACCAGGAAACGGCTAATGCATACTGTTATAGACTGAGGACTCTAGTCTCTGTGTGTCAGTGATCTGTGAAGTGTAGTTCCGAGTGGTGCATACAAGTGGTCAATAAATCGAATTCAAGGATCTATACCCCGCCTATAGTCACACATCTCAAATACGTGATAATCGGATGAATTGGATAGGATTTTGAAGGACTCGGTCGTGACCTAAACGTGGCACTATCCTTAGATTCCCATGAAGAGACTGAGGAAAACAACGAAGAACCTCAAGTCATGATAGATGGTTACTCGGTGGGATTCGAACCAGGCAGTTTCCAAATACAATTCAAAAAGGTTACCTCTAGACCAATCTGTACGGTGTGCAGCCGATACAGAACAGACAGACTTAAAGAATCTTAAGTGTCACTCAAACAAGTTAAAACACAAGGATGAATCTCAGAACAGAGAGCACGTGGTTTTTTCGCCCACATCCTCCGCCCCCCCCCCCGCAACAATTTCATTCTCTCTGCGATGATGGTGAAGCACCAAATTATGTTCAGAAACCAGAAAACAGCTTGGGAGCTTCCTATGACCCATTAAAGCAGGTTAACTTAATTTTACAGCAGTGAAACCGAGGAGTAACCCTTTTAATGTCTGACAAGCATACACAATAACTAATTTTCTTCTTTATCATTTTATGTACCAATTTTTGTACTTGCTCTCCTTTGGAGGGTTTTAACTACATTGCGTCTCTCCCCCCTCCCCCTCCCCCCATTCAGCTGTCGGCTTAGATACGATGGGGCTGAGAAATGAGGGGGATGGAAGCCCTTCTTTTTCTCCCCCTTAGTTGAGTTCTTTTCAGTTTCACTTTTTGATACTGATCGAAGAGGTTTTTATTTTTATGAGGAGGTGGAGGGGCACGTGATCAGCTGTCTCACAACGAAGCCTTCTATCGAGCCTCTCACGCCAGGAACCTTTCCCTACAACGGCTCATTGTCTGACCGGCTGATCTCGTCGTCAGGGTGACGCTGCTGGAGCAGAAAGCAAACGCCGCTGCACACTCATCGCTTTCGGAAGTCCCTAGATCACAAGTCGAAACTGGCTGACCTGAATTTACGCATTTCACAGTTTTAGAACGTTTAAATAATTACTGGGATTTTAAGGTAAAGGTAAATTTGTCCCTCTCTGCAACCAATTAAGCACCACTCCACGGGGACGTGCTGGGGGACTGGAGGTATAGCTCCACCATTATTATCCTCGGTATTAGATGCAGGTGACTAGCTTCACGCCCCTGACACTTTATTACAGGGTAAGAGCCCCCCTCCCCCCACCCGGTACCCATTAGATAGGAGGCTGTGTGGGCCTCAGAGTCGGTCTGGACACTGTCTATGCTGGGAATCGAACACGTAGTCTGTCGCTTGAGCTATCCCGAGATGGTAGCTTTTTAATTTCTTGGAATCGCTGTATATAACGACCATCGTCCGAACAGGTTTTCATCAAAGCTGCGAACGGGACGAAAGCAGATCAAGTCACCCCATCATTTGGCACGTTTCAAGGTCGTGTACGATGACACAGCTTTCATGAATTTGTAATTTTAGTCAGCCCAACATGTTTAGATCCTGGGGCAACTATCAGCGACACATAACTGCACAGTTACGTAATGTAGGGCTGCCCAACTCGAGGTCCGCCACTTGATTTTGTGTGGTCCGCGATAAATTGAAAATTAATGCGATTCTTTACTGCAATGAGTGAGGTGCAGACGCCTAGACTTGCAGCAGCTTATGCAGTGCAGCTTCAACCAGCAGAATCATAGGGTAATTACGTCACTGGCCCATAGTCTAGACGTGCACAGTCACAATGGCGAATGCAAGTCTTGATAGAGAATTTGGATGTTTTCACTGTTTCTTCATTAGATCTCTCTGATTTTGGCATGTAACGTTACAGTATGTTCGGACCGTGCCATAGCTCAGGCAGTTAGCCCTCGGCTCATACGCACTTTATGTAGGACATAGTGTTTCCCCTGCCAATTCTCATTCTACTAACTGTGAGTTTAGATCATCTTCGTTGGTTTAGAGGGAAGTCTTCATTCCTCTGATAGGTCTGATATAATTCACCCCAAGTCCCTCTGTGTATGAGTTATGTTAAATTGTTGGTCATTAAAAATAAATTGTGTGCAAGATTTTTTAAAAAACTTCAAAACTTTTTGTAGTACTTTTTCATATAAATAGAAAATCATATTATACACTCAACATTTTCTTCAATTTATTTTGTATATTCATTCATCAGTGGCTGTAGAACTTTATTGGGTCCTAACTTTTTTCAGTTTTTTATCGTATACAGTCTGTAGGACTACTTTGACGTGAGATCAGCCCATCACAAGGCCGTTAGCTGCGCATAGGACAACATAAACACAGGCCAAACGCATATAGACATCCATACCTCGAGTGGGATCCAAACCCACGACCTCAGTGTTCAAGCGGGCTAAGAGAGGTCATGCCTTATACCGCGCGGCCAACGTGATCAGCCATTTTTTTTTTATATTTCCTTCGGAAATGCCTACAGACCTTCATGGCCCGTGTGTCTCTCCCTCTCTTCTGTGAGTAAGGAAGTGAACTTCTACATGCTCCGCAGACACAAGCAAGTTTGAACAACCGATTAAGATAAACTTGTATTACGTTTGGCCAACGGATAAGCGTTACTTGGCAGTAACTTCCCGAGACATGCATTGTTAGCTCAAGTCATCTCACGGGGTGGAGTGTGGATCCTTGGGGAGCGGAGGGCCGACGGTGTACACAACGGCAGAGGTTTATTGTGAAGAAGACATCCAGAGGGAGGAGAAGACAACTTCAGTACAACATTTCTGCACATTCCTACACCGAACGAACGGTGTGGATGGAGAAGAATAATAGACGAGGCACACATGAACAATGGAGACATTATTAATGACGATGTAATCCTGTCCCTTGAAGACGGGAGGGACTTGATGAAGAAAATGCTCAGGAAGCTGTGTCAGAGGGGGAGATGGAGGGATGGGGGGAGTCTACTACTTTGCTGTTAACAACGTTTCTTCCCCACAAAATACTGGTACAACACTCGCACTTGTTACCGTCACAGACCGGGTCTTCTGCTGCGTTTATTCGGAGATTTGTTTTCTTACCGGAATTCAATTCAGTGAGGCTTCCCGAGGTTTCTGTGATTTTGAACATATGAACGGATTGAGAAATTTCCGTTATGTACCCAATTTCGTGAAACTTGTTCAATATAGAAATGTTGTAGGGACCAGTGGAGGACTCTTGTGAACGCAATAATGAACATTCAGGTTCAATAAAATGCTGGGCATTTCTTGAGTAGCTGCACAATTGGTGGCTTCTCAAAAAGGGCTCGGATCCATGAGTGAGTGAGAGAGAGAGTTTTCATTTATTGGTTCACAACACTTCTCAGTCCAGATGGGCCATCATCCGGTGATTCTTGTGGATGTATCACAAATGTTGGCTCATTATAAATTACAGCACTAGTATAAAATTTGTTGCTAGTTAAAGTTTGGCCGGATTCGACGTAATACTAAATATACATTAGATTTTGAATCAAGATTTTTAAATTTTGAAGTTTACACGGCGATGACTATGAAGAAAGTCATCTTCTGGGATCTGGCGCCGTGTGTTCTTGGTTTTCACCAAAGTTTCGAAGGAACGTATAGCCTCCATCGTCAGGGTAGGTGAATCGCGTTACGAATACAGAGAGCAGTAGCTGCCCTGAAGATGGAGGCGATACGTTCCTCCGAAACGTCGGTGAAATCCAAGTATACACGGCGCCAGCTCCCAGAAGACGACTTCCTTCAAGATTTTTAAAAATTCTACTGAAACAATGTAAAGGGCAGATTAGTACCAAATGTGGTTGTTGAATATTTTGGAGAAGGCCTCACTGTGGTCGGACATTTCGGCTCTTGTGTTGCGTTTTGTGTTTTATTTTCTTTGTGGAGGTTTGATCCTAACAGCGATTCTAACGGTCTGATGTTTGATGCTGCCGGGGTGTGTAAGGAGTGTTGCTTCCAGAAAGCCGTTCCTGTAGTGACGTTTCTATATGTATCTGTAAGCACCACAAACAGGATAGAACGTTACGTCTCATTTCATGGTACGGCGCTCTTTATTCGTTATGTGCATTTTTGTGGTAACCCTAAATTCATTAAGTACGCCTATGTTGTAATCATTTACCGGACTACACGGTGTCATAATGCCATAAACCACAAAACTGCGACACAATGGAGACATGTTTTGTAGAGAAGCTTTACTCGAACTTGGGACGTTTCTTTCTCCATGCCGACCTTGAAACTTGCAACTGAGTCACTGTTTGCTGCTTTATTGGCTAGCACAACGCATGGGTATGTATTGTACCAACATTCAGCTCATAGTGGCTGTATGTACTGTCAGTCCGTTAAATCGCAGTGGTAACTCTGCATTTTGCCCACAAGATGTATTGGATTAGGATTTTCTTTTCGCTTTTGCTGTTTAACGGCTCTGTAAGTGGCGAGGCTATATGGCGCCGGTGATACGTTGAATAATGAATATGGGGCTGTTAGTGGAATGAGAATTGGCAGAGGAAACCTGCCCTAGTGACATTTCATTTACTACAAACCCCACGTGATCTCTCATAGGATCGAATCTGAACTCCAGGGGTTTCTTATGGGTCTTAAAATAAACAGTGGCTATTTTTTTAAGCATGATCAACCGGGCTGTCTCTTTACTAATAAAGGCACAGTATGTTTTCTGTTAGGTAGGAACTGAATTTGATAATATTATTTAGGCGAATTTTATGCTTCAAGCGTCCGGATTGTGTAAATATCAAATTTGGAAAGCAAATAAACTTCGCAAGACATTTTTATTCTTCGTCTTTGATTTCATATTATTAGTAAAAAAAAGTAAAGGTATCCCTGTAACAGGCCGTGGAGGTCCATAGGGTCTTGAGATGTTGAGGTTCTCACATTTTCTAGAAAATCGGCTCATAGATGGCGGTAAGGTTGTCAGCCCTACGCGCCGGCCCCCCTTTACCCCCAAAAACATTCCAAGAATATCCCTCGTACTCATTTGTGTTAGAGGCTGAGTCGACTTCAGGGCTATATTGTGGCTGGAAGGATTATGTCAGTTGAAAAAAATTCGATGACCTCATCGGGACTTGAACCCGTGACCTTCCGGCTTGTAGCATAGTGCCTCAACCATTAATATTATTTAATAATCATTTTCGAATCGTCTCTTTTTATTGAAACCTTTTATTTACACTTTCTGGATTTGATGTGCTTGCGGCGTTGAATATGAAGAGTAGAATGTTCAGTACTGTAACGCCGTGACGCCGTGTAGTCCGGAGAGAGAGAGACCATTGTTTCGGAGGAATATATCGCCGTGACTTTCATGGTAAAAGAGTAAGCCTAACAAGGAACCAGCAGAAGCAGGAGGCAAGCTCCACCAAGCTTACTGTCATATCTTGAGGATGGAGGCAATATATTCCTTCGAAACGTCGAACTCTGTACGAATTACACCTCGTTACAGTCCAGAAGACTTATTTTTTTTTTTAATTTAAGAACCGTTTGAAAGAAATGAAGATTTTTGCATCTGTGGCGAAGTAGGGATTTGGAATTGCGAATTAGGATAAACAATATGTGAACCAGGTAAATACTTTCTATAATTATTAATAATAATTATTGAATCCATATTAGTAATTAGGCGAGTAGTCCATTAATGTTTTACTTTACTTAATCCGTTCCTTTTATAACCTACGGTATCCAGGGTGCTTTCTCTTTTTGAGCATTTAACAGCAGTAGGACTCCTTGGACGAGTTATCAGCCCATCGCAAGGCCGCTACCTAACACAGGACAACACAAACACAGAATAAACACATACACATAGCAAACGTCCATGCCTTGTTGGGACTCGAACATGTGTTCTCAGCGTCCAATCGAGCGAAGACAGTTCACGCCTTAGACCGCTCGGCTACCGTGACCGGCGTAGTCCATTAATACCGAACAAGAATAAGACATAAATGACGATACCTCAAATCGGATTATGGAGTCTTATTAGAACCGAGAGTTTACTGAACTAATCACGCAGCTTCGTAAATCTTTTGTGTTTCGTTACAGACAAACAGCATCAAATTGCCGCGCAAAAAGAGGGACGCAGAAAATTCGCCCATTTAGTTTGATCGCTCTTTGCCATCTGTTGCTCACGCACAATACATAGTTTAATTCCATCTCAGGAGACTCTGAACGTCTTGCTCTATTTCCTTCCTTTCCTCCCCTCCATCTTGGCTGCGTAAGATCTCTCCCCCACCCCCGTCTGAGTCTCAAGATGCTGGGGGCGACCCTAATCGAGTCAAAGAAGGAACAAGAAGATTGCTCTCTTAGAAAAGCAAGCAACAGGTTGCTATTTTCTTCTTCCCTTCGCCATTGTCCTCCCTTCCTCCTTTATTCCAATTTCTTTACAATAGTCGCAAGATTCGTGTTCGGGAAGTAGAGATATTTATAGCCCTATAAAATATTGTAACATGATAAAGTGACTACAGACGGTTTTTGGATTGATAACTCGATTTGCTGCGCACTTTGATACAGCGTGTCACTACACTTTACTGTTCACTGTTACACACTAGTGCCCACGAGCACATTTTCATTGCCATTGCTTAGTAACAGCTTCCAATGTCGGGAGTTTCCCTTCATCCGTGTTCCCGAACTATCCCCTTGCCTCGGCAACCCGCTTCTCACAGTAACAACACCTCACAATGACTGAACCGCAGTAGTCTTCTAACTCGCTCACAAAATTGTCCTGCTTGTCTTGGCACGAAACGTGCATAAAACTTTTCTCTTCTATTGTTGTTTACGGACCGCTGTGTAATAACAGCTGTTGTATAGTTGCTTATTTCGCGGTCGTTGCCTAGCAACGGGTCTACATGCTGAAATGTGAATGCAGCTACTCAATGTCAGGTGAAAACCAATTTAAAACGTGAGAGTGAATGCAAAAATTAACACCTTCTTAGTAATTAAGAACTAATTCCATGGAGTAGAGTTCTTGAAACGTTGTTAGTTGCTCAGTTAATCACGATATACTGATTCCATATATTGAGTCACATGAATTCCGTCTGCACATTATTTCTATAAGATCCATTTCAGTATCCACCATTAACAACAGTCACGTTAGGAATATATTTACTAACAAATGTCTTTGAATTTTTATTGTAGGAGTTTCCTACTGAAATTTGTTTATCTGAACATGAAACTGACGTTTGCGCGTTTAGGTTAGAAGTGAACTTTCCTCTCAGCCAAGATATGAATTTTTATATCTCAGTGTCGAGGCAGAACTAAGTCACTTGTTCATCTGGTGCCATTAAATTGGAGACAGAGGTTTTTGGTTAGCATGGCAGTATTACTTTTTCTTATCGAAGTTCCGCTGCACGTGAAAGATTAACCAAATCACGCGTGTGTATGCAGATCAGTATTGCGTATTTGTTATCCAAGCTCTTATTTCAAGCATCACCTCCAATGACTATCTGTCGCCACCTGAAAATATGCCTTCAGGTTTGTAAGCCAGGCCAATAAAAAGTAACATAGACCCATTCCATTTCTCTTAATCTTTAGTCAGAAATTAAAATCATTGGTACAATATACACTAAGTCCTCGGTATAAGAGACCCGAATATAACGGAATTATGGTATAACGAACTATTTAAACTATTTAAAATAAGAAGGAACGTCAATATAAAAACATTTATGTAACCACATTCTGTGGGTCTATGTTTAATGCGTGTATTGTCTATACATCATATCGTGTACTTCCGTAAATATCCCTTCACTTGGTTATAGCGGACAACGGCGATAACGGACTCCCCGCCATTAGTCCGTTATAACGACGTTTACTTTGTATTTAATATGAGAATCCTATATCAGACCATTTGCTCTTGTGTTAGGAAGGTACTGTGTCTGTTAAAATGTTCAGAGACATGTCACAATTTCCGTCATGATTTCTTAAGGAGAGAAATTAATTTTCTTGCTCATTAACCCGAAAAGTTATTATTCATTGTATAGTAAAATAAATAAGGTAACACTATTCCTGTAACAGTTCGTAGCGACGAGATTGTCAGCCTTACTCGTCGGCCGCCCTTTACTCCCAAGAAGATCCCTGGTACTCATTTCTGTTAGAGGCTGAGTATCGAACCCAGGGCCATAGTGCGGCTGGAAGGATTAGATTAATTGATAAATCCAGTGACTTCCTCAGGAATCGGACCCACATCCTGCCGGCTTGTAGCATAATGCCTCAACCAACTACGCTATCACATGCCCTCCATTAGGAACGCATCCCTCGCATAAAATGCAACCGCATTATTTCGAAGTGAAGATGAAAGCTATAAGAATAAGAAGAATCGTATAGTTTTGTTCTAATGTGTGACGCCGTGTTGTCTTGTGGTAAGTGGGTGCCGGTGCTTTGTAGGGACATATGAGTCATCACTGATGTAAGACCTCAGAACTTACGAGATAAATATTGTTTTAAGATCACGTGCTTCGTGCATCTTCAAAGACTTTTCTATGCTGAAGATGTGTGTTCGATCACTGGCCCCACGGTCTAAGGCATGAACTGTCTTCGCCAGCCTCAACACTGGGGTCCTGGGTTCCAGTTATACTTGCGGCATGGATATCTGATTTTATTCTGTGTTTGTGATGTTTTGTGTGTCCTGTTGCCTTGCGACGGGGCTCATACCCCCTCCAAGGAGTCTTTCGGAATGTGTACATGATTACGAAACTGAAAATAGCGGCCAGGATCCAAAAAGGTGCTGCAGAAGAATGGGTGAATGAATAAATCAATGAAGATGGAGGCCACAGGTTCCTCCGAAATGTTCATACTTAACTAAGAATCTACACGGAGTCGCATAACGTTCAGCTCGGTGAGAACCTCAAAACTCAAATCTCTTTTCCCCCTCTCCCGTGTAAGTTTTCTCCCTTAAATGATGATACTCTTCCCCTTCTTCCACACCCCGTGTCAGTATCGTCTTCCAGAGGGGATAAAACTGACACCCAACTGCACTGGGGGCTAAAAGATAAGGCAACCTCTAATGTTAAGAAAATTGTCTTAATAGTTTTGACAAGCCGTCGACGTTACGCTTGCCCCGTCTTCCCCCATCAGGTTTGTAGGGGAGAAGTGACTTGGCTTATTTTGATGAAAGGAATAAGATTATTGCAGTCTTGGAAGGAGGGAGAAATTGAAGTGGGAAATGACTGACACTGGTAACTATTTGTTCCCTTCCTTTAAGGTTTGCTTTACTATAAATTAATTCTGAAATTTGTCTGTGTTCCTTGTTTGAAGTGACGCTTTACGTAATTGGACAGAGTTTTCAATGAGAGGTCCTTTTCAGAAGTCTGCTTAATATAATTAAAAAGTTTCAGTACGTCTAAGGAAGCTTATTCGAAATCGCGCCTTTATTGCATGTTTGTCATAAAACGGGAGTGTACTTCGAGTTCTGTTTCTAAGTTGACGTCTTGATGATACAGGGAAATAACAAAAATGAACATCACAAGTCATTTTGGATATTGTTCAACGTCTGGAGATGTTTTCAAACACGGCGCTTCTGGAACTGGATCTGTTTCTATCAGACGAAATGGTTCGTTAGGAGGAGCTACTCTTGGTTTCTGGACTCCGAATATACCGGATGGTAAAAAAGTTAGTTAACTGGTTCTTAAAACTGTACACTATAATACATTAGATTTTTATATATTTTTTTCACTGGCTCTACAATCCCTTGGGCCCAGACCTGTGATTTTCACTTTCATGATCATATTTACACAGATGATAAGACTCCTTGGACGAGTGATCAGCTCGTCACAAGCCCTCTACCTAATCAAACGACAACGCGAACACAGAATAAACACCTACATATACCAAACATCCATGACTTGTATGGGATTCGAACCCACGATCCCGGCTTCCGAACGAGCGAAGGCAGTTCATGCCTTAGACCGCTCGGCTACCGTGACCAGCACATTTTATATTACATGATAAATTTACATGAATTTTTCGAAATGCGATCCTCCATGTTCAGTGCAGGACTCACAATGCTGTTATATCCTTCTGCACACGTGACTGGCAGGTTTGTAAATGAACATTCCTGTTATTAACAGAATATTTTCACCAATTAAGGGTTTGCGCTTTACTTGTAAGACGGGTTCTGCATTTATTTACACCTTATACATTCACAGCTCGAGACTACAGGCAGTTACAGCGCTATCTCTATTCTACATACTTTGCAGTTCACCGTTACACACGCACTAGGGTTCTCAGTTTTCACTAGTCGTTTCCTGGCAACGGATTTATAATAGTCTCATTGTAACTTCAGATATGAAGTCTTCTTTCGGCAGCGGAATTAATTTCTCGCTAATATTCTGCAACTGTCAACTCAGTTCAATTCCAAGTTCATATCCTGACAGGCTGGGGTCTCCAACTCGACTCTATTTTCGACTAGACTACTGTTCTCTACTCGATCGCGTCTTCTGACTGCGTCCGTTCGTAACCCATCGACACGGACCACGAAGAAAATAGCCTCTATATTTTTGAGGTTTGTTTAATGGCCCGTTGCCTAACAACGGATATACTTCTGTTGCACGCGTAGCTTCTTAAGAATGTGTCTACCGAGTCGTTGCCCAGCAATGGGTGCACACGTCACAGTAGTTTAGGTTAACAGACTTTGGGCCACTTTGCATACTCTGGTTACAAATTCTTTCGGTTTCGGTGACAGGGATTAGCTCTTTCTTAGAGGCCAAACTAAGTCGTTATTTTCTCCTCCCTGATGATATTATTTGCTGAAATGTCGTAACGTATTAACTGAAAAATTCTACGTTTTAGTGTTATTTCATATATTGTAGACGTATTCTGAATCAGTTACTAATTTTCTTTTAATATCGATGATGGTGGTTATGATTGACAAATCTGTAGAACTATTATTATTATTTTTATTATTGCTAGTGGGGTGGGACTTAGTCCCTTGCACTGCGGCCACATCTGGCCTACTGTACCAGCCCCAGATGATAGGTGAGGGTGACAGTGGAGCAATTGGTGGAATGAAGATTGGCAGGGGAAACCGAAGTACTCGGAGAAAACCTGCCCCAGCGCCACTTTGTCCACCACAAATCCTACTTGACCAGACCCGGGATTGAACCCGGGCCGCCGCGGTTGGAAGCCAGCGACTAACCGCTTGAGCTACGGCGCGGTCTCTGTAGAACTAACCTATCGTTTGGGAGAAAGTTCAGTCGTGGGAAACGTAGCCAAAGCTGCAAATTCGTCCATGTTCAGATAGTGTAAGGATAGGCCACGTCTTGAAGCTCTGGTAGTCGGACTGTTTCAGGATTCAGATTACTCTGCATAGAAGAGAAAAATAGCAATCATAACGGCCGCGTGGTCTAAGGCACGAAATGTCTTCTCCTACTCAAACGCTGGGATCGTGGTCTCGAATCCCACTCGAGGCATGGATGTCTCTCTGCTTTCTTTCTGCGTTCGTGTTGACCTGGTCTCGATCCGAGGAACCCTACAACTCTCCGTAAAATTCATAATTTCGGAATTAATCCTGAATGGACAAAGGCCACAGAGCATAATCCGTCAAGGCTAAAGAAGAGGACATGCGTTACTGAGGCATTTCTTGACTGACGCCGTATTACTGTTGTTAGATAAGTGAGATTATCATTAAGTGAAATGGAGACGCACAACTTTTATTTATTTAACGACGTCGTGTCAACAGCATAGGTTATAGAGTACCCTAAATACGAATGTTGAACTCGGACTAGAGAGAAGAGATATCTACTCCACTGTTCATGTGTTTATTTGGGAAGAAAAGGGGCAGTCACAAAACCAAAATTATATCGGTCATAAGTACAGTAACCGGGATGGGGTCCAAACGCAGTACTTTCCAAATTCCAGTCAGAGGAGTTATCGCTATGCTAAACAGCTCGGTGAGAGCCAGGACGAATGACGGGATGGTATGTTGACATGTTGAAACGAAGCACAGATCTCTCAAAATTAGAAGATTTCAGAAAATAATATATGTAACTTACCAACTTATTTATTATTTAATGACGTTTTTAATATATTGTCTCATGTATTAGTGATTGTAAGTGAGCCGGGATAGCGTAGTCGGTATAGCGATTACCTACGGGCTGGACGACCAAGAGATCGGAGTTCGATCCCCGATAGGGTCAAGAATTTTCACTTCTCCAGACCGGTTCTGGGGTCCAACCGACCTCCTTTATATGCGCAACGGGGAATCTTTCCCCGTGGGTAAAGCGGCCGGGGCGTGAAGCTGACCACTCACCTCCAACTAGCGCAGAGTTTAAAAAATATGGATCTATACAACCACTAACCCATACGTCCTCCTGGTGTTGTGCTTAATTAGTTAAGCACAGGTACAAATTTACATGTATTGGTGACTAGGCGCGGTTTGGAATAGTGAATAGATTTATTGACCATTTGAAGATCTTAACTACAAATAATTATTACACTATTGCTGATATACACACTCCAAATCACTCCACACTAAGTCTTCTAAGCCTGCTTTCACTAATCGCTGTCTGGTAACTGGTCTCAATAATGGCTAATCCTCTGCAAAATTTTCTCTAGTCTTTTCCTAGTAACGAATCTTAACAATGGAGATTCTCCGGCTTTCGTTGTCCGCTGGTTAGCCCTCCACAGCTGAACACTCAAAACGACTCAACTACCGAACTGAACTCCCAATTATTTTTTCGCCCCCCATTATTTGGACTCGGGTCGGACCTCAAGGAAAACACGTGTCACTTGCGAGAATGTGTGTTCATTGGCCCGTTATCCAGAACTAAGTATTGCGCGGACCACATAGAAAACATCTCTTATCATAATTGGTGTTTAGCGGCCCGTTGCCCAGCACTGGGCATGGCGCAAACCACACAGAAAACACTTCTCCATTACAATTTCTATTGTTACGTACTAGTATTTCTGGCATTGCCTAGACATGGGTTAACTTGTCAAAATATGAAATTATAGCCTCGTAATCCTGATGTATAATATCGTGTAATATAAAGTATATAAACAGACTGTGAAGTAGGTATGCATCATAGTCAGTTAGAGGGATTTAGATCAGTACGACATCTTTACTAGAGTTACCAGACTCTCTTCAACACACTTCCGGTATTCGTTCGCCGGTGAGAAATTCAGTGCTTACACAAGAGTTTTCTTCCGTAAGGTTGCCTATACAAGTTATGACGTACCCCTGTTCATAGAATGGATGGACTTTATAGTAATGTTATTGATTGCCTGCTGCAGTCGATACGTGGATACAGTGCTGTGGGAATTCGATGTGATTCGGAAGAATTCCTGTCGCTATCTGTCGGGAGTTTTGTCGGTAAGTTCCTGCAAGCTTGGCTCACTTCTGTAATACAGACTGCAGAAGCGTCTAGCTGTGTGCATTCTATCGATTTTGATATCCGGAAACTGTAAACATATCGGACATGAATTATGAAGCCGCATTTAACTCTTCAGTGACGACGCCCCATTACACAGCAACGGACGGTAAGTGTACGTATGTGCTGTTAGTTCCGCATCCCAGAGAATTCGTTTCTTCCATATTTACGTGTCTTCTCATAGACTCTCGATATACTAAATTTGGGATTTTATTTAAATAAGCAGCTCGAACCTAACTCGTGGCGGTAGGCTTATAAACCGATTTCCTGAAGACATAATGTTGAAAATTCTCGCGTTGGTCATTTCTGTACATTTCAAAGCTCTCGCTCAACATCTAAGTTTTGAACACATTTTGTCTTATCACGTCAAATACCGCTTGTTAAACTACAGCCTTCAATTACCATTATGGTAAAGATAAAGGTAAGGTTGTCCCCGTGCTTGACTAATGAAGCACTACACCATGAAGGCTTATGGGGGAGTAGATGTATTTTTTTTCTTTGGCACTACAGCCCCAGTGGGCCTAGGCCTACCTCCATGTACTTCTCCGTTCACTTCGGTTTTTCTAGATCTTACTCATTCGGTACGACTCCTTTGGCGGGTGATCAGCTCGTCGCAAGGCCTCTACTTGTACACAAACACAGAAAAACGCACACAAACATCCATGTCCCGAGTGGGATTCGAACCCACGATCCCAGTTTCCAAGCGAGCGAAGACAGTACATGCCTTAGACCGCTCGGCTACCGTGACCGGCCGGAGTGGATGAATAGATCCATATTTTCTTGACCTCGGCACTTGCTGGAGGTGAGTGGACGTCTTCACGTCCCGACCGTTTTACCCCTGGGGAAGAACACCCGGTACACATTGGATAGGAGGTTGGGTGAACCCCAGAGCTGGTATGGACTACGTAGAGAAGGGAAAATTCTTTACCCTACTGAGAATCGAACTCAGAACCCTCGGTCATCCAGCCCATAGCCAGTCGCTATACCGACTGAGCTATCCAGGCTCCTTAATTACCGTTGTGACGTAGTACAATTATTTCGCATGGTTGCCGTGTTGATATTTTCCTTCTTGAGACAAAAAGTCCTGAAAAAGTTGGGTGTGTTTTAAGACATACACATAGGCCTATCAAGGTTACACAGTACGTCTTTGTGTCGCTTCTGCTTGAATTTGTCACGACAATTGTACTAGAATCAGTCTTCTTTTCTTTCTTTCTGGCTCCTTCATCACTTCCTTCTCCCAACAAACATAATTTAGGTCATTAAGATTCGGGCGCTTCGCTGTCGAAGGCCCATTCTCCTAAATAAATTAAAGGCAAAACCTCCATTATATAACTTGGAGTAAAATTACATAAAATAGTATGTACGGCAGATTATAAAGGGAACTAAAGAATTCGGGACAGAAGGTAAAGGTAAAGCTGTCCCTATGCATAATTAATCATGCACCACGCCATGAAGACGTATGGGGTAGTGGAGATATAACTCCATGATTCTTGACCTCGGCACTGGTCAGCTTCACGCCCCTGATGCTCTTCCCCCTTGAAAAGAGGCCCTGGTACACATTTAATAAGAAGCTGAGTGGGCCCCAGAACCGGTCCGAATATTTTGGAGTAGAAATAAATTTCTTGCCCTTACTGAAAATCGAAAGGCGCCCGTCCAGCCCATAGCCCGTCGCTATACCGTCTGATAAGAATGTGCGTTGAAACCATGCTTCATGTGGGCTTTGAAGAACATACCATTGAAGTCACGTACTGAGGCAGCGGTGCAGGGGCATGTTACCCCGCTTACCCCGACAGACAGCACGAACAACCAGGAAGATCCAGACATACCTTTCCTAAAATTGTGTCTTTACTCCCCCGCCTTGAAGACAGTGATATCAAGTTCCCTTCAATCGCCACTACATAACCGCAAACAAGACTGTGCAGATGTTACGTAATGCCAACTGCTAGCGTCGGTCGTGACGCCACGGCGGTGGCCCTGTTTCGAGCCTGGGGTCAGGTCATGTGGCATTTTTGGTGGACAAAGTGTCACTGGGGCAGATTTTCTCCGAGCATTTCGGTTTCCCCTGCCAATTCTCATTACACCGATTGCTTCACACTCGTCAACTATCATCCGGGACTGGTGCAATAGGACAAATAGCGGCCGACGTACGAGTGGACTCGGTCTGAAACTACCTCTGGTGTCAGTTCTATCTGAAGGCGCCGCGTTTGCTGGAAAAACTGATGTGTACAAAGCGGAGGAAACAACCCCACGCCACAAGACTAGCCTGGAGTATTTATCTTTTTTATGTTGTGAATGTGTGTATGTGTGTGTGTCTGGTGAACAAAGGGGCTTTATATTGGCGAACATCCCCCCACCCCCTTACGGTACACACACCTGGATGAACCGGAGAACTGTGATAGACTATACCCATATTTCACTATTACATGTGGACATTGTTCTTCGCTCTCAGCCTGTGCACCACCAGATACGCCTGCCCCACTCTGTACTAGGGGTGGCCACGATGCAACAGCGCCCTCTTATCTTGTCTGTTATAAAGGTTATTGTGTTTGTAGCGTCTGGTGAAGGAGTAAAACAGAAAAAAGATGAAGTTGTCCCTGCGTTTAACTAATTAAGCACTATACCAAGAAGACGTGTGGGGGAGTGGATGAGCTCTACATTCTCTTCACCTCGGCATTAGTTATAGGTGTCTGGTCAGCTTCAGGCCCCGGCCGCTTTACCCCCAGGAAAAGAGCTCCCGATATCCATTGAAAAGCAGGTTGGGTGGGCCCCAGAGCCGGTCTGGATTCTGTGAAGAAGATAAATATCTTGCCCCTGCCGGGAGTCGAACCCCGGCAGTCGAGCCCGTAGCCAGTCGCTATACCGACTGACCTGTCAGTACCGAAGTTTCGGAGGAAATTGCTGCAGCCATCTTCTGGGCTAAAAATGCGATGTAGACACTACGAGTTGAGCTGCCGTTAGATTTTGATTGACATCCGTGAGGCCGGCTGTCCTATTCCCCGCGACAATTGAAGCTAACCCTGGGGCACTTAGGGCTTCTCAGAAGCAGTTTACGATCGATCAACTCACACCGTAGGACGAAACATCTAAAAGGAATCAATGACTGGAGTTAAGGGTTTACGAAAAGAGGATCTCTTTCAAAGTAAGAGAAGTTACTTTAGAATAACATTTGCGGTGGCAGTGGTAGAAATATAGGCCTGCTCTGTATAAAATATTACTGAAGATTGGAAGGAGTGAGTCATACCGTGACTAGCCAACCTTACAGATGAAAAGTCAGCGTGAGCCCGGTGTGGCGGTTTTTGTTCCCATCATATGTTGCAATTAAATATAAATATGTCATAAATATGTGCGTCAGTGAGTGCACCCTTCGGGATGTTTTATAGAAAGAATAGTAGTAGTAGTAGTAGTAGTAGTAGTAGTAGTAGTAGTAGTAGTAGTAGTAGTAGTAGTAGAGTAAAAGTAAAGCTATCCCTGTAACAGGCTGTGAAGGCCCATAGGGTTGTGAGACGTTGAGGGTCCCACACTATCTAGACAATCAACTCAAAGACGGTGGTAAGGTTGTCAGCCTTACATGCCGGCCGAGCTTTACTCCCCAGGAAAATTATTTAATTAATTCCTGGTACTCATTTATGTTAGAGGCTGAGTCAACCCCAGGGCCATAGTGCGGCTGGAAGGATTAGGTCAACTGAAAAAGTCCAATGACCTCATCGGGTCTTGAACTCGCGACGTAGTATGAATTTGTTCCTGCTCTTAACTGCCATTACGTAAAGGAGAATGTGGGTATGTGACCTCCCACACTTTCGTAATCGCGGTATTGGATGTATGTGAGTGGTTAGCTTCACGCCTACTCCGCTATACCTCCGGAGATATAGTCCCCGTTACCCATTAGATAGGAGGCTGGGTGGACACAGCGGAGTAGAGAAAAATCTCTTGCATCTGCCGGGAATAAAACTCCGGCCGTCCAACCTGTAGTCCTTCCCTATATATCCCGGACCAGTCTTCAATCAATGGCTGCTCTTAAATAAAGCATATACAAAATATGAAATTAAAATGAATTTAACTTGTAGGATTTGAGGTTCTCACAGCTTTGGTTATGAAGAGTACTGTATTTTGGCGTACAACGCCGTGTAGCTCGTAGAAAGTCAATCGACGTTTCGGAGGAAAACATTGCCTCCATCTTCATGGTCGATGAATAGGCAAGTGAGAAATCTACGTGAAAGGAGGAGGTAAACAGATCTCTAACTCTAAATGTCACTTTCTTTCCGAGTTATCACTCATAGATCCTTACATTTGAAGCAATTCGCAGTTGACAACGTGCGTCAAATTTACTAAAAATAATACACGTTCATTTTGAACATCAAGTTTTGCCTCTATGCTTGAAATTCGCTAGAAGCTAATGGGGTTCTTTATAATACGCACGCGCATAGAAGCTGGGTCTTTTGTATTGGTCCAAAACTACACGGGAGATGCGATAGCGTACGTTGTTTAAGCACTATGCTACAATGCGAAAGGTCGCGGATTCGATTCCCGATGAGGTCACTGGATTTTTCAATTGATCTAATCCTTCCAGCCGCACTATGGCCCTGGGGTCGACTCAGCCTCTAACAGAAATGGGTACCAGGAATCTTCCTGGGGGTAAAGGGTGGCCGGTGAGCAAGGCTGACAACCCAACTGCCATGTGGGAGCCTCGCCGTCTCACAAAGCTATGGGCATCCACGGCCTGTTACAGGGACAGCTTCCTTATTTTTTAACCAAGCACTACGTCACTATGTTTAGATTGTGGTCACCTGTGTTGACACTGTAGTTTTATAGGTGCGTACCGACATTTCGGATGAACACGCCTCCATATTTGGGTTTGAAACATTCTAGCTCTCCATAGAGGTTACTGGTATAATTTTTGATGTTTTGGAATCCGAGCATAGGTGCAGCTTGTAGTTCCGAAATGTCTTAGTCCTCATACAAGTCTATATGGTACAGCAACACAGAAAGGCTCACTTAGAACAGTCATTGCCTTGAAAACCTAGAACCTCATGCTTGAATATGCTCATTGATGGATCCTTATTGGCGTGACGTGGTCTCCCCTGCTGTGTGCAAGAAGTGTCTTGCATCCGCCAGCCAGAGCCTGTCCCCTCGGCCATGGTTCTTTTATTGCCTTCCCTTGTAGCACGCAACAATGGGGTCTGGGACACATCAGGGACTCGCAGGGAATTTCATTTTCTTGTGCAAACATAGGCCCAGCGGCAGCGCTATGACGTCACATCATCGGTACAGTGTTTCCGAGCGTAAGAATGATTCAAGGCCAAATAATGACATTATCAAGCTTTAAGGACAGAAAATCCCATTGAAATTCCACGCTGTTTGGAGAACTGAAAGGTAAAAGATAAAGTTCCTGTGCTTAATTAATTAAGTACCACGCGATGGAGTCGTGTTATTATTATTATTATTATTATTGGTCTGCAGCTCCTTGCTGGGCCTTGGCCGCTTTTTCAGTTTCTCGATCCTATACACAGTCGGTAGAACTCCTTGGACGGGGCATCAGCCCGTCTCAAGGCCGCTACCTACACACAGGACAACACAAACACAATATCAACGCAAACAAACATTCATTCCTCGAGTGAGATTCGAAACCACAACCACAGTGCTTGAACGGACGAAGGCGGTTCGTGTCTTATACTGCGCGGCCACTGTGATAGGCTGATGAAGGCGTATGGGGAGTGGATATATAGCTCCATCACTCTTGCCACTAGCTGGAGGTGAGTTGTCGGCTTCACGCTCCGGCCGCTTTACCACTGAGGATAGAGCGCTCGGGATCCATTGTTGTATCAGAAACTGCGTGGGCGTCAGAGTCGGTATGGACACTGTGGAAAGAGAATAATCTTTTGTTCCTACCGGAAGTCGAACCCCAAATCATCGATCTTCTAGTCTATACTCAATATATCGACTCAGCTCTTGTGGTTCCTGTTTAGAGAACTAATCTCTGTTTATTTTGGGACTCTTATGAAGTATGTAAGTACATCCTGTGTGCATGATGTACAATTTGTGGAATGCTAATGAAGGTGGTAAATATAGTAACCACTATTTTAAAGGAGCCGGGGTAGCGCATTCGGTATAGTGACTGTCTACGGGCTGGACGACTGAGGGGTTGAAGTTCGAGTCCCGGTAGTTTCAAGAATTTTCACTTCTCTAAGTCATCCAGACCGACACTGAGACCCACCCAACTTCGTATCCAATGGATATCGGGGACTCTTTCCCCAAGGGCAAAGCGGCCGAAGCGTGAAGCTGACCACTCACCTCCAACTAGTGCCTAGACAAAGAAAGTGTGGATCTATATATCCACTCTCCCATACGCCTTCATGGCGTAGTGCTTAAGTAGTTAAAACACAGGGACAACTTTACCTTTTACAGTTACCCCTGTTTTACAGGATTGATTTACTACCGTAGCACTTCGGACAAGTTGAACTCGGACCAGCTGATTGCAGAACAGGATTTGCCCATATGCTCTGTAACATCCTTCAATAAGTGTGCAGTTTAAATGGCCTACATTGTGGGGCAGACCCAGGTCGTGTTTCCAGGTGGAACCAATTTAAATGCTAGCCTTAAGGAGGGGACCTTGAAGGGAAGAAGTTAGGAAGGCCGTGACAGCTGTGTACACAGTTTCGTTCATTCTTCTTACCTCCTCTCCAGACAAAGGCCAGTTCACAAGATGCTGACCAGACGCAACGTCACGGTCATAACTCTAGCGTGACCAGACGTCCAAGTGTTCAGTCGTCGCGGAGGATATTAAATGTGAAGCCACGTGGTCCCTTTTCTCTCAACAGTGCCATTTTGTCTTACCCATTTCCTTAAGTACTTGAGTGAGAGTCACGTGTTGATGACTCACATGCGCAATGCACCACTGCGCATTGACCACGCAGTCTCACGCGACATATTGACTCTTTGTTCTTTTAATGATGAGTTTTCTTTGTTTGGTTTTATTTCTGGAGCCGGGATAGCGCAGTAGGTATAGCGACTGGTTACGGGCTGGACGGTGGCGGGGAAGGAGTTCGAGTTCCAGTAAGGGCAGACTTTTTGCCCTCTTCACGCCTTACAGACCGGCTCTGGGGTTCGCCAAGCCTCCCAACCAATGGGTACCGGGGGAACTTTCCCTGGGGGCAAAGCGGCTTGGGCGTGAAACTGACGACTCATCTCCAACTAGTGTCGAGATCAAGAACACGTGGATCTATATTTCCACTCCCCACACGTCTTTAATGGCGTGGTGGTTAATTTGTTGATTACAGGGACAACGTACTTTCTGTGTAAGATTTGAGGTTTTCACGGCGGTGACTATGAAGAAAGCAGTCTTCTGGGTTGCAGCGACTTGTAGATATTGTGTTAACCGACATTTCGGAGGAACGTATCGCCTCAATCTTCAGGGTAGAAGACAGGAAGAAATCCGCGAGCGAACCAGCGTGAGCAGGTACAACAGACAACTTTACTGTCGTTTCATTTCTTGGAGAATCAGTTACAATTTTGTTACAATATTCTTAAAATGATAGAATCTGACAGTATTTCAGGCTGTGACGTAGCTGAAGAACTAGATATTGTAGTAAACAAAACTGGAAACAAGAGAGATGGAAATGTTCGCTACTAAAACTTGTAGTTTTACAAAGCATACTCTCATCTGGAATGTGAGTCCGCTTACTTCACCGACGTTTCGGAGAATAAAATATCACTACTTGTTCTTTGTTTCTTGCTGGTTTTGTGCTTGGCTTGATATTTGACCTTGAATATAGGAACAATATGTTCCTTCGAAACGTCGGTGAACTCCTACGGATCTATATGGAGTTACATAAACAAACTATACTTTGTAAGCTAGGTCTATATTACTTTGTATTATAAAACACGATTTTTTTTTATATTTAATCCTATACCCTGAAGATGAAAGCAAAACGCTCCTCGGAAATATAGATGTATATCTACCAAACTATACTGCGCCACATCATGAAAGGCTGCAATCTTTTTAGTTCGTTGTGAGAACTTTCGTTCTCCGATCAAAATCACGCTTTGATTGAATTAATTATCTGAACATTTCTCTTTTGCCTTTTTTTGCTAGAGTAAGTGGCCCAAATTCGAGCCTTTTTTTTTTCTTATTTATTTCATAACTTCAGTATCTTGACGATATAGCACGGTGTAGTAGGAGGACTGATGAATTGGAAAGGATTTCGAAGGAAGCGGTGGGCTAAGCGAGGTATTTGCCTGCAGGTACTGAAGAGCACAACGAAAAACCTTATCGATGATAGTCGGTGTCGTTACCGAGAATCGATCCGAGTACCTCCCGAATGCAAATCTAGAACGCTGACGCTAAGAAAACCTGCTCAGTTTCAGCCTCCTTTAGCAACAACAAAGTTAATTTGTATGGAGTAATATCCCTTGCAGTTGTCAATTAAAAATATTCAGTGAGATTACAAGCTGTGTGCGTTGTGAACCGGCCTTCGTGATCCCACACCGCAGAGGGCACGTGCCAGGGGCTGTATGTCTGGTAGATCAGCTGGAGGAAAAGGAAGCCCAACATTAGCACTGAATGAAGAAACCCAAGGAGCCTGCCGTTACTTTTCAATGGCCTTGACCGTTCTTATTTTCTACCGCAGCAACTTGATCGCTGTGTAATGTATTCCGGTCGAGCTAGCTCTCATGCACCCCACACCACTCCCCCGTAACAGGTGGCAGTATTAACATGTGTTGCCTGGCTGTATACACAACGGGGTCTTCACACCCGTGTAGTGTGCATACAAGCACGAAAGAAACAACCGCATTACCGCATATGTCTGTCTAATTGCTGCTTGTTAGGGCTGAGGTTCTCACGCCTGTGGCTATGCAACTTACCGATACCGTATAGTCTGGTAGACCGGTAAAACAGTGTTTCGGGTGAACCAGCTGACCCCTACTTCAAGGTAGCTCAGAGACTTTCGTTCCTATGTACACTACACCAAAGGAACCGGGATAGCATAGTCGGTATGGCGACTGGCCACCGGCTGGATGACCAAGGGGTTGGAGTTCGAGTCCCGGTAGGGTCAAAAATTTTCCCTTCTCCACGTCGTTCAGACAGGTTCTTGGGTCCACCCAGCCTTCTATCCGATGGGAACGGAGGACTCTTTTCCCGGGGTTAAAATAGCTGGGGCGTGAAGCTGACCACTCACCTCGAAGTAGTGTCGAGGTCAACAGATGTTCAACAGATGTGGATCTATACATCCACTGCCTATACACCTTCATGGCATAGTGCTTAATTAGTTAAGCGCAGGGACAACGTTTTTACCTTATCAATACGTCAAGTCCCAGAAATCTCTCTGTTTATTTTTACGGTACTCTCAGCAGCTAGACCACATAGCATCGAATGGTAATGTGATGGATGAATGGGAAAGGATGTGGAAGGAAGCGACAGTGTCTGATCGAGTTATTACCCTTGAATTTATCTGAAGGGACTAAGAGAAACCACGAGAAATCTGAGTGAGAATAGCCGACGCCTTGACCGAGATTCGAACATAGTACCCTTGTAATACGAGTCCAGAGCTCGGTGTTACTTTATTAGATTACGTTTCTTTATTATTCTGCTTGACCCGTAGCACACAACAGGCGGACCTGTGGAACATACATCGACTTATGTGTCGCAGTAAATTTACTGCTAGGGCCTCGCCATAGCTCAAGCGGTTAGTCACTGGCTTCCCACCGCGGCGGCCCGGGTTCAATCCCGGGTCTAGTCAAGTGGGATTTGTGGTGGACAAAGTGGCGCTGGGGCAGGTTTTCTCCGGGTACTTCGGTTTCCCCTGCCAATCTTCATTCCACCAATTGCTCCACAATCACCCTCACCTATCATCTGGGGCTGGTACAGTAGGCCAGAAGTTGCCGCAGTACAAGGGACTTAGTCCCACCCCACTAGCAATAAAAAAATTATTGCTTGAATTTTATTGGCTCGTATGTGTTTCAACTGTTCTTAATCCTCAGGGGAGTATTTATGTACCGATTACAGTGGCCGTGAACTCTCTTCTCCTGCTCGAACACTAAAGTCGTGGGTTCGAATCGAATTCCGAGGCATGGATGTTTGCGTTTATTCTGCGTTTGTGTTGTTCTGTGTGTAGATAGAGGCCTTGCGATGGACTGATCCTCTGCCCAAGGAGTCCCACTGGCTGCCTGGCAAGACAGAGGGTAAGGTTCATCATGGACTGCACCGCTCACACAGTTGCAGTAGGGCTAGAGGATTTCTATTCGGTAATTAAAGTAACTCTAAAAAGAAAACTCCGTGTCCTCTGGTTTGCAAGCGACTGAGCGACCGCCGCTTGTCGGCGACGTTAGTGCTAACTTTTCGGTTAGAGGGTGTCACGTGGTCAGAGCAAAGGATCCCCACGGCCGTTAATATCGGTTTTCTGGACCGGAGCCGCCCGCTTTTCCTTGAAATAGCTCCTCAATTATCCTCACGAGGCTGAGTGGACCCCATTCCAGACCCACTACTTCTCAGAAAATCTGGTAGCACCGGGAATCGAACCCGGGACCTCAGGGTCTGTAGGCAGGAACTCTGACCACTAGACCACAGAGACGGTTTAATAACGTAAGAGCTAACTAAATAACTAACTTCATGGAACTGAGTCTTTCCTGAGATGCCGCCAGTAGCTCAGATGTTCGAGAGTTTCCGAATAGTTTACGGCCCTCGAGAATTCATTACCGTTTTCACAAAAGCCTTCCACTGGCCCCTATCCTGAGCCAGGAGATTCCAGCCCATATCATCACATATTATTTCTCTAAGATCCATTTAAATATTACCCTTTCATGTACGTCCAGGTCTTCCTTGTGGTACTTTCCTTCTGGTTTTTCCACCAAAATCCGAAATTCATTCCTCTTCCCCCCATTCGCGTTACATGCCCTGCCCACCTCATCCTCCTTGACTTGATCATTCTAATTATACTTGGAGAAGAGTACAAGTTATGAAGCTCCTCATCATGCAACTTTCTCCAACCTCCCATCACTTCATCTCTCTTCGGTCCAAATATTCTCCTCAGCACCCTGTTCCTCTCTTAATGTCAGAGACCAAGAGTCACCCACACAGAACCACAGGCAAAATTATAGTTTTGTATATTGTAATTTTTACGTTCTTAGACAGCAGACGAGAAGACAAAGAGTTTTTGAACTGAATGGTGGCAGGCATTACCCGAATTCAGTCTGCCTTTAATTTCTTCCTGGATCAAATTCTTATCATTTATTGTCATTCCGAAATATTTTAACTTTCAACGCATCAACTAAGCGGAGTTTATATTTCCGAAGCCATGTTTTGATTACGAGGTAAAGGGGAAAGTAAAGAACCGAAGTAAATTGATTGAACAGAATGTCAAGTTATATGAGCGTCTGCTGATAACTGAGAAGTGTACAGTCTCTGCTACAACAAGATAAGAATCCTCTGTTTAAAAAGCTCTTTCGTGCTCTTTAACATATGATGAAAGACAGAACAAACAAAATGAATACTGACGTTTCATCACTGATTTGATGATGCCTTGGAAGTCTATAATTATTTCAAATCGTTGCGTGCGTCCTAAAAGTTCTTTTGATGTAAGAATAAGGACGGTATGTCCCATTGTGTTCTATGAATGAACTGACGATGTTTGCGTGTAACTTCCTTGCATAGCATTAGCCAGCACAAGGCAGGTCCTTTAAACGTCTATGTCACATAACTTAGTTTACCGACTTGGGGTTTTGACAAGAAGACGACTGGTATTTCCGAAACATTACTGCCTTTCCCATACAGTTGTTCAAACACTCACGCCATCTCCCATCATGCATCATGCTTTATACAGTAAATAAGGACATGATGAATGCGATACTGCGCAAAATGCAGTTTCAATGATTGATGTTTCTTTAGTCTCCGTTTGATTAAGCAGGTAGAAAACCACGGATTGTGAATTAGTTATTTATTGTTCTGATCTGATACTTTTTTCATATCTCGTATAATCTAGTCAAATCTTTATAATGTTTCTGAAAAATGCAGTTTGATCATCTGAGAGGTTATGGAAAATCGTTCGGCCGCCCAGGCGGAGGAGTCCTTTACACACGCGGCTCAACGGCAGGCGGGAAACCGTCAGACGACCGCGTTGTACCTTGATACCTTGATATTGTGTTACGTAGAATTTGCGCAAATTGCAATCCCCTACCAGCTGCTCTGCTGTTCCGCAATTGCTATTGGCCAATATGGTGTGAGATTTTCTTGAAGTTGGCCACGGTGTCTTTTCCCATTTTCTTATTGATTCCTCTTTTCAAATCATTATACCGTATCACATAGATCCTACTTTGCCTTATATTTGGCCCTGAAAGCTGGTTCAAACAGTAACGCTTCGCGATTATATTCCGAATTTGGCTGATTCTTTTTTCTACTGAGATATTGACTTTCCTGACTGAGATATTTCCTGGTTTTCCTCAGTCCCTTCTGTCAAGTGTCGGAATATTACCCCAAATTAGACGAGACCGCTTCGTTTTACATCTTTTCCAATTCGTTAGTTACTGATCTTCATAATATCCGATGCTGTTTTGTTATGATACCGACAGTGCCGGGAAGTAAATCATGAAGAAACTTAATAAAAAGTAGTTTTTGATACAGCATCGTAATATGCCCAAAGATACGAATACCCACCATAGGATATTGTGATATATTTGCTGAAAGCATGAACTGTGGAGGAAGAGAAAACAGCCGTTGCTAACTAACGGCTTTGAAACAACATTCGTTGTATACAACGACGGCGAAACAGACAACGGAACGACGTCCGTTGGTAGGCAGCAGATTCTTAATAAGCAAAAATAGACGGCCGCTGCTAGGGAACGGCTCGTTAAACACATTCTCACGGTAACGGTTAGCATACGAGAATGTACGGTTTTTTCTGCGTGGGCAGTGCCGAGGAGATATAAGGAAGGTGATTTGGGTGACCAAGTCAGTTTTCTACGAAAGTATGAAGAAAAGAGACAGTGACAGCTAGTTGTCAGTTCATAGTCAGGCTGTGAATGGAAGTCTAGAAGGTTCGTGTGAAATGGCCGTCAGCCTGGAAGTGAGTCAGTTGTAACGCATGAATTTCGAAAGGAACCGCCTTTCAGAGGGGACTTGAGAACGGAAGCAGA
This sequence comes from Cryptotermes secundus, assembly GCF_002891405.2. Taxonomy (NCBI): domain Eukaryota; kingdom Metazoa; phylum Arthropoda; class Insecta; order Blattodea; family Kalotermitidae; genus Cryptotermes; species Cryptotermes secundus. The sequence goes on from NW_019727101.1 coordinate 808,933, forward strand.
GGAATAGCCATAGTTGGAAGCCGTTACCAGGCAACTACTAGTGAAGACACCGCGAACTGGAAAAGAGCATGATTTCATAAATTGTGGAAATAGCAATAATGTTATAGTCATTTATAATTACGACCTCTAAGTGGTAAATAATTTCAATATCCAATCCAAAGCATCTATTGTCATACATACATGCCAGACTTATAAGTGCAAATTATTCTTTGAACCCACCAACAACATGAACATAGCCACTGAGTGATGTGTTAGATATGTGGAAATTGAAATCCAAGATGCCAGTTGCCTAGTCCTGTCGTGTTTTCCACGTCTATTCAGCACGTTACTATAGAAGTTCTTGTCATGTCCGAATACACACAGAAATCCCCCTTACCCTGTGAATGTCCCAGACAGTGGATCAGCTGTTTGAGGCCCCAAAGAACACTCTAAATGAGTTCTGTGATGAAACCGTGCTTGTGAACTAGGGCCAGCTGCCTCCCTCTCTCAAGCAATGTGCAACACACGCACACGCGTATGCAAGCGTTACTGATCAATAGACTCAGTCTATTCCACTGACACACTGCGCTCACCTCATTAATAACTTGATGCTCTACCACAGTCCCCTCACACCAGTCGCACCGCATTAATTCCTTATACTAATTTCCTTCCTTAAGGGGGAAAAAATCGGTGCAAGATATTGCATGTGCTTTGTCATATACGCGGATCTTTACTACGCCCCCTTGGTTATTGAATACCGAACAACAATGAAGTCAAAGAGACGGTAGTGCCAGTTTTGGCAGAGACGACCTTAAACTTTTGGGCTGCTAGTGCACGTACCTTTATTTTCACGAAGATACAATATACACGGTTTTATTTAGGGAGATGATCCCCACAAATTACCAAAATTCAACGATAAACATTAGTGCCAGCTTCGAGAAATTCATAATTTTTAGCGGCCCATTTGAATGTTTCATATTTTTATAGCTGCAGTGTTCTTATTTTCCCGATTGCAGTGGCCGCGCGGTCGAAGGCATGAACCGTCTTCGTCTACACAAACTCTTGGATGGTGGGTTCGAATCCCCCTTGAGGCATGGATGTCTGTGTGCGTTTATTTGTTCTTATGCTCTCCTGTGTGGAGGTAGCGGCCTTGCTACGGGCTGATTCCCCGTCCAAACAGTCCTCCTGACTGTGTAAAACATCAAGACACTGAAAAGAAGCCAATGTCCAACAGAGGGCTTGAGAGCCGTAGATAGATAGATAGGATAGATAGGGCATAGATAGATAGATAGATCGCTAAATATGTAGGTTTTTAGGATAGATAGATAGGACATAGCTAGATAGGTAGGTAGGATAGATAGATAGATATTTATTTAATGGGCACCGACCTAAGTTCGATAAAAGGAGTTGACTTATGAAGCTCCATGCTGTGTATTGTTATGGGACGTACTGTAAATTGGTATGAATATCATGCCACTGGAGGTCACTTCCCAACTTCCCGCACTAAGTATTGAAAAGGTCGCGCCATAGCTCAAGCGGTTAGTCACTGGATTCCCATCGTGGTGGCCCGGGTTCGATCCCGGGGTCTGGTCAAGTGGGATTTGTGGTGGACAAAGTGGAGACGGGGCAGGTTTTCTCCCAGTACTTCGGTTTGCCCTGCCAATCTTCATCCCACCAATTGCTCATAATCACCCTCACCTATAATCTGGGGCGGGTACAATAGGCCAGAAGTGGCCGCAGTACAAGAGACTTAGTCCCACCTCACTAGCAGTAAAAAATAGTTCAGGAAAATACCGAGATAGTACCTGAACTAGGTCACCACCGCTTCCTTCCAAATCCCTTTCACTTCATCATTCATCCTATCATCCGACGTTGTATAACCTTAGAAGCGTCATAAACAACCAACGAAGAACAGAAACCTGTAAATGTGTATAAGGGGGAAGTAGGCTGTGAGTTTGCATGACACTGCTTGCTTGTTTTCAGTTGTCCATTAAACATATGTTGCTTCACCTACAAGGATAAGTGATCAATATTACCGTGGGCTGTGTGAACACTAAGCTGCAGTACGTGTTATTGGGCTTTAATTAGATGCGCAAAGCAGGGAGCAGGCGCACCGCTCCACAAATCGTAACAGAACTGAGTAAAGCTTTAATTTATACAACTGATACTGTCACATACCTACACTAAACTTCACGTTCTCTTTAGGGATATCTGAATGGAAACAATTTTATAAGTGTAATGTGATTTTAGTTCATAATAATAATAATGTACATAATTTTGATAATATGGAGAATAAAGTTGCACGTTTATGTTTATTCTCTGTGTTGTTCTGTGTAGAAGTAGCGACCTTGCGACGGGCTAATCCCGAGTCCAGGGAGTCATACCGACTGTGTGTACCATTAAGAAACTGAAAAAAAAATGATAAAATTTCAAAGGGCTGTAGAACCATAGAAAGAGGCAGAAAGTTAAAGGTAAATTTGTCCCTGTATGTAATTAATTATTAAATAGTTTTCATGGCTAGTAAAGCCATATAATTTTACCGCCATCTTTGAGCCGATTGTCTAGAGAATGTGGGACCCTCAACGTCTCACAACCCTATGGGCCTTCACAGCCTGTTACAGCAATAGCTTTAAATATTTTTTTAAATGTAATTAATTAGGCCCTGCGGCGTTAAGGAGCATTAGGAAATGAAGGTATAGCTCCATCATTCTTGAACTTGGCGCTTGGTGGACGTGACTGGTTAGCTTCACGCTTCTGCCGTTTTACTCCTGGGGAAACAGCTCCCCGGTATTCATTGGAGAGGAGGATTGGTGAGCACCACGATCGTTGTGGATTTTATCCTGCCACCTGCCGAGAATCGAACCCCCGACGTCCATTCCGTAGCCCGTCGTTATACCGACTGAGCTATCCCGCTTCTGCTTATGGTAATAAATATTTTGCGTTATTTGAAGATACAATTATTAACAGATTAATTCTCTTCGGGTTCTGTAAATTTGGTGTTTAAGATGAATGTAATTGGAACATTAATCCTGGTATCGGCCGTGTAATGTATAGGTCCCGTTATTTATGTGTCCGCGTCAGTATTAAATACATAACTTAATTTCGAAGTAGAACATTGATTCAAGGCCATAGTGTACGTCATTTACATGGGCCGGTAGAGGCTGGTATAATTATTGACTCGATAATTATAGTGTTATTGGTACATGGCGCGATAATTAATCACTCGATGCGTTGTTTAATGACGCTCAGCCAAACAGTGGGCTTGCATAAGGATGAAAATGGTTATAAGTGAAGATGTAGAACAGGGGTAGCGAATTATTTTGGCTGGTGGGCCAGGTTCCCGATCAAAGTGGCCGAGCAGTCTAAGGCTTCGCTCTCTCGAACGCTGGGATCGTGGGTTCGAATCCAACTAAAGACATGGATATCTGTGTGTTTATTCTATGTTTACGTTGATCTGTGTGTAGGTAGCTGCCTTGTCACTGTCTAAGCCCCCGGCCAAGGAGTCCTACTGCCTGTGTATAGGATTAATAAACCGAAAATGCGGCCAAGGTCCATCAAAATGGCTATAAAGATAGATAGTAGGCCAGATTAGATAAGCTTTATCGATCACATGTCTGTATCATGTAAAATTGTAAATGTTTAATTGATGTCTCACGTTTGTACGTAGATTACATAAAGAGGAAGTCTTACATGTAATGTGATATTAATAAGGTCTAAATGAAAGAAAACGTATTTTGGCTTACATTTAGGTCATCTTAAATTCACATTCCACAAGATTTAGTCCTTTTTTATTGTTGGTGTGGTAGGACTAAGTCCCTTGTACTGCGGCCACTTCTGGCTTATTGTACCAGCCCCAGATGATAGGTGAAGGTGATTGTGGAGCAATTGGTGGAATGAAGATTGGCAAGGGCGACAGAAGTACTCGGAGAAAACCTGCCCCAGCGCCACTTTGTCCACCACAAATCCCACTTGACCAGACTCGGGATCGAACCCGGGCCGCCCCGGCGGGAAGCCAGGGACTAACCGCTTGAGCCCAAGATTTAGTCTTAACAATCTTAATAATTCAGAGTGGTGAGTTCTCAGATTGTGTTCTGGGTTGTGACGCCGTGTGATCTTATAGGTTTATAAATTTCGGAGGATTATGCTGCTTATATCTTCAGGATCAGTGGGATTTCTATCCTGAAAATGTGAACGCATATTGCTATATACTCCCATACCGTATCCCCTTCCAGAATATCCAGACCGAAGAGTCGGAAACTTGTTATCGTAGTAGTTAGAAGCCGGGATAGTGACGGGTACGGGCTGAACGCTGAGTTCGATTTCAAGCAGGTGCAAGGCTTTCATCTTCTGCAAACCGGCTATGGTGTCCGCCCGGCCTTCTATCTAATTGATACGGGGGGCTATTTCCCTAAGGAAAAAGTGGCCGGGGCGTGAAGCTGACTGCTAACCTCCATCTAGTGCCTAGGTCAATAAAGGTGGATCTGTACCTCCACTCTCCCATATGTCTTCATGCCATAGTGCTTAATTAATTAAGAACAGGGACAACTTTGAATTTTTTGCCTTACAGTCTATCATAGCCGTAATGCTCTAGATTTGTATTCGTAATGTGTCCAGTTCGAATCTCGATTGAGACATCTACTATAATGACAGAGGTCTCTCGTGTTTCTCCTCAGTCCCTACATGTACATTCTGGGATAGTACCTCGCTTGGACCACAGCTGATTCCTTCCGAATCCTTTCCGATTTATCTGTCATCCTAGCACTCGAAGTGATTTAGCCTCAAAATTGAAAGCGTCCTTAAATAACCATTAATATTCTCCCATTCTGGCTAATTACCTCACGCGTATGCTGTTTACACTGTTCGTTGCGGTCTTAATATGTTGCTGCTGAGCGTCTGTATTTGTTGTCACCCTGGATCAACCCCATCTGCAGACTTGTGCCATCCCTGATGTTCGGAATCGTGGAATGAGGGATAATCAAGTGACACAGGGAACCCTGAGAAACACACACGACCATGTTCAAGAATCGAAACGTTATTCTTAAGGTGGGCAGCATTTGAAAATTGCATATTCTGGGATATTGCGCCATGCAGTGCGTTGAAGGTTAACCGACGATGCGGAGGAACTTGACGCCTCCATCTTGCTAATCTTACCATCTGCTTTCACACTGGATTTTAGCTTGGCTTATTCGTCCACCCTGAAGATGGAGGCGACATGTTCCTCCGAAACATCTACTGACTTTCAACGGTATATACGGCATTATATCTAGAAGATAGTAACCTTCATAACCACCAGTGTGAGAACTTCAAATCCTACATGGACAATATTTGCTGTAGCCATAAGTGCATCTACGCATTGGTAGGTTATTGGGTCTAAAATACGTTTACCTTCGTTTGTTGGGTTTACTGTTCGACCCTGAAGACGGAAGGAGTGCGTTCTTCCGAAACATACGGTAACAACTTCCAGATTACAGGGCGTCACCAGACAACAACAATCTTCGTGTCTCCATTTGTTCAGAATGTTGTGACATGATAGCTGAAAGCCGGAATATGTTAACGAATAAATGCAGCCATTGCTAGGCAGCGGCGCTGTAAACAAGCTTCCGAGTCTATATATACTGACGCTACAATAAAGGACATGGTTTCTCTACGAGGTCCGTGCTGAGATTTTATAAGGAGGACCAGCTGGAAAAGCGTTGGTGTCGGACCGTGTTTCTGGGGGATATGAGTACAGGGATCTTGCCCTCCAGGTTGGGTGAGTGTCGAATCTGAGATAATCAAATGTAGTCATGAGTCCCGCGGGACTCTGATCTGAGAATGAATGTGCTGGCGAGGACCAGCAGCAATTATAAACGACAGACCCATCCTCTCGTCAGAGAGGATGTTACATAAGGAATACAACCGCAAGAATTCAGTTGGAAAATAAAATTATGTACTTGTCTTGAGTCTCAAGGGGCTTGTCGCCAAGACGAACTGATTTGTTGTAAACCGCCAGTCATAAAATAACTCTAACCTTGAGTATGAAGCGAGGGTGTCGTAGGTCGGAGTGGGCGGTTAGGAATCTTGAGTTGCGTTATTAGCAGCCGCTATCTAGCGACGACTAATGAACGAAGAAAAGACTTTCTATGAGCTGTAGTTGTATTGATCTACAGATCGTGTAAATCAGCAAGACTGATACAGTTATTTACAGTTACGAGTTATAAGCTTTCAGTTAATTCAGTTATCAATCCAAACCCAATGTCTACTCACCAGCCTATGATAAGGTGTTTATTCATTAAGATGCTATAATGCCAACGCAATATTTCGCGGCATGGGAGGGATCTGCCTTCTGTGAGAAGAAGCGAAATCCTTACCGCTGCTTGCAGAAAACAGAGGTTTCATGCTTGCAAATATCTTCACGGTTTAGCCTTACACGGCAAAGTATCGGTCGAGTTTCAGCTTGGCCTGCCGTGGTATAATAAGGCAGAGAATGGAGTTTAGTTGGCCGAGTCTCAATAATTAGTTTCTAAAACTCCGTCTTGGGCTCCGGGCTCAGCCCAGACTCACAACAACGAATTCTTCGCTAGTCCGGTCCCCTTCACGAGGCTCCAGGGGCGGACGAAGGGCTAGGCAGATGTGATAAGCGAATCGTTACTGAAAACATGAGGGGCCTATGGCCCGAAACATTGTCTTAGAAGGGTACATAGTAAATATTTAATTGTTTTGTTAATTTCCTGCTCTGTTTACTTAAAAAAAAAGAACACTATCTATCTATCTATCTGTCTATCCGTATGTCTGTCTGTCTATCTATCTGTCAATCTATGGCTCTACAGCCTTTNGTCTGTCTGTCTGTCTATCTATCTATCTATCTATCCCTCTATCTATCTGTCTGTCTGTCTATCTATCTGTCTGTCTATCTATTTGTCTGTCTGTCTATCTATCTGTCAATCTATGGCTCTACAGCCTTTTGTTGGACTTTCGCCACCTTTTCAGTTTCTTAATCTATATACATTTGGTAAGACACCTTGGATGGGGGATCAGCCAGCCGCAAGGCCGCTACTTCCACACAGAAAAGCTCAAAGAGAATAAACGCACACTGATATCAATGCCTCGAGTGAGATTCGAACCCACGATCCCAGTGTTTGAGTGGGCGAGAAGGCAGTTCATGTCTTACACTGCGCGGCCACTCTGATCGTCTCAAAATACAGACAGCAGAATATAAAAATTGTTGCATACGAGGCTAACCGTACAATTACACACGACGATTAAATCAAGTCTCTGATAATGTTTGAAAAATTTCTACAGCATTCGGTATAAAGTCTTCTACTTTAGAACCAAAATAATAATCATTCAATACAATTCAATTATTTATTATTTATGTGCAGAGTCAACAGCCGCAAGGCCAATTATAGACAGAGCACAGAGTATATACAAGTGATTACATTAGGACAATTACAACATAAAGTCAAAGACAAATTACAGGCAAGCACTGGAAGAAAACACAATAATTCAGCCAAGTAAACAAACAAACAAATGATAATAATAGCAATAATAATAATTTCATTAACATAAATCTAAGTGTTATTGAGAACTGAGAAACGAAACGTATAAATATTTAATTGAGAAATGAAAAGTATAGATATTCGGAGAGGATAATACTAATAATTCACTTTAATAATAATAATAATAGTAATAATAATAATAATAGTAACAACAATGTTATATATATATATATGAATTACTAGAAATTTACAATAAATTTGAATTATCATGAGTGTAGGATTAGCCGGGATAGCGCAATCAGTTTAGCAATAGCTACGGGCTGGACGGCAGGGGTTCAATTCTTGGTAGGGACAAGAAATTATCTTTACTCCAAAGCTGCCAGACCTACCTCAGGCCCACCCAGCCTCCTCTCCAGTGGGTACCGGGGTCTTAGCTCGGGCGTAAAGCGCCCGGGGCGTGAAAATGACCACTCATCTACGTCTAATAACGAGGTCAAGAATGGTGGAGGTATATCTCCACTCCCTCGTACGTCTTCTTCACGTGGTGCATAATGAATTAAGCACAGTAACAACTTTATCTTTATTTTAGGCTGGGACCACACGAACGCACAAAATGCGCCAGTTGTAACGAACGTCGTGACGTCCGTTGTAGAAGTAAACAAGAGAGACGAATGTTACGCTTTCTTCTGGCTCCATTGCAGACAAGAAACTACGCACCGCATTCTGCAACTGTGTGGTGTCCTTAGCAACGTCCATCATAAAGTACGTTCGTTACAACGGACGCGTTCTGTGCGCTCATGTGGCCCCAGCCTTAGAATCCGTGAAACAAGTGTGCGGTTTTCGCTGATTTAAATGCGAATCCTCCTAGATCACCGGACTTAAACGGATGAACATAAGGCAATACGCAGCTACGTGTATAATTCTGTGAAATAGGAAAATGACCTTATTGGGTTTTGCTCCGAAATCTTTTGTTTGTATTCAGGTTCGTATTTATCTGTGGCGAACGTAGATACAGAAAGTAGATCTATGCCACTTGTGTCTTGAACACCTCTGGTTCTCCCTCCACAGCGGAGCTAGTCGAGTTTGGTCGGTTCTCAACTTCCACAAACCAGAGAGCTATTTCTTGCGGTCGGTTTGTGGCTGTTAATCACCATTACGCGACTCACTTCCTGCACCTTCCTTCCTTCAGACTGTCCCACACCCCGGGCCGGCCTTGCTTCCTGCTGTCGAAACTGCCGTTGCAGGAGTCCCGATTTCCCAAGCCTTAGCAGCGTGACACTTATCTCCGTATTATTATTGTTATGATTATGCTGTTCAGGGAACAAACTAGAGTTTATTTGGAAAATAATGCAAAACAAATATATTCTGTGGCGACAATACTCACCCTCTTTAGTATAAAACAGTTGGTACGCATAGGACCCACTTGGATTTAGAGATTAACAGAACGGCGGACATTGGGCTTACTATAATTGCTGTACGAGCTTGGGCAATAGTTTCGCACTGTCTCTGCCTGAATTCTTGTGACTGAGCTCTCCTGTAATTCCTGTCACCGTCAGAAGCACTGCTTCCATTACTGTCGTCAGAGTCACTGTCAATTCCCATTCTCCTCAAGTTTATTATAGGTATTCCACTCGCGACTACCCTTTACAAATCACTGTCACACACCAACTAGTGTCCACAATCACGTCTTCACTGCCGTTGCTTGGTAGCGGCTTCCAACGGCTGACGTTCCCCTTTCTCTGGGTTCCCGAACTGTCCCCGGCTTCAGCTACCACCTTCTGCAAATCTCACCTGACAGTCTGCCTGCAGATTCTCTCTCTCTCTCGACTGACTGGTAATGGCGGCTAGTCCTCTGTATATAGCCTCGGCAGGGACCGCATAGAAAACACCGTTTCCAATACCTCTTCTGTTGTTGCTTGTGTGTCTGTTGCGGCCGTAACTTTACGGCTACTGAGCCATTACTTAACAAAGGACGTGTTTGCAGAGCCGTTCTCTAACAACGGTTGTGTCTGTTGGCTTCACAATTCTGGCCTTCAGCAGACATGACCCAATCAGTTTTCTTTTTGCAGTAGTAGCGGCGCAGACCGTAGTACGCTTGCGCAGCTCTATTCCGCCCTCTCTCGATCAAGTTTTCTTTTTAAGAATTCTCATGTTTTCACTCATCACAATAGTTTTTATATCCTGCAATTGCATTTTCTGCAGTATAAGTTGATACTAGTAGATGTACAGGAGGAACTTGTGTGGCTGTCCAACATCCCTCTTCTTCCATTGATGAGGCTAATAGCTTCTTAAACCTTTCCATGGAAATCTTTGATAACCGGTGGAGGCAGTTCGATTAACCTCACTTCCGAACAATTTAACAGGAAACCGCTCTGAATTGTAGACTGTTATAGGGCGCATGCTCCGTATTATGCAGGTTACGAACTAACAGCTCTTCAGTAAACGTCTTATGTATCATTTTATACAGATATAGGAATATTTGTGGTAGGCGATTGAAGTTCAGGTATGAGCGTATTTAAGTCTGTGTACTTAACCGTTTAAAGCGCGGTGCTTATTATACACGTACCACACGCTACAAGCTCTATCTTTTGCTCACATAGCGTATTTAAATATTGCATATAATTCTCAGAAGAACAAGCGATTTCTTCCCTAAAATTCATTAACCAATTAATTTTTTCAGTGCGGATGTTGTATACTAGTATTTGTTTTTAATTTTTAAGTGTTATTTAGAAGTTCGTTTGACTGGTGGTTATATGTTAGATTGCATTCCGACAGGCTGGATGGAGCTTCTCTGGAGTTCTCCTTGATTCTATAGCAAATTCTGAGCTATTACTCAAATTCGATATTCTACTGTAGTCTTTACATACAGCAACCCCCCTCACCAGTGTTAACATCAAAATTTCGCCCTAATGTAGCCCTGCCGATGTTAAATACAATTTTTGCTCTAATGCAGTCCTTCCAAAGTTAGCATCAAAATTCCGATCATACGCAGTGAAGCTTTCGTTCGATTTCCATCCTCTGTACCTAGGCCGCGCCATAGCTCAAGCGACTAGTCCCTGGTTTCCCACCGCGGCGGCCCGGGTTGATTCTCGGGTCTGTCAAGTGGGATTTGTGGTGGACAAAGTGGCGCTGGGGCGTGTCTTCTCCGAGTACTTCGTTTTCCCCTCCCAATCTTCATTCCACCAAATTCTCCATCATCATAATCACCCGGGGCTGGCTACAATAGGCCAATTAGTGGCCGCCGTGCCGAGGGCACCCAGTTGGAGTCCACCCCCCACTATGCGAATCCTCTGTTCATTAGAAATTCCACTTCCTAAGCGTGTACCTTCAATTCCCAGCGCTTTACCCTCTCCTCGTGCTTCGCAGGGTTAGGCGTAGAGGCGTTTCTGATCTTGGCAGGAGGAGGCCAGCGCGAAGCTGTACCCGCTCGCGGAGGGGCGATAATTTTGTTTTCACATTTATGACTCTGATCTATTCTTATAATATTTAATGTCACTGTTTCAACTGTAGTGATCATGTCATCAAATGAGGTAAGAAGCAGATTTATTGACAAAGAATTTGAGGGACGGAGTAGAACCGAGAGAAATTTCTCTCAGGATAAATGAAAGCATGGCCGAAATGCCTAATTCAACAATATGCTGACAACAAGACGTTGGATAATGTCCAGAAACATAATATTTGTATTAATAACCATCGTCGCAAACTTTTAGATCGTACATATTTATATATTTTCTTTTGGTACTTCAGAGAATTCCGAAGCATTTCGATTGAGACGGAAACAAATGCCTTGAAAACTTTGAGTTCCTACACAGAAGTTTCTTTGGCTGGAAAGACAGTGCAGTGGAACGTGAGGTGTATATTATTCATTGCGACAAGGTTGTCGTGTTGTTTTGCAACGGCTAAGTTTAGAGGCGCATCAAAGCAGTTTTGTGTTTTGGGACTGGCTCCTCCAGCGGACTCTGTGTTGCATTGTGAGCTGTGGCTTACTCTCGCTCGCGCAAAACTTGCTGCCAATCGATTCTCATAAAACGAACAAGACAGACGAAATAAGGAGCAAATGCAGAAAGTGTAACAGTCTCGTGACGACCATTTATGATCTCCAGATGAAGTCTTGACACAGTCACTTCCTTGCTTCGGCCACGTAAGAGGTCTGCGCTAGATGGCAGCACATTCTGAGACACTCTTTCAGAGTGAGTCACAAATATGACTCGAATGACTTTCAGTGTCGGAGCGTACGAATGAGTGGGTCAGGACACGGATGAGGAAGGTTAAGGGAAAGGAGGTGAGAGGGCGGAAGAGAAGATGGGATATGAAGAGGAGAAAGAGATAAATAAAAAAAATGAGGCAGAGAAGCAGAAGGAGAAGGAAACGGGTGGTAAATGAGGGATATGGGAAAATAATGGAGAAAGAAAACAAGGAAAGCAGAAGATAAGAGAAGAATGGGGAAGAAGAGAAAGAAGAGATGGAATACGAAGAGAAGAAAGGGAAATAAATAAATAGAGAAGGAATACAAAGAAGCAGGAAATGAGAAGGAGTACAAAAAGGCATAAATGGAGAGAGATAGAAAAGATAAGATAAAAGATCGAACCCAGATCGCCACAATGGGAAGCCGGCGATCAACAGGCTGAGCTTTGGTACAGTATTCGTCTTTTCTGCATACTCTAGGCTAAACGTCTAGAGTTGGAAAGCAGTCGTTAAATAATCTTAAAGTGTACGGATCATAAATATGAAGGTTATGTGAGTTGATTATGTTCTCCGGATTTTGCACCGTGTGGATGTGGGCAATGCTGTCGACGTTTCGGAGATACATGCAGCCTTCATCTTCATAGTCGAAGGCTTTTAGTTCAAGACCACCACGATGGTGAAGAGGAAATGAGGAAGCAGCATGTGCCTCGCAAACATCGTCAACACTACGGCACATTGACACAAGTCAAAAACCCAAGGATAGAATCAATGATGTTCATCCACTTTAATTTCGTTAGGTCAAGGTTAAAACCGTGACGGGTTTTGAACCCTTGTCCAATTGCCTACTTATGCCCCTTTACCTTCAATGTTTGTAGTTTCAGAGCAAATATTACTGGGTGCTATGGAAGAAAATGAGCCGAGATAATTCGCAGTCTGTATAGCTACGGGCTGTTGGCCGGAAAATCGGGGTTCGATTCAGGGCAGGAGAAAGATTTTTTTTTCCGCAGCGTTCAGACCGGCTGTGTGGTCCACCAAGCCTCCTGTCCAATGGGTACGGGAGTAAACCGGCCGGGGCGTGAAGCTGACCGCACACCTCTATCTAGTGACGAGACCAAGAATGATGGAGCTATAACTCCACTGCACACACGTCTTAATAGCATGCTTCTTAATTAATTAAGTACGGCGACAAGTTTACCTTTGCTTTACCTATGGACTTGCACTGTAAGGACACACGGTAAGACGAGTAATTGTAACAAAACAATTAGTTCATTTCTACATGGATGAAACCCGCAGTAAAATGTCAGCACATTATAACAAAACCACCTTGCGTTTGTGCAAGTAGAATGTCAGTTCATATTCAAACAATGTCTCTACAGCTGTCAAGTTTTTGCTGATCTTTCTCTGTTGGGGGAGTTTGAACGAGATATAATAATTGTGAAGTGTCCGCATAGTTCACACACACACACACACACACACACAGACACACAGGAAGTAGTAGATACCCTCCAGGTGTCGGTTGCGGAAATACGCCAACAGATGGCACTACCACCAAGTAAAGACCAAGATGGCGTTATTCCTCGAGTAGTGGCAGTATTATGACGATGGGGAGGGTCGCAGCTGTCATGTGTAAAAAGGTGCAACTAGCGTCTCTTGCATCCCCCACACCCTATCTTACCCCCACTTCACTACATTTACACATAAAACACCTGGATATTGTATTATTCCCTTTCTCCTTCTGCTGGGCCTGTAATCGGTAATAACATCTGCACTCTTAGCTCGGGTCTTAAACCAACCAGGAAATACTTGGACCACTGATCGTATCGAGAGAAGAATCTTCGTTGAAGCAAGTGCATAGCGACGCCTCCAACACACACAAACAGAGTCCTTTGATTCCTTTCAGGCAATCTTCTTTGTAGCCTTCTGTGCTTTTCTTAACCCTTTCAAACCCGGCGAGTGAGAAGAAGCTTCCTCTTCTTCGTCCTCTGCAGTATTGAAGTTTTTATCCTTCCCCTTATTCTCTTACCCTTGTTTTCTGTTCTTCCTTTCCTTCTCTTCCATTCATTATGCATCTTATATTCCCCTTCTTATCCTCCTAATTTACGTCTTGCCACCCTATTCTTCCTCTCCCACTCCTCATTTCCATCTCTTTCTTCGCTCTTCTTGTGCCTTTTGTCTGCTTTCATCTCACTCTCTCCTCTTCTTCATTCTTCACTTCCTTCTTCGCCTCTCATTCCCCATTCTCCTATTCTCCTTACTCAACTTCCTTCTCTCTTTCACATATTCTTCCGTTCTCATCTTTCTTATTCGCTGTCCTGACCAGCACAGTTTCGCGTTCATTGTCTGAGAAGATGAATCCTTACTGCCGAAAGCGCTGAATAATGCGGGCTACTCGTCCTTAAGGACCCAGTGTAACAATTTTCTCTTGCAGATTGCTGAACCTGTCGTGCTGAAACAGCCTCCTCCTCCTCCTCTGCTGTCGAAGTCTAGGCCACTCGGTCCTTTTTCGAGACTCACTAAAACAGCCGACCAAGTTCTTTCAGGTCTCCCAACATTTTCCTTCCTTACATGCTACACTTTGTTGTCACGTGATATGTGTAACTATAGACTGGTTTTGGATTGATAATCGAATTAATTGGATTCTTTGATACAGTGCGTAACTACACTTTATAGTTCGCTGTTATACACATACTAGTGTCTACAGTCACGTCTTCACTGCCGTTGCTTGGTAGCGGCTTCAGCGACGGACGTTCCCCCTACTCTGGGTTCCCGAACGGTCCCCGTACCTCAGCTACCAGATTTTAAAAGCAACAGATCACAAGGACTGAACCCCAGCAGTTCTCTAACTAACTTACTGAAGTGATGACGTATTCCATTGTCGCTTGCTCAACAATCAGCACGGACTGCGCAGAAAACACCATTCCTCTGTTGTTCACCGACCGTTGCCTAGGAACGCCCGCTGCTGTGACTCCAGAATTCTTGCTTTTAGCTAATATGCCACAGGTTTTATCCCATTTAGATCAATTAAGCAGATGAACTGTTCATTCTCCTTATGCTTCTGTGTTTATTATCGCCCATGAGCATAAGCTGTGTAGCATAACTGACAGGCGTACGTTGCAGTTGCTACAGATGTGGCCAGGCGATCAATGCAGAAATGCTTTAATAGATAAGCACGAAATTTGGAGGCATGTGTATTGCACCTTGACGGCACGGCAAAAGGAAGAAGATACGTAAACATTTCGACGTTTCCGCGTCACTACACAGCGGAGTACTTGCAGACAGTTCGTGAACTTGAACGTTTATACAAAGCAGCAAGGCAACTATGAGGCCGTGCCATAGCTCAGGCGGTTAGTCTCCGGCTTCCCACCGCGGAGGCCCGGGTTCGAGCCCGGGTCAGGTCATGTGGCATTTTTGGTGGACAAAATGGCACTGGGACAGATTTTCTCCGAGTACTTCGAATTCCCCTGACAATCTTCATTCCACCAATTGCTCCACAATCACCAATATCTATCATTTGGGGCTGGTACAATGGGCCAGTAGTGGCCGCTGTACCAAGTGGACTCAGTCTCACCTCACTAATAATAATAATAATAATAATAATAA